>NC_085845.1:37727189-38065523 GCF_035594765.1 Anolis carolinensis | reverse complement strand
GGTCAGATGCTTGGCATTGGACTCCTGCTGATTGATGGGTTGAAGCGTGTTTATGCTGTGAAAGGACTCTGCTGTATTTTGCTTGCTTCTGGGATACTTGCTATCCAGAATGCAGCAGTTCATGGAGATTGTGATTTGGAAACTATAAATCATTTCACAAACCCATCCCGCAATAAGTTCCAGCCACAGCAATTATTATTACATTGTATCTTTGCTTCCCCCTTCCTTCTTCCATTTTAAAAAGATAACTATTGAATTGCTCTCAAATATTAAAGACAAGTTTCTTTTAACCACTTTTATTATTCTAATAGTCTCTCCTATGCATTCTATCTAAGTGCTGCTCACATTTATCTTAAAGTTGGTTAAAATTTTCAACCATTGGAGCAAAAGAAACGAGTATGGATAACAATGGAATCAAAGCTATATAAAGTATCAAGTAACATCTTTGATCTTTACCATAAACTATCTTTCTTCTTTGGACATTATTATCTCTTTCACTTAAGGATTTGCTTTGAGTTCTCACTCTTTTTACTTCAGTGTCAATTGAATTCTCCTAATGCCCAACCTATGATGATCAAGATGCCATGGGGTAAATTGCTAAAATAATGTACATGGAATAACACTTGTAAATCCTTTTAAATGTGACAAAAATGAAATGAATAACGCACCCAGAGACTTACTTCTCTGAGCAAATGATTTTATACAGTTATTAGATATTTCTAGATTATTGAAAATGACAAGCAGTATATGATTTTGTTTAAACTTTGACCTGTACAAGCATGTCAACGACAAACAACTATTTTCTGATACAGCTATTCAACAGCCTAGAACTGCAAAGGATAAAGAAGGGAATTTTTTGAGCAATAATGCTGAACTCAACTTCACTGTGCAACATTACAATAGAGAAGCAACAGGCCAGAAATATAAAAACAGCCACATGTTATTTATATACTGACAGCTTCCCCCAGAAAATAACATAAAATTCCTTATCTACAAACTAGAAATTAGTCTACAATGGAACTAATCTTTTCAAGGTCACTAGGCAGGGACTGCAAGAATTTAAATAAAATATTTTTATCTAAATGCTCTGAAGACATTAGATTAGGTGTAATCTTGGATACTAAGCAGGATTATCCCTGGTTAGTACTTGGATGGCAGGCTGCCAATGAATAAGACCAGGTACTGTAAGCTATATTTCAGTGGAAAGAAATGGCAATATCTGAATATTTCTTGCCTAAGAAAACCCTATGAAATTCATGGGGTCACCGTAAGTTGACAAGTGACTTGGAGGCACATTTACAATATCAACCCAATAACATGACAAAGCGAATCAAAGGGTGCTACCCAGAAATAAGCCTCTGAGTAACAACAGGACACAGATAACAATCAAGCATCATTTCTTATTACCTGCATCACTAGTAATCTACCGTTCATCCTAGATAATAATAATTCAATGGGCTTTTGAGGTATTTCCAAACAGAGGGGAACTTATGATAGTTCTACACTGACCATTCAGCTATGCTTGATATGGACTCCCTGAGCTGCGTTGAAGGTGGTAGAAAGCCCCCGTTGATGAGTCATTTTGAATACACTAAAGGGGACCCCCCCCTTTTTTTTCCCCTTATGTCACTGCCATGACATGCCATCCAATCTAACCATTTGGGGCTGATTTCAGCCAATGTGTGGTTTTATTAAAGCAGCTCAAAGGGGAAAAATATTTCCCCCTCTCTCCTACACAGTTTCCTTAACAAGACCACAGATTGGCAGATGGCTGCCAACAATTTAGGTGGGGGCATCACTGCTGGGGACAGCTGTGAAACAGAGGAGGAGATGGGAGGGAACTGAGCCCAGGGAATATGGGATGGCTATGAAGATAATGTTAGGTAAAGGTTTTCCTCTGACATTAAGTCTAGTCGTGTCCAGCTCTGGGGGTTGGTGTTCATCTCCATTTCTAAGCCGAAGAGCCAGTGTGGTCCATAGACACCTTCAAGCTCATGTGGCTGGCATGGCTGCATGGAGCACCATTACCTTCCCACTGGAGTGGCACCTACTGATCTATTTCATATACATATTTTCAAACTGCTAGGTTGGCAGAAGCTGGGGCTAACAGCAGGAGCTCATTCCACTCCCCGGATTCAAATCGCCAACCTTTTGGTCAGCAAGTTCATCCGCTCAGTGGTTTAATCCACTGTACCACCGAGGGCTCCGGCTGTGAAGATAGCGGCTGGTAATTCCATTTAGGAACCAGCACAGCTGTCTTGACTGTCCCCAACTCAGGGGACAGCCCAAATCCTGGTTCAGGAATTAGCTTAACCCAGGAGAAAGTGTTAAGGCAATTTTACTTTGGGTTAAACTGGATCAGTCCCATGTTTCATTTAGCTGCAGTGAGGTGGATCTGTCAGGACCCAGGCTGCAGGGCACCAATAACCATACACAGAGGCCAGAATCTATCTAATATCTTTATTGAAGGAGTATATAAAGTTAATAAAAACAAGTGTAGAAAATAGTCCAGAGTTAGACCTTTCAGGAAAGGTCAAAATTAGTCCAAAGAAACAATGTCCAATATGAAATATTAAGGTCCAAAGTTGTAATCCAATAACCGAAACACTCACTTGCCAAGCAAGTGAGGGGAGATGACAAGGTCCTTTAGTCCATGAACTTGAGCAAGGCTAGGAAATAACTTGATACTTGGAACACAAGGCTTGATTCAAGACAACAAGGTAACGAGGAGCAGGAACAAGATCCGTGGAATTACTTGGTAAAATCCGGGAAGCAAAGCGAGGCTGAATCCTGGAAAACAAGGCAAGGTCCGCGAAGGTAAACAAGGCTGGAAACAGGAGCGAAGGCTTGGAATCAGGGACAAGGCTTGAAACAGGAACAAGGCTTGGAAACGGAGCGCGCTGTCCACACACAACTTACTCCAGTAGCTGACGAATTGACTCCGCAAGATGTCTTTGTGGGTAAAACACCTAAATAGGGTCTAGTTTTCCCACCAAAGAGCAGTTCTCTGGGGAACTAGAAATGAAAGCTAATCTCTGAGTCCAGATGCATGACTCCTTAAGGTTTCCCATGGAAAGCAGGCTTAATCAGCTGAATTCTTAGCAGCTATCCTAGCACTCCTACGAGAGGCCGCTTGAACAGCTCTCTGATGTTTACAAAACTCGTGGCGAGAAAACACAGGAGATTTAGACCCAGGGTTTGTTTGACAGATTTCTGGAAGACAAATCTCTTGCAGGTGCAAGGTTCCCAAATCTGGCTGGGAAGGTTCCAATTCTGACTGAGGCGGTGAAAAACCCAAGTTCTCCTCTTCATCTGGGACTACAGTGCCTTGAACGGGACTACATGGCCCATGACTCATCACACTATCCCCCTCCTCAAGCCCCCTCTCAAACCGGGACTCTCTCCCCGAGGCGCGGGGCCACGGCTTGGCGGGATAGGTCTGATGGAAGCGGCGGGTTAGATCAGGAGCATGGACTGTAGAAGCGTCTTCCCAAGAGCGTTCCTCGGGGCCAAAACCCACCCAGTCAATGAGATATTGTAGGCGGCGGCGGTGAAAGCGAGAATCCAAAATGTCCTCAACCTCGAACTCCTCCTCCCCATTCATCAAAACAGGAGGGGGGGCCGGTCGGTCTGTATCAGGACGCACACCATCCGCCGGAAGGAGTAGGGAGCGGTGGAACACCGGATGAATGCGCATTGAGCGCGGAAGTTGGAGTTTGAAAGTCACGGGGTTAAGTTGCGCCACCACTGGATAGGGGCCAATGAAACGGGCATCTAACTTCCGGCAAGGGCGATGGGAGGGCAAAAAGCGAGTGGACAGAAGAACCCGGTCTCCTACCTTGATTTCGGGGCCCGGTTGGCGATGTTTGTCCGCGTGACGTTTATAGTCCTCCTTGGCTTGGTTTAATTGCTGGAGCAAGAGTTGCTGCACCGCTGCGAGGTCCTGCAGCCAGTCCTCTGCTGCGGGAACTTCTGAGGTTTCAATGACAGGGGGAAAGAAACGTGGATGGAAGCCATAGTTTGCAAAGAACGGCGTTTCTTTAGTAGAAGCCTGGACCCCATTGTTGTAGGCAAACTCTGACAGCGATAACAGGGAAGCCCAATTGTCTTGCTGGTAGTTCACATAACAGCGAAGGTATTGTTCCAAAGTGGCATTGGTGCGCTCAGTTTGCCCATCTGTTTGGGGATGATGAGCCGAAGATAAACGAGAGTCTATGCCCAATAGTTTTTGTAGTGCCTTCCAGAAACGAGAGGTGAATTGGGACCCCCGGTCTGTGACCAAACTCTTGGGCAATCCATGCAATCTGAAAACATGTTGGAGGAATAGATCTGCAGTTTCTTTGGCCGTGGGAAGGCCATCACAGGGAATGAAATGGGCTAACTTGGTGAAAAGGTCCACCACCACTAGGATCGTGGTGAATCCACAGGAAGGTGGTAGATCAGTGATAAAATCCGCAGAGATTATTTCCCATGGGCGGGATGATGTAGGGAGGGGATGCAGGAGCCCTGAGGGCTTTTCTCTTCTTGTCTTGGAGCGCTGGCATACTGGGCAGGTGTTGACATATTTTTCCACATCCTTGCGGATCTTGGGCCACCAGAAATCTCTTAGGATCAAATGCATGGTTTTAAATAGCCCGAAATGCCCTGCTGGCTTGCAGTCATGACACAGACGAAGTGTTTTTTCCCTGCCCGGTCCTGGGGGGATGTAAACATGATTTCTATAGCAAAGTAGCCCATCCTTAAGCGAAAAGGGAAAACGTAGTCCTTGGCGAAGTTGGTCCTGTGCCCAGGCGTCTGCTTGCTGACTAGCCCTGATTTCCTGAGCACAAAGGGGTCCTGGAGTAGGGGAAGTTGATTCAATGGGAGTGGATTTGGTGTTTCCCACTGTGAGCGTGGCAAAGTTTTCGGGTTGTAGCAGCTGGGACTCAAAGGACTCCTTGCGCCCTGCAGCGTATTCCGGTTTTCGTGACAGAGCATCTGCTTGCTTGGTCTGGGCTGGGGTTACATAATGAATTTGAAAGTTAAAACGTTCAAAGAATAAAGCCCAGCGTTGTTGCCTTTGATTTAGCTTGCGGGCAGTTCTTAGATGCTCTAGATTTCGATGATCAGTATGGACTTCAATGGGAAATTTGGCTCCTTCTAGCCAATGTCTCCAAGTTTCAAAGGCTGCCTTTATGGCCAATAGTTCCTTTTCCCAAATGGTGTAATTTCTCTCTGGCGCGGTCAATTGACGGGAATAAAAGGCACAAGGATGAAGATGGTCTCCCACTGGTTGTAGGAGTACAGCCCCAATTGCCACATCGGAGGCATCCGCCTGCACAACGAAAGGGGTTTCAGGATCTGGATGCTGAAGGATTGGCTGGGACGTGAATAATTTCTTTAGTTGCTGGAACCCTTTCTCTGCTTGATCTGTCCAGCGGAAAGGCTGTTTCCCACGGATGCAGCTGGTGATAGGGTCAGACCAGCGGGCAAAATCTGGAATGAACTTGCGGTAATAGTTCGCGAACCCCAAGAATCGTTGCACCTCTTTCTTGTTGGTTGGCGCCCGCCATTCCAATACTGCTGAAACCTTAGCCGGGTCCATGGAGAGCCCTAGTGGTGAGACGCGGTATCCCAGGAAATCTACCTCTTGTAGATCAAAAGCACATTTTTCCAGCTTGGCATAAAGTCCATGATCCCGCAATCGTTGTAACACCATTCTTACGTGGTTCTCATGCTCTGATTGTGATCTAGAAAACACCAAAAAATCGTCCAGGTAGATGATCAAGAACCGATCTAGATAATCCTGAAAGATGTCATTGACAAAATGCTGGAACGTTGCGGGAGCTCCACATAATCCATAATTCATAACTCGGGACTCGAATAATCCGAATTTAGTCTGGAAGGCGGTCTTCCACTCGTCCCCTTCTCTGATGCGAACTAGATTATAAGCCCCCCGAAGATCCAGCTTGGTGTAGACCTTGGCTCCCCGAAGTCGGTCTAGTAGGTCCGAGATCAAGGGCAGGGGATAGCTGTTCCGCTTAGTGATATTGTTCAATGCTCTATAGTCCACCACCAAGCGTAAGTCCCCTGATTTCTTTTTCACAAACATCACTGGGGAAGCGGCTGGGGATTGAGAGGGTCTGATGAATCCCTTGCGAAGGTTTGACTCTATGAACTCCCTGAGAGCTTCTTGCTCCGGTTCAGTCAGGGAGTAGAGATGTCCTCGCGGGATCGGGGCCCCCTCCACCAAGTCAATGGCACAGTCATAAGGTCTATGTGGGGGTAATCTCTCGGCTTCTTTTTCATTGAATACATCCCAATATTCTGAGTACTTCTTGGGCAAGGTGATAATGGGTTCAGTGTCTGTGGCATGGCAGACCTTGGCTACAAGGCAATGGTTTTGGCAATATTTTGAAGCAAACTGCAGTTCTCTGTTGGACCAGGAGATGCTTGGGTCGTGAAGTGTCAGCCATGGAATTCCCAAAATTACAGGGAAATGGGGAACCTCGGTAACAAAGAAGGAAATTTCTTCCATATGTTCCCTTATCCACATTCTGGTGGGTTCCGACCACTGGCTTACGGGACCCGTCTTGAGGGGGCGGCCATCGATGGCTTGCACCACACGGGCATTCTTGAAGTCATGGTATTGTAATCCCAGAGAGTCGGCATACTCTCTATCAATGAAATTGTTTGTAGCTCCTGAGTCTATCATGGCATGGACCATGACTGGCCCCTTTTTAGCTGACCACAAGGTGACCACTAGAAGAAATAGGACTCCGGTTGGCGGCTCTTGAGTGGGTTTTTTGACCGGGTTGGCGAGCCTCTCTACGCCCGGTCGCTGGCTTCCCCCGCCGGCTGTGTGCCAGCCGCCTCAGACGTCTTCATCTCCGTGGAGGACGCCGCCGCCAGACGGGCGGGGGGCTTCCCTTTGGCTGGGCACTCTCTAGCGAAGTGGCCCCCGTTTCCGCAGTACCAACAGAGATTTAGGCGTTGGCGGCGGGCCTTCTCGGCGGCATCTAACCTGGGACGCACGTTGCCCAACTGCATCGGCACCTCCTCGTTCCCCCTGGGGTATGGGGCTGGTGGCGGGGGTCTCCATACTGGACGCGGCTGGACGCTGGTGGGAGCGGGAGGTTTCACCCCAGCTCTACCGCTCTGGCCTCGGACCCATTGTTTTCTGTTGGCAAGCATGACTTCAGCTCGTAAACATTGATCAATGAGTGCTTCAAGAGAATGGGGGGGATCCACTTTGGAAATTTCTTCCAACATCTCGATGTTGAGACCCTCCCGAAATTGTCCTCTGAGGGCTATATCATTCCATCCGGTGCTGTGGGCCAGCACTCGGAACTCGGCTATGTACTGGGACAAGGGTCTGTCCCCCTGAGAGAGGCGCCGGAGTTTATGGCCGGCTGCCTCCAAATTGTCTTCGATCCCCCAAGTCGCCTTAATGTGATCCAAGAAATGTTGCGCTGATCTTAGGTGTGGGGAACCTTGGTCGAACAGCGCCGTCGCCCAGTTGGCCGCTGGCCCGTCTAAAAGGCTATAGATCCACGCCACTTTGATGTCTTATGGGGAAACTCGGCATTGCGGGCCTCTAGATAAGCTTGGCATTGGCGACGGAAAACATGAACCTTAGAAGCTTCTCCAGAAAACTTGGTTGGCAATGCCAAGGCTGGGAGACGGATTCCGCGTTCCTTCAATCCCTTTATTTCTCCCTCCTGCGCATTGAGCTTATCACGGATGCGGTCCACTTCCTCCTTGTCGATGGTGTAGCTAAGTGGCTGGCCACCCGGCACGGTTCCGGTAGACATTCTGGCCTAGGTTAATTGGTGCTTAGGGTGGCGGAGTCAAACTGTCAGGACCCAGGCTGCAGGGCACCAATAACCATACACAGAGGCCAGAATCTATCTAATATCTTTATTGAAGGAGTATATAAAGTTAATAAAAACAAGTGTAGAAAATAGTCCAGAGTTAGACCTTTCAGGAAAGGTCAAAATTAGTCCAAAGAAACAATGTCCAATATGAAATATTAAGGTCCAAAGTTGTAATCCAATAACCGAAACACTCACTTGCCAAGCAAGTGAGGGGAGATGACAAGGTCCTTTAGTCCATGAACTTGAGCAAGGCTAGGAAATAACTTGATACTTGGAACACAAGGCTTGATTCAAGACAACAAGGTAACGAGGAGCAGGAACAAGATCCGTGGAATTACTTGGTAAAATCCGGGAAGCAAAGCGAGGCTGAATCCTGGAAAACAAGGCAAGGTCCGCGAAGGTAAACAAGGCTGGAAACAGGAGCGAAGGCTTGGAATCAGGGACAAGGCTTGAAACAGGAACGAGGCTTGGAAACGGAGCGCGCTGTCCACACACAACTTACTCCAGTAGCTGACGAATTGACTCCGCAAGATGTCTTTGTGGGTAAAACACCTAAATAGGGTCTAGTTTTCCCACCAAAGAGCAGTTCTCTGGGGAACTAGAAATGAAAGCTAATCTCTGAGTCCAGATGCATGACTCCTTAAGGTTTCCCATGGAAAGCAGGCTTAATCAGCTGAATTCTTAGCAGCTATCCTAGCACTCCTACGAGAGGCCGCTTGAACAGCTCTCTGATGTTTACAAAACTCGTGGCGAGAAAACACAGGAGATTTAGACCCAGGGTTTGTTTGACAGATTTCTGGAAGACAAATCTCTTGCAGGTGCAAGGTTCCCAAATCTGGCTGGGAAGGTTCCAATTCTGACTGAGGCGGTGAAAAACCCAAGTTCTCCTCTTCATCTGGGACTACAGTGCCTTGAACGGGACTACATGGCCCATGACTCATCACAGGATCCCACCTTACACTGACCTAAATGGTTAGTGAAGATGTGCTCTTAGTAACTGAAATCAATTGAGTTATTAATAAAGTTAGGAATTTATCCCTCCCTAAAAAAATTAATGTATATTTATTTTGTAACTAAAATGATTGATGTGAGTTTTTTTTGTTAAAATAGAGACAAGGAAGTTATCCAGAGATTCAAATAAATAGTTATGAAACTGTTTAGCTATTTGCTTTTTCCTACTTATTGAATTAAATCCCCAATGCCAACGTTTCACCTACTTACATCTGAAAAATATGTCCTCTCTAGGAATTTTCTAGATCCTCCAGTGATTCTATGGTATACATCTCCTGGAAGTTACTATAGAATCACTCTGGAGGAACTAGAAAATTCCTAAAGAAAATACCTCTAGGAATTATCTAGATCTTTTAGGTCAACTCTATAATAACTTCAGTGGAAGTTGTTCCTTTCAATGGGGCTCACGATTACTCATGGTTTCCTGTTTCCAGAACAAGTTTTGGACCATATCCCCTGTGGATACAGAGGTCATACTGTAGTGCAAAAAAAAAAAAAACAACAGAATTCTGATCATGTGGAAATATAGTTTCATTGACTTGGCTTCAGTAGATATTTTCAAGCTGAACAAATAAAATTCACTTGGACTGTAAAAGTAACCCTCCTATCTACTCTTCAATTAGGCAATAGTAAAATGAGCCTAGGATTTTGGAAAGTTAATGATCATGCTCACTCCACTTGGCCCTGAGGTATCACATGAAAGAAGAGCTAGATTAAACTGAATATAGTTTTTAATCCCCAGATATAATGAGCAGCCCTGCCTGTAACAAAAGGAAAGGTGTTGTCCACTGATACCGCATTAATTACTACAATAAAGAAAAGCTTGGTTTCATTTTGCTTCAAGTGTTATAAGCTTTCATTTCTACAGGGCTCTTTCAAATTGTTTCTTTCAATAGGCTGATGTGAAGGGCAGGCTGTACCTGGGATACACACAGCTTTGTTTTGCACAATAGAGTCAAACGCACATTAAATATCAGCTTCAATCATACTGAAAAAGGCAATCAGAACAATGAAAATGAATACTACACATGCAGGGAAATTATTTTTTAAATTGAGTAGCATTAAAAAGACAACAACAGAGAGAAAATAAAATGGCTGGAATGCCATCATTATTTAAAATGGTGATTGGAATAGGCATTAGAATAAGACCAAACTAGCCAGAAGTCTATGCCAGAAGAACTTAAGTCACCTTCAGTCAGAACTTGGGTATGCTACTTTTTCATATTACAATTCCCAAAGTCCTCCAACCAGTCTTTCCTTTGTTGGGTGGGGATTCTAGGTGTGTAGGACCATCGCCAAACTCCCGCATAATCCCAGCAACGAGGAGGTGTAAGATGCGAAACTATATGAATGTTTATTTTCTTACTCCATTGATATTTATTAAAATCATCTTTCCTTTTTTCATTCATACCAAGCACATTTTCCCATTATTATTTTGTTGAACAAAAGCAAAGAGAAGGTTTGTTTTTGAGGGTCCCAATGCCATTTTTGAAATCTGCAAGGATTCCCCTCAAAAACAGGAAGAATTGAATTTTTAAAAGCCCCAACCCTTCTGGGCTTTAGAAAAGCTGTAAAAACATGGTTGTGTGCCCAAGCTTTTAATGAGTAAACATCAAAGTCGACATGGTCCGATGTAAGGCTGAAGCATGAGGTTTTTGGATGAATTGAATTAATTACATATGTTTTTAAGTTTTATAGTGTATTTTAACAGTTTTAACTGATTGTATGTAGTATTCTGATTTATAACTGTATTTTAGGCATTAAATTTGTCAATTGCTGTAAACCGCCCTGAGTCCCCTCGGGTGAGATGGGCAAGGTATAAATGCTGGGAGGGTAATTTTGTGATGTGTTTGCCCTCCCTCATCACAACCATGCCATGTTCATGATATATTGTTTTAAAACTGGGAAATAAACATTAGGCTGATTTTTTTAAAAAGTAGAAAAGGTCTTTCCTGGAAATTGGTCATCTATTTTGAGGTCCTATAACAGGTCCCTAATAGTTTCCCACTGATGGACCAAACAGTAATATCATTATCTGCATTAAAGGTGACTTTGACAGCTTCTCTTGGGCATCCCTTTCCCAGAATGCCATGAAGTATTAGGTGAATTCAGAGGATGGAGATTAGGTGGAGCAGAACAGAACTTTATTTTGCCATTACTCTAGGAAGGACTATTCCCACAAACATCTCTGAATGAGGAAAATTAATAAGGGATGGTTACAAATGTGAATCATGAAAAACTCATGTGTATTGAGGCATTATCCTGTACATTAGTTTGTGGACTAATGAAAACTGACACTAACTGATCCCATTTTGTTCAATTAAACATTTGTGCCAAAAAGAATAAACATCTCTGAGTTCTTTCCTGCCTCGCTTTTTCCATCTCTCACAATTACTCTATACTAGCAATTGGAAAGAACTTGTTATCAGTAACAAAGGGAGCAAAAATTAACATCATTTGCAAACATACTTTTATTCAGGAACTACATTGCCAAATACTATGCAAACCAACAGATATTTTTTTACCTTCCAGTGTAGATTTGGAACTAACACAATCAAGAATCTTCAACTATGCCTGGATACTTCCATGGGGAACATCCTTTGTTCAAGTTCCAAGTCAATTACAGACTTACCTCAATTAAGAGTGTCTAACAGCAAAGCTTCTTTTTACAAAGGCTTCTTTTGCATCAGTCCAGACCAGCCTTTTTCTCTTCATCCTCGGTCTAGCTGCAGTTTTTTAACAGCATTGACTCTGAGAAGGTGGGGAAAGAGAGCAGGAGAAACACAGACTTTTGGTTTCATGTTGCAGAAGCTTCTTGCAACATGAAAACAGGACTTCTTGTTAATCAGCAATTGGAATGCAAAAGTAGAAAACAGAATCAAAGTTTGTAGGAAAATATGGCCTAGAATCAGGAAATCCAACAGAAGAGGCAACTGGTTTAATTTTGCAAGGCCAAGAGTTTGTCAATCACAAATACATTCCTTAAACAAGACAAGATGCAACTGTATATATGGATATCATCTAGTGATCACTATAGGAATCAAACAGATTTCATAATTGGAAGCAGAATAGGGAGAAGTCTCACTCCCAGAAATCCTAACAGCTGGTAAACTGGCTGGGATTTCTGGGAGCTGTAGGTCAAAACACCTGGGGATGACCCACAGAACGAGAACCACTGGTCTATGTGATTTTGGAAGCTGAGCAGGGTCAGCCCTCATTTGTACTTGGATGGGAGCCTACCAGAGAATACCAAATGCTATATTTCAGAGAAAGAAAATTGCAAATCACTTCTGAGTATTCCTTGCCCTTTTAAAAAAAACTGTCAAATATATAGAATTGCCACAAGATTGCAGGCAACTTGAAGTCACATACGTACACAGATAGGATTGCTCAGTAGTGTGTCTACCTGATCCAAGCACACCCAAAGTCAAAAATAACCCAGTGAAAACTGAGCATGCTCAGTGAGCATAGAAATTTGATTGACAGTTTAGGAAAAAAATCAGAAACAAAGAAGAAGGGGAATTGATAATGATATAGTGCCTGGAAATCTGAACAGCATTACTCCACACTGCCACACTCTTTTGCAGGAACCCACTCCTATTCACTAGCCACTGGGGAGATACAGAGCTAGATAGCAATCAGATATGGGCCATCAGCTATGAAGCCCATGCTATCAACATGTGAAAAAATCAACTACAAAAATCACGGTCTTTTTATGCTACAAGAATAACTACCTTTGATACGTGTTAACAAAAATGGGTCTCCCTCCTTTCTCTAGATTTCACTTTGAAGAATTCGATTTTCAAAAGAGGTATTAACCTCCTCAAATAAAAGAAAGCGAGAAAGAGAAAGCTGACAAAAGAAGTCACAGGCAGGCATGACAACCATGTTCTTTATGCTTGAGGCTTGGCTGGTTTCCAACCTTCCTATAGGATTACTGCAGGTTATAAAGGGCCTCAGTACTGCTTAAGCAGCCAAGACGTCTACAGCTGTCAGGCTGCCAACAAACTGTCTTTTTAGGCAGTCACCATGCATACTGTCAGCAGCAACTTTCACACAAATGTAGTAAACCAATGGCAAGTATGTCTTTCGACTCAGTTATTAACAGATCACTGCAGGGGACAGATGAATGAGAGCCAGCGCTTCGCTGCTTGACAAGTGTGGGGGTGTGGCAGAAACAGGCATAGAAATCATAAAGGTCTGTGACCTGATTTCTGGAATATAAAAACAATACACATATATAGCAATCATTCACTCCCAACTAGTTCTGGCTAGTGGCTTTGGCATCAGTTGGGGAGGGGGGCGTGAATCTGCTCAGTATACCTTATATGCAGAACTTTCTCTCTATTAAATTCAGATTAAACCCAGAGTGGATTTGCCTTCCTACTGACATCAAAACCACAACCTTGCTCTCAGGCTTGGTAAAAGATGAAAAAGCTTTAGGTAGGACCATATACTTACAGTGGGATGTGGACAGTGTGTGACATAATCAGGTGATGATATCCCTAACCACCCCAGAAGTGTCCTGAAAGGAGGGAACTCCCTCAACCAACCTCATCACATTGAAAAAAATTCCTCTCCTAGGACACTTCAGCCGCCTTTCCAGCATGGAGAAGCATGGAGCTCATCACGTTCCAGAGTTGAAAAGAGGCAGAAATGTCCTGAAAGGAGGGAACTCTAAACATGGGCTAGCAATCGTGTTCAGAGCTCCTACCTCTTATCGCACTTTAGTCCCATGCTTACAACTGAAAAAAAGATGGGATGGGAACCATCAAAAGTTTCCTATCCTGTTTCATTGCCCAACTGTCAGCAGTCTCCTGTATTCTATGTGGTTTAATGCAGAACCATATGATCCTATGGAAAACAATGGTTTTAACCTGGATCATTGTCTCTTGTATCCTATGGGGTTTGATGCTGAACGATGGGATCTCATGGAAAGAAAGTGTTTTAACCTGGATCACTGTCTCTTGTATCCTATGGGGTTTGATGGCGAACCATAGGATCTCATGGAAAGAAAGTGTTTTAACCTGGATCACTGTCTCTTGTATCCTATGGGGTTTGATGGCGAACCATAGGATCTCATGGAAAGAAATTGTTTTAACCCGGATCACTGTTTCTTGTATCCTATGGAGTTTGGCACAGAACAATAGGATCCCATGGAAAGAAGTGGTTTTAAACTGGTGTCAGACTCTTTTAATGTAAGGGGCTTTGGGCAGGGCAAGGGATCTCTTCATTTTTGAATATTGTTGTAAGATAATACTGACCTTGTAATGAATGTAAGATTAATGTATTGCCAGCTCTTAAGTTTCCACATGTGAGTGTGATGAGGAGGCAGAACTTGAAACAGGATTGTTGATGATATAAGAGGGGCGATACTCTACTCTAAAAGAGAAGGTCACCCATGCTTTCCCCTCTCAATGGGATGAGGTGGTAAGAGCCGGCATAACATAATAATTCAAACATTGCACAGGACTCTGGGAAACCAGGGATCGAATCTCTGCTCAGCCATGGAAACCCACTGGGAGACCTTGAGCAAATCACATTCTCTCTCAGCTTAAGAGGAAAAAGGCAAATTTTCTTTTATTCGGAGGAAATCCAAATCTTGCCAAGAAAACATTGTGATAGGATTGCCATACATCTGAATCAACTTGAAGGCATATGATAATGAATTTTCATAGAACTGGACCCCATCTGGGTTATCTAGCAAGCACTGTCTTGGGCCTTCGCTGACTTTTGATGCAATTCCCAGACCAAGGGAACTCCTATACTGGTACCTTTCTCTTTTCCTGCCTTTAGTGCATCCATTCATTCATGAGATGTGGGGAAAGACTGGTGTGTTCATGGATGTCCACAAATATATCAGAATACAAAGCTGCCTACCTCATGGCTTCCTCATCTAACATAACCCTGTAAAGATGATGAACAACTAAATTGGATATTAAGGCATCATTATCTGGAATGTCCTATTACTTTTCTCCTATGATGTCAAGCTTTATGCAATTACTTATCATGCCTACTTGATTGGCAACCATATGATGAAAAGAGAAGGCAGTATAGCATATATATTTTTTAAAAACACATAAACACAAAACCGTGGTGGCACAGTGCATTAAAGTGCTGAGCTGCTGAACTTGCGAACCAAAAGGTGGCAGGTTCAAATCCTGGGAGCAGAATGAGTGCCTGCTGTTAGCCCCAGCACCTGCCAACCTAGCAGTTTGAAAACATGCAAATGTGAATAGATCAATAGGTACCGCTCCGGCGGGAAGGTAACGGCGCTCCATGCAGTCATGCTGCCCACATGACCTTGGAAATGTCTACAGACAACGCCGGCTCTTCGGCTTAGAAATGGAGATGAGCACCAACCCCCAGAGTCGGTCACGACTGGACTTATCATCAGGGGAAAACCTTTACCTTTACCTTACACACAAGACAAGGACAAATCATAGAAACTGGGACCTATGGGTGAAAAGAAATACTACTGTAAAAATGAGTTATTTTTAAATCTGATATAATCATTCCACTGATAAGAATACAAATAACCACACACAAATATCTATACCAATTCCATGAACCTGAAGATACATGATTATTCTGAGTGTTTACATTACTTTAGTGGAACTACAATAAAACATTTTAAAAAAGAAAATGATCAGGCAAATCATCTTACCCAAAGATTCTTGGAATCAGTTCCTACCTCTTATTCCTTCATCATTCAGAAGAAATCTGATGTGCTAACTCAGTTATGCTGAAATATATCACCTAGAAAGGGTGAATAAATTATGTAGAATTGCCAAACAGCTAGCTTTAAACTGTTTTATTTCCATAAAACATACTCAAATCTCAACATGCTAGGTTTTTAAAAAATGCTCACATTGGTTGAAAGAAATTGGAAAATAATATAGCCAGAAATTAAACATGCATCCTGTTTCTGTTTCTCTCTCTCCAGGCTTTCAATTCAAGGGACAATGTCCATCCAGTCACGCAGTAGATGCTTGGCTCTGCAACATTTAAACACACTCATTTTCTTATTAACTCCTGCAGCACTTGAATGGCCCATGTTTCATTCTTGGCAGCCTGTGTCTTGTGTAGGAGGCAGTGTTCATAATATCCACCTATAAAGCGAGTAAAGCTAAGGCACACTCTGGTAGGTTTTGATTCTCCATAAAAACAAATCCATGTTTTGGACGTTGTTTATGGGGGATTATACACACACACACACACACACACACACACAGTTGGTAAATGGACAGAGCAGAGTGAACAGAACATTGGAAAAGTGTTTTCTCCTTCTTACTATCACTGGAGCCAGAAAAACCTCCTATACCATGAGGTTCCCACTCCTGTAAACACTAGAATGACAATGTTTCTCAGTTGAAAGATGTTAATATGTGTATTATTCTTACACAGAATTGACGTGCCTAAAAGCTAGGAGCAAGGGAAGCAAATGAAGCAATGGAAGTAAGAAGAGATGCTCTTCTATTAGTAAAGGGAGGTTTGTTCAGAGAGAGATCCATAGAGACCCTGGCTGTGTCTACCAGAAATTCTGAAAGTGTATCTATAACACTGTGTTTCTCTTGACCACAGTTGGCCATCTGTTTTGTATCTGAGGACTTGGTGCACTGTAGGGCTATAAGTCAAAAGCTACCAAGATACACATATCCAATGAACTATCCCTTCAGTGGCACACACATATACTGATGACAGCTAACATTATCTTAGATGCCAAAGGCTCCCCTTCCAGTGATAGGAAAAGGCAGAGTTAATAAGGGTAGGGTGAACTTTACAAACTTTGGAATCTGGTGATAAGGAGCAGAGAGTTGAAGTCTTTGCTTTTCCCCTGCAACCTTGGCCAAGAGTACTATTACTTGCCACTCAATACAGCAATGAGGAAAATTGGGGGGGGGGGGGCTCTCAAGGGATCTGAGGGTTACATGGAAATCACTAGTTGTGTCATAGGGAGTGGGACTTCTGGATCCCTTTGGCTTTGGACAGTTGTAGCTCTATGATTCCATCCTAACTGCCCTAACTGCTTGAATCCTATGGAATTCTTTGAAATCAAGGATAGTGCTGGATTTCACCTGGGGGGTTGGCCAGAGGACTGATTATCCATATGTGTATAGAATCTGATACACAGGCATGCCTTATTTGAGGCCCTCAAACATTAAAAAGTTATCCAACTGTAACAAAAAGAAACACCACCAATGATACAGATTAGGCTTGCTCAAATAATTCGTTTTCCCCGTTAACCGTTATTAATTCGTTATTTTCGTTTGTTTTGAAGCAATTTTGAAGCATTGGTTGTCCACACGTCTGATATCGCGGTTTCGAATCGCGAGAGGCCGTTTTTCGTTATGTCGTCGTTTTCTTCGTTAGGAAAAAAAGCTTTTGCAAATCACCCAAACCATTCAGGCCCTTTCCTTTTGCCCCTCAGCAAAAGGGGCGTCACGGGCTCAGCCAATGGGAGGGGGCGAGGGGGAAGGAGGCCGAGGAGGAGGAGGAGGAAGACGGAGGGGGGAAATGGCCGCCGCCGCCGCCGCCTCGCCTCAGCTCAGGCCTGGTGTCTCTCTGAGGCGGGAAGGCGGCGGATGGAGCCGAGACCGAGAGAGACAGAGAGGGGCCCGGCGGTGAGGTTTTGACGTCTGTGCGAAGCTAGGCAAGTGGGGTTTATATATCTGTGGAAGGTCCAGGGTGGGAGAAAGAACTCTTGTCTGTGGGAGGCAAGTGTGAATGTTGCAATTGGTCACCTTGATTAGCATTGAATTGCAGCTTCAAAGCCTGGCTGCTTCCTACCTGGGGGAATCCTTTGTTGGGAGGTATTAGCTGGCCCTGATTGTTTCCTGTCTGGAATTCCCATTTTCTGGGTGTTGTTCTTTTACTGTCCTGATTTTAGCTTTTCTGTAGCTAAAAATGCATATAAAATTGATTCTATAGGGAGGATAAATGATTGGATTTCAACTCCTACAGCTTGGCTTTCTCTGCCAATAATGGTACCCATCTTGGATATTGTAAGGGATTTATTATTATTATTATTATTATTATTATTATTAGACCTTGCTCCCAGGAAGGTGCCTTCGCTGTGGCTCCCAACTTATCTATCTATCTACCTTTCCACATATTCTCCACATTGTGTGTATGTGTATGTATATTATATATACATGAGCCCCGATGGCGAAGTGTGTTAAAGCACTGAGCTGCTGAACTTGCAGACCGAAAGGTCCCAGGTTCAAATCCCAGGAGCAGAGTGAGTGCCCGCTGTTAGCTCCAGCTTCTGCCAACCTAGCAGCTTGAAAACATGCCAATGTGAGTAGATCAATAGGTACCGCTCTGGCGGGAAGGTAATGGCACTCCATGTAGTCATGCCGGCCACATGACCTTGGAGGTGTCTATGGACAACACTGGCTCTTGGGCTTAGAAATGGAGATGAGCACCAACCCCCAGAGTCAGACATGACTGAACTTAACGTCAAGGGATACCTTTACCTTTACCTATACACACACACACACACACACATTATGCAGGGACTATATACACAGTATATATCACACACACACCAATTTAACAAAGTTTCAGCCACAAAAACAAAGTTTCTGAAGTAGAACAATGACTTTCACAGTAAAGACAACCCAATTTAACAGGAAATAAGACTTTCAAAGCAGGAACAGATTTCTGCAATTATTAAAAAATGGTTTATTATAAAAGCTATGAAAATTCGCCAAAAATCAGAGGATAAGGGAAACGTTCCAAATTTTGGTGAGCTATCAGTGTTAAATGTGTTCTACCACTGTACCAAGTTTGAAGAAGATCACTCAAAAAATGAGGGTGGGAGAGTCCTGTAAAGTCCTCTCCCTCTGTGCTGTTTTTGGGAATTGCGCATGCGCGTCCGCCATTAACGAATTAATTTAGAAAATAACGAATTTTCGTTAATTTCGAAATTTTTGGGGGGCCAAATTCGGAAATACCATCAGAAACGAAAAGCTGCCCCCCTCTAGTTTTGAAACGAGTTTAGAATCAAATTTTTCGTGGATCGATCAAGCCTAATACAGATACAGCCTCGGAGTTTCTGACAGACACAGCCAATTGCTTTGTCTCCTTGAAAGAAGTCCTTCAGTGGAAGACCATCTGTGCCTGGTTGTTTCCCATTCCAGCAAACTAGATTTTGGGAGTACAATTCCTATACCCAACTTCATACTATCTAATCTCTTTTTAATCAATAGATAATATTTTACATAGAGAAAGCACAACTGGAGAATCCCCACATCCTAAAAAACCAAAGCTCTGACAATTCTTTAGAAGAGACTGACAGAACAGATAAAAGTATCAGAGAATCTTATTAATAAGTATCGTAATATAGCATTGCTGTACAATGCATAGACTTTTAGACAGAGAAAAGAATGTCACATCAATCAATTTATTTGCACCCCTCCTTTCCCCAAAAATTGAGACTTTTGAGATCACAAAAGAAGTCACAATTTACAGAATGAACTGCTTTGTTCCTTGATCGGCAAGGGCCATTAAGTAATATAGAGCTGAATTGTTATTCAGTGGGGAAATGCTGAATAAACAGACACATTTGTAAACCTCCATCTCACAATTTTGTCATGAAACTACAGCACAGTTCAGAAGATACATATCATAAACTCAATCCTCGGTCAATGTTGTGGGACAAGTTCAGTCCTGTGATTTGTGAAACACTGCTGAAAGAGAGAGACACTTTTACCATCATGGGCAACTTAATATTAAGTGCCAACTTTGCTACAAGACTTTTATGCTTCTGATGGAGCTGACTCGTTCATATTTCTTTGAAACTACTGCATTATTTGTCATCACTGTATCACATAAAGAGTGAAGTTAACTTCCAGAAGAAAGCGAACATTGTTAATGAATTGATGCCCTACAGTCAACCAAACGCATTCAGTGATTTCTGACCCAAACTCAACAATAGTGTGCACTCTAATTCTTGTGAATATAACTGCAAAAGGTGATGATCCTGATTCAGAGCTAGTTTGCCACCTTTGTGAGATAAAGTCCTTTATAAGAATAAATTTAGATAGATGTGGGCGAAACGTCAGGAGAGAATGCTTCTGGAACATGGCCACACAGCCCGAAAGACATACAACAACCCAATAGAAGGATAACCAGAGTCCGTTAATAGAGAAACCCAATTTTAAGTCCCTGAAATTCTAGTCTAAATAACAGAAATACAAAACACAAACCAATAAGGGTGAACCAAACCAAGTTCCAAAGTCCAGTTATCCAAACCACCTCATCACATGGCTGCCAAAAGTGTCCCACGTTGATTCTCTTCGCTGCAGCGTATGGGGAAGCCACCGTCCCTCGTCTCGCATTGCCAGGCTCATTCTGGTAGCTGATCCCATTGGGGGAAGCATGGAGCTCGCTGCTTCCCCCATTAAAGTAAATGGCAATATGGGAAGCCCCACATTTTATGGTGGCAGCACGCCAGTTCCACCCTCCTTCACCCACGGAGCTGGTGCGACAGCTTATGATGGGAGTTGGCTGGCTCCATAGGTTACTGAGGCTGTATCAGTGCATGCTGCTGATTTTAGCCCCATGTGACGAGGCTGAAAGTCAAGCTGAAGAAGTATAGAATCAATTCAGAAGCAAACAATAGCCAGGGACACAATCCTGGGTCCAAAATCCTGAGAGTCCGGAGAACAGCAGTCAGTGTTCATCCAGGAACAACTATGGTGGCCAAGATCCAAGTCCAGAAGTCAAAAGCCAGGAATTCATGAATACAAACCCAGGGTCCAGAGCAAGAATACAACATTGTGTGCTACCCAGAGCCACTCCAGAGAGGGCTCTTTATTTTAGGGTTTCAACTGGTGCTCATTTCATCAAGGCTTCCACAATAATTTTTGAGAATAGCGATTCTTTCCTTCTTCCAGAGGATGATTAATACTTCCCGAGGTTGCTCAAAATACTAGGGAGTGTTTGCTTCTACTAAAAGCTTGTCTGCATCAGTAGCTGAACTAGGCCAGACTGCTGCTCATGGCACTCAGGCCCTTTCTACACTGCCATATAAAATCCAGATTATCTGATTTGAACTTGATTATATGGTGTTGTAGACTCATATAATCCAGTTCAAAGCAGATAATGTGGATTATCTGTTTTGATAATCTGGATTATATGGCAGTGTAGAAGGGGCCTCAGATTGCCAAAATAAAAACCGGAGGGGGTTCCAGTCCCTTTAATCATTGTATAGAAGAGGAAATTATAGCAGGTGCTGCTTGTTATCTGATTTTGTACCAAGCAACATCTGTTGAAATTCCCTCTTTTAGAGAAACACGAAACATACTGAAACCTTCTCCAGTTTTCATTCTGGCAAGTCTAGTTTCAAAAATCTTAATGTAGTTGGCGGCGGGGTGGGTGGGCGTCCCAATCAATATTAATAATTATGAACATTGAATCAAGGGAGAAGAATTTTTTGTTTTAATTAATTCAGTCTAATGGTATGTGATCTTCTATTTTGTCCCCTTAGATGGGAATATATGATCTGTGTAGAATCATTGAAAAACACACAGAGAAGGAGTTAGCTTTATAGAAAATTAAAGCAATAGTAAAAGCACTGTCAGAACAATGTTGATCTTTTAGGAATGATAAAACATATCCCACCGATCTGTGTTTCAAAATGCATTTCTTTTCCCCTTTTCAGCTGCTAATAAGCTTTTAAAATGCATGTAATTTACCAAAGAACTGGTAATGATGCTTGATTAAGAGAAGCAGTTTTCTTGTCTGAGCTGAGTGCAGTTTACACAATGGCAGGGGGTGGAAGCTGAATCCCTTGCTGATGATTCAGTTGAAATCTCTGATGCAGTAAAAAGAGTGTGTTGTTTTAAAAGGCTTTTGAACATTTTGTATACCACAAGAAACAGTAATGAATTGCACCAGTTACAAGAGCCTGTTGGAGGAATCATTTCGAGATGTTAACCAAATGTTCTTACACTATAATGAATTGCCATCTGGGATGCATCTACACTGTAGAACTAATCCAGTTTGACACCACTTTAAATGATCAGAGCTATAGAATCATGGGGGTTGTCATTTTACAAAGTATTTCACCTACTTACAAGGTCTTTCACCTACTAACACCTCACCAAACTACAACTCCCATGTTTCCATGGCATTGAGCCATGGCAGTTAAAGTGGTGTCAAACTGCATTAATTCTACAATGTAGATGCACCTTTTATCTCCCCAAGCTCCACAGCACATGTCAAGATTCTCTGAGGCCTTTTCAGAAAGTGTTGTTTTGGAAATTCTTTAGCCTTCTCTAAAGAACGTAGACATGCAGAAGTGTATGTGAAAGAGTGCCGGTGCCTCCCCAAACTACATATCTTGTTTTAGGGGCCATTCATATGTATGTATACCTTAG
This sequence comes from Anolis carolinensis, assembly GCF_035594765.1. Lineage (NCBI taxonomy): Eukaryota > Metazoa > Chordata > Lepidosauria > Squamata > Anolidae > Anolis > Anolis carolinensis. The sequence goes on along the minus strand of NC_085845.1, from coordinate 38,043,268 downwards.
GATAAGACTGTCTAAAAGAACATAACCTCATTCACACTACACAGTTATAGTGCTATTATTCCACTTTGATTGTCACAGTTCCATCACTTGGACACCTAGAGTTTGTGTTTTGGTAACACTCTTCCAGGTGTTTTGGACTTTTACTCCCAGAAATCCCAGCCAGTTTACCAGCTGTTAGGAATTGTGGAAGCTAAAGCCCAAAACACCCGGAGGAGCAGAGTTTGAGAAACACTGCTCTAAATGTTCCTACTTACACAGCAAATCCCAGGATCCCATGGGATGTTGCCATGACAATTAAAGTGGAATCATAACATTGTAAATATGTAGTGTGAATGGGCCCGATATTTCCCGGTGTAATCTATCCAAATCTTAATATCCTGAAGGGAAAGCTTTCACTTAGAAACTAATCAGACATGTTGCAGAAAGTGGGGGCAGGATCTTCTTCGCAAAGCATATCAATCCCTTCCGTTTTAAAAGACATTTCATTTTACAAATCTCATCAGATGCTTTATGTTCTCCTGTTCTCCTATTCTGTCCTGCATTCTGAACCATCACAGGAATGAGTGCAGTCCCCACCCACTCATAATTCCTTTTTTTAAATCAGGGAAAACTTCAGTATCAAAAGCCAAGATTACTATGGACCTCATCCCAATTGGGGGGGGGGGGGGGGAGTGAGGGAATTTTAAGCCCCTTTGCCATGATCAGTCTTTCCCATGCCTTCCTTCCCTCTATTTTACCAGTGTTATTATAAACCAATTTATCACAATCCCCTTCTCCTAAGCTTCCCTTCATTTCAGTATACTACTGTTGTTAAAAAAGCTAGCAATAGCACAATTTTGAAAGACTAGATTACTATGCAGCGAAAGCAAAGTGGTGATATCTTATAATAGTGCTATTCCTTAGGACTACATTAATTTTAAAAATTACTCTTCCAGGCTCATGCAGAAGGATTTTGTAAAAGAAGTGGAGCATAGGAGACTGGCCACTACTCCACATCACTGGAACTATTCAACATGAATAAATCTGACTCATCCCATCCCACTTATTTTTAAACACTTTATTTCATTTCTAGGTACATCGGGAGCTCAGAAGATGGTTTCTCCATGCCCCCCCCAATACACACTACACTTCTACACTTTGTTCTTCTTTCAGGAACAAAGTGCAATAGATGACAACCAGAAGTAGTTTTACATTGTGTGAAGGGCTCTGTAGGCCTTCATCCCTGAAATGTCTTAGAAGTGTATGGAAATGGGAGACTAAGTCCTTAGTCTCACCACCATCACAAGTTTACGTAGGACCTCTACATGTGGTTGTGACAGGATTTTTTTTAATTTGGCCGCAGAGCCCAACAGCACCCATCACACCCAGTAAAACTACTTCCAGGATGACACCATTGCTGAACTGGGGGGGGGGGGGGACTGCCCCATCTGAAAATAAGCTGGCAACAGACAATGGGAGTCTCCCGTCCTTCCATTAGGAAAGGTGGGTCAAGATGGATTAAGGAGGGTTTCCCTCATGTGATCAGGCAGAAGAAAGCCACAATGATGCAGGGTGACAGGTCCCCATGCCCCCTGGGTGGGTGTCGCTGTTTGACAGATACTTTTTTTAACAGGTATGTGATGGTAACTTGGTTGCAGGTAATCTTCCTATTGCCAGGTATACTGGATTCTTGCCTTTAATATTAAACTTTTTAATGATTTTACATTTTTTAAGATCAATGGCATTTTAAAACATGTGCCTTTAAAAATATATTATTGTAAAGCTTTTAGCTTTACAGGCAGTCCCTAAGTTACAAACATCTAACTTACAAACAACCCAAAGTTACAAATGGGGGTGAGACAACAGGAAGTGAGAGAAATCTACTACTAGGAAGGAAAACTCACTCCTGAAAAAGTTGTCATTGGAAAAAGGCGTCTCCACTGAAGCTTTATCACCAACCCATGTTTCCACAGCAAGCCACCTTTTGCAAAATCCAATTATCACAGAGACAGAAAGTGAGCTGAAAACTTCTGAATGGGGTACAGACAGCAACACAAACAGTACAAGGGTGTTAACCCTTCCCTTTGCTATCCAAAGCGCTATTTATCTATATATAACTGCTGTTACACTTTTTAAAATGTATCTGTTCTGACTTACAAACAAATTCAATTTTAGAACAAATCTACAGAACCTATCTTGTTTGTAACTTGGGGACTGCCTGTATATTGTTTTAGCCTTCTTGTAAGTAATCTTGACTCCCATGTTGAGAAAAAAAGTGGGGTATATAAATGAATGAAATAAAAACAAATAAATAACACCACATGCCAGAAACAGGTCAATACACTGTTTCATGAGAAAGGTATGACTGACTAGATTAATTTTTTAAATAAAAAGTTGCTCAAAAGAAATAACTTGAATCTAAGGCTTCTATCAAAATATATTTGACCAAGAGGTCAGTTTGTATGAAACCACATTATAGTCTCACAGCTACTTTAAAAAAAAAGAAAAGAAACCCATCTACTCTCTTACTTTTCCTTTCCTATGAAATTTTGTTTTATGTCTCTCCATTTCCAAGATGGGTTCAAAGTGCTGGTCTTAACCTTTAAAGCCCCAACCAGCTTGAGACAGTGCATTTCTATCCATATTTAGCATCTTTAGCTAAACCAAGGTCATCAGTTGAAGTCCTTATAGGAGTGTTCCTCACCAAATGAGACAAAGGCAGTAGAAATAAGAATGAAGGTCTTATCAGTCAGGGCGCCCCATATGCAGAATCCAGCCTTAGAAACTCTCACCTAGCACCTGTATTATACTCCTTTCATCACTAGTTTAAAGCATTTTAGAAACTGTTTTGAACTTTAAGACAAAAATTCTGTAGCCATTCACATGTTTCTAGATCTTAAACCACCAATGAGACCCAGTTCCTATCGATGTGTGTCAGGACCACAGATTTCTTCTTCCTTACACTGGATATTGTTAGCATGTGGTCAAAACATTACTGCTGGATGGGATCATGGGCACACGGGAATGGTTACATATGGAGCCATTTACCACTCAACTGTTTTCTAAAAGCTGTCAGGAAAATGACCAAGTAGTAAAAGTATAAGTTTAAGGTAAAAGGTAAAGGTTCCCCTGACGTTAAGTTTAAGTATGCTAAATATTGAGGAAAGAAGAAATGTGTGGAATTCAACTCTTTAATTGGTGCTACACCAAAGTCACTAGATTTTTTAAAACATAATATTGGTGATAAATATGCAAGTAAAGAGGTAAAGGTTTCCCCTGACGTTAAGTCCAGTTGTGTCCGACTGGGGATTGGTGCTCATCTCCATTTCTAAGCCGAAGAGCTGGTGTTGTCCGTAGACATGTGGCCGGCATGACTGCATGGACGCCGTTACCTTCCCGCCGGAGCAGTACCTATTAATCTACTCACATTTGCATGTTTTCGAACTGCTAGGTTGGCAGAAGCTGGAGCTAACAGCAGGCACTCATTCTGCTCCCCGGATTTGAACCTGGGACCTTTCGGTCTGCAAGTTCAGCAGCTCAGCACTTTAACACACTGAGCCACTGGAGCACTTAATGAGCACATAATGAGCACTTCATTTTCAGACCTAAGTCACCCAAGAACTATTATGAATTTGAATATACTTTCAACTTATATTTTTCGAAAACAAAAATAACCCAAAGGAAATGAAATACTAAAGTAGTAAAACACAAACTGGAAGGAATATGAATACCAGGTGCCATAGGCTATATTTCAGAAGAACAACTCACAGTCACCTCTGAACATTGCTGGCCTAAGCTACTTGACAGGTAATTTGAAGACACATGCTTACATTTAGAATTCTTAGCGAACGAGCATTAGTGCCCCAATGAACTACAAATCCCAAGATTCTATTAAATTTTAGGACAGTTGCAGTAGATTCATAGTGCTATTACTGTGTAGTTGACATTTCAGGCCCAAGGTTCCTCATTGGTTTTGTTGTTGTTGTTGTTGTTGTTGTTGTTGTTGTTGTTGTTGTTGTTGATTTTATTTCTTACCCACCTATGCTTATGGCTCGAGGCGGTTACAGAACAATTAAAGCACATAAACATTGCAAAAAAGCCACAAATACAGATATTAAAATGTATTTCTATAAAAGATACATATTAAAACATATTTCTATAAAATATGTATTGAAATACACAAAACAGAGATTTTAAAAAGGACACACATTTAAAATTCATGTTTAAAAACTGTATGGGTAGGCCTGCCAGAAGAGATAGGTATTTAAATGGTTTTTAAATTTCGACAGCTCATTTAGCTGTCAAAGTTCTCCCAGCAGGTCATTCCACAATCTTGGGGCAGCCTTTTTTAGAAATGGGAAATAATATTTTGCTATCTCTTACCATTGTGATCACATTATATTTCAAATACATCTTTACTTCCTCAGTTCTTGCTGCTTGATAGTTGATTATAAAATTAGTTCCACAGTATATCTTCTAAAATACATTTTCATCTTATGAATTATCTGCTGCCCTTTTTACTGGATGAGGACAACAAATATCATTTAAACTGTTTTAACCTCCAGAATGATATATTCTGCATTAGACTGCTCTTGATGGCTGACTGGAAGTATCCATTGCTGCAGAATTAGGATCATAGAATCATAGAATCATAGAATAGTAGAGTTGGAAGAGACCACATGGGCCATCTAGTCCAACCCCCTGCTAAGAAGCAGGAAATCCCTCCTTATTGCTGGGAGGAATGGCAAAGAAAAGAACATAGTACAGTAGAGTCTCACTTATCCAACATAAACGGGCCGGCAGAACGTTGGATAAGTGAATATGTTGGATAATAAGGAGGGATTAAGGAAAAGCCTATTAAACATCAAATTAGGTTATGGTTTTACAAATTAAGCATCAAAACATCATGTTATACAACAAATTTGACAGAAAAGGTAGTTCAATATACAGTAATGCTATGCAGTAATTATGGTATTTACGATTTTATCACCAAAATATAACAATGTTTTGAAAACATTGACTTCAAAAATGCATTGGATAATCCAGAACGTTGGATAAGTGAGTGTTGGATAAGTGAGACTCTACTGTATTGTTACACTACATACACTTTTTTCCTTTTTTCTTTTTGTTTTATGGCAACATTGGATTTGCCTTTTACCTGTACTAGATCCTTGTTGCTAAATACCACACTGCCTTCATTAATACAAAGATCATCTGAGAAGAGCTTACAAGGTTACTTTTTGCCAAAAATTTCCCAAAATCTCCATGCCAGTATTGCCATTTGCTGTAATTGTTCAGGGATTGTGGGAGTAGTAATGTAAAATAAATCACAAGGTCTGCAACTGATGTATTTTTGTTGAATCTAATTCCTGGGCAATGAATTGGAAGAAGAGCACACAGAGAGGTATTACCAGTGACTGCTCCTCAGTTGTATAGCCCTTTTTTGTTTTCAGAGTTTCATTTTATAGGCTAAAGGTAAGCTTACTAGACTTGAGCATATTTGCATGCTTCTTTGCTGTCATTCTTTTATGTACCTATAGACAGTCAGCCCACAGTATCCATAGATTCTGCAGCCACAGATTCAACCATCCATAGCTTTAAAAGATATTTATTTTAAAAAAATTAAAAGGCAAATCTTGATTTTGCTATTTTATGTAAGGGGCACCATTTTACTAGATCACCATAATGGGACTTGAGTATCCATGGCTTTTGGTATCCACTAGAAGTCCTGGAACCAAACTGTGTTCTGGTGATCAAAAGACAGTAACAGGCTTTGTGTTGTGATGGAAACTTCAAGTAGAGATCCTACTAGTTGTATTAAAAGAGGCAGGAAAACTGCTCATGAGCAAGACTCTGATGAGGAGCAACAAAGGAAGAGAATCCAGGAAATACTTATGGAGCCATCTGATGATGATACCTTTGAGGGTTTTGAAGGGGATTGTGGAACTGGGAGTCAGGAGGATGGGATATCAGACTCTGGGAGTGTGGTGATGGATTGGACTAAGGTTCAGGAGATCTGGGAGATTCTTGAGGAGCCCACAAGCAGTGGTACATTTGAGGGATGGCACGGAGAAGATACAGATGGATTCTGGAGAGTTATGGGTTTGGATAGAAGGTGGTCTGGCTGGACAGATTGTAGAAGGGCTGGAGGTGGGGCATTGGGTGACTCCAGCTCTGATGAGGATTTGCAGCAACCAGCTGTGGATGGGGCGTTGGCTGGCTCAAGTTCAGAGGAGGACTTGTAGATAAAAGTAAGTTTGTTGCTAATGTAACTTTGCAATCAGCAAGGTGTTTTGTTGGGCGCTTTTCGGGATCTCTGTTTCAGAAGAGGTGTTTGGAAGACTGCTTTGGGACATAAGTGTTAACCCAGGTTTTTAGTGGCAATGGGGGCTGGCATTGTGTGGGTTTGCGCTGGATTGTCTTGTGTTGGTTTTATGCATTAGCTGCCGGCTTGCCTCCGTTGCTTTGGCTCTTTGTGTTTACCTTGGACTGGAATTCAGTGAATGTGACTTCTTCCTGACGACCTGGACTGGAATTCGGTGACTGTGACTTCCCCCTGACGACTTGGACTGGAACTTGACGCCTGTGACTTCTCCCTAACGACGTGGACCGGACGTGGCAGCTGTGACTTCTCCTTCACAACGTGGTTTTGCTTTAGCAACGTTTTGGGGCATTGTGTGGCTGTTGGTCACTGTGGGTTACTGCTGGTAGCTTTCATGTGTTTGTTTAGCTCCAACCAGCAGGTGGAGTGAGTTTCCAGCCTTTTCAATAAGTTTGTTTTAATCCGGATTATTTCCCAGGATAATCCAGATTATGTCCCAAGTTTGGGTCTTTGGGGTTCTTTTTGGACATTGTTACCTCACACTGAAGAGAAAGTGTTTTGACCCTCCTTTTGGTTGTTTCTTAGGCTCTTTTGTGTTGTTTTTGCAATAAACTGAGTTGTTTATATTGGCTGGTGTCTGACTCGTAACACCTTGAGTTCCCTTTCCTTGCCAAGTGTGAATGTCCATGTGGCATTCAAATACATTGGCATTGAGATGTCCTTATATTCTAAGTAATTATCACTTGTGCTAATTGTCAGTGACTCCATAAGAAAGGAGATGTTATCAACAAACAATAATATACATTTGGTTCTTCTTCCTTTATGTATTTGGGGGTGGGGGTCTTATAAGTTCTCCTGTTGTATTGTAATTGGGGGGAGGGGTGCATGTTCCCTTTCTCCAGAACATGCAGATCTCACCTGGAATAACACCATGTCCAAATCAGGACACTGCAGATCAAGAAGTATATTGATAAACTTTAATGTTGCAGAAAAGGAAGACCAAGTTGGCAAACGTTCTAGAAATCAAACCCTATGAGGATCAGCTGAAGGATTTGGGTAGGTTTAGTTTGGAAAAGAAACAATGGAAATGTAATATGACATCCATCTTTAGATAATTAAGGGGTGGCCATGTAAATGATGGAGCAACCTTATTTTGTGTGGCACAAGATGCTAGGAGTCAAAGCAGCGGCTTCAAATTACAAGAGAAAAAATTCCAACTAAACATTAGGAAGAGCTTCTTGACAGTAAGAACTGTATGACCAAGGAACAGCCTACATTGGAAGACAGTAGACCAGTGGTTCTCAACCTGTGGGTCCCCAGGTGTTTTGGCCTACAACCCCCAGAAACCCCAGCCAATTTACCAACTGTTAGGAACTGTGGGAGTTGAAGGCCAAAATATCTGGGGACCCACAGGTTGAGAACCACCGCAGTAAAACTCCTTCATTTGTGAGTTTTAGATAGAAATCAAGATGGCTACCCCTGAGTAGATTTCTGTATAGAAGGGATGTTAAATTATCTTTCTGATTTCTTTTATCGCTATGACTCTGTCTGTATCTCCTCTTGCTTTTGATACATTGAGCCACCATACAGAAAAAAATAAACACTTTCATCTGGATCAATTATCCCTGCACCAGTGTAGGAAGTCAGAAGCAGTAGTAAGCAACCCAAATTTTAATGTGTAAAACTATGATAGCCTTACCCAAAAAAATCAAAGTTTTTCCGTTTTCTCCCATAGAGAAAAACAACTTTGTTCTCAACAAAGCATTTCTTCAATACTCTGAGAATCCAGCCTAATGATATATTAAGTACTTTCATCTAGCAATGGAATAACTATCATCAATCATGCCAATAATGTATAATTGCATCTAATTTGCAGCATCTGTCAATTTTGCATGCATTGCCCCACTTAAGTCGTTAAGGTGGGAGATTAAGTCCCTCCTTCCTTTGAGTTATCTTCAACTTCAAGTGATACTCTCCACTTGCATCAAAAACATCTATAATTAATATTACCTGAAATTGGGGCATATGGAATAAAATGCACATAAATGAGTTTGTGAAACACAAAATAAATTATAAAATCCTGTAACATTCCCTAAAATGATAGATCTGAAGGCTACCACATTTTACCTTCTTCCCTACTAAAATGACATAAAGAACAGTATACCTTTTTCCTGTTCTTGGCAAAAGACCTTCACTATATACAAAACAGCACCTTTGTACAACAGAGACATGATTCTTGTTGCCTTCACACATAGCAAAATTAGTAGCCGTGATGCATATTCTGTGGCAGATTCCAACAATATGTGAAAAGAAAATATCCTATTATACATTATAATTCCTAGAAATTTACTTGTGAGCCACCCATAAATGTTTTGAAAGATACAACTGAGATGAGACATCAATGGGTCATATCCCATGAGTATAAAAGTAAGATATATAGCTATTTTCTTGATTTTCTTTTCTTCAGATTGCCCATCTGTTTAGGTTCTAGGTAGAACTTGTGAATAAGTATCTGTTGATTCATACTACTCAAAATATGCTTGAATAAGGGATGGGAATGTGAACTGATTTTTAATTAGCATTATATTCCTCAATGTATTTCTGTAACTTAGCAGAAACAGGATGTACAGGATGAAATTTCTCATTGGCTGCATCTGAGTGCTGCCATATTATGGCAGCACTCCTTTCATCTCTGGTACTTAGAACAAAAAAAACAAGCCTGTAATCCACTCCATCGCATAAGCCTTTTTTCTAAATTCCAAATAAATTTAGATTGGAAATTAGTATAATAATTTAGGGTGCAATCCTACATGTGGCATCTGTTGGTATAACTTATGATCATGTGTAGGTACTTAGGGAGACATTATGGAAAGAGGTATCAAGGATCTCTTTGTCTAATGACAATAGTGGCTTGAGAATGCTTGAGTCCACTCCCACAGCTAACTAGTGGCAGAGGAGAGCATGGGTGCCAAAGCTTTATATGACTGCAGCTGGGAAAAAGGAACAGCTATTATCTTAAACCACCAGTACATGCTAGAGCAGGGGTCCCCAAACTAAGGCCCGGGGGCCGGATGCGGCCCATCGAAGCCATTTATCCGGCCCCCATGGCACAAGGGCAGAAGGGGGTTGGGCTAAATGACACAAGGGGTCTCTTCTTCTCCTACAACCCTTATTATTATTATTATTATTATTATTATTATTATTATTATTATTATTATTATTATTATTTGAAATACAACAAGATGAGTCCACAGCAGACACTCTGCTGACTGTTGTATTGGATCACACATCGGACACTTCCCAAGTGTCTAGGACTGTGTGATGTATTGGCAAATAATGCGTGCAGATCCCAGTAAGGTAGCCTTCTGCATCTGGCAGGTGGTAATTTTGTCAGCACCAATTGTGTTTAAGTGCAGGCCAAGACCTTTAGGCACTGCACCCAGTGTGCCGATCACCACTGGGACCACCTTGACTGGCTTGTGCCAGAGTCTTTGTAATTCGGTCTTTAAATCCTCATATCGTATCAGCTTTTCCAGTTGTTTCTCCTCAATCCTGCTGCCACCTGGGATTGCAACATCGACAATCCATACTTTGTTTTTAACCCGATTGTGAGGTCAGGAGTATTGTGTTCCAAAACCCCGAGTTGTTGTTATTATCATTATTATTATTATTAACATTGAGGCTGGGTGGCCATCTGTCAGGGATGCTTTGATTGTGCTTTTAGTACACAGAGGCAGAAGGGGGTTGGACTAAATGGCCCAAGGGGTCCCTTCCAATCCTCTTTATTATTATTATTATTATTATTATTATTATTATTATTATTATTATTATTATTAAACATTGAGGCTGGGTGGCCATCTGTCAGGGGTGCTTTGTTTATGCTTTCAGTGCACAAAGGCAGAAAGGGATTGGACTCAATGGCCCAAAGGGTCTCTTCCAACCCTCTTTTTTATTATTATTATTATTATTATTATTATTATTATTATTATATTTATTAATTTATTATTATTGCTCGGTAGCCAACTATAGTCTGGCCCTCCAACAGTCCGAAGGATTGTGAACTGGCCCCCTGTTTAAAAAGTTTGGGGACCCCTGTGCTAGAGTATACTCAGCATATACAATGGGGGTACAGGATAGCAAAGATGTTTCTTTATCCCACTTGCACAACAGCAGCCACATACCCTCCCAACAAACATGGCTGTAGGAGCACAACCTGACAGCACCAATTTGCATTGCATTGGGATAAAAGCAATACCCAACACAATTCCCAGTGAGAAGTCATGTTCTTATGTTTTTATTCCCAACCATTCTGTCTACAATATAATATAGTATCATTTTTTTCAACTTGCATTGCCCTTTTCCATGATGTCTTCCACCATGTGGTAAACAGTGGTTGCTCCACATTGTTGGCATCAAGCAAGTTAGTGAATAACAATAATTAGTATTGTGCCCTCTTTGCTTTCTTCATGCTGAATCAATGGGACAGGTGGTGGGGAATTTGCAACCAAATCCGAACCTGTCAGAGGAGGAATCAAATATTCCTTTCCTCCTGAATTATTTTTCCACCTTAGATTCTGGTCCCTGAATGCATCAGTTAGGCCATCCTAGGAAGAAATAGAAGTCTGAAATGCTATTGGGTTTGCTAAAGGAAGAAATATCAGTACAGAATCAGTATATATGCCATCCACAGGATTGGAAGCTGTGACGGCGCGAGTGGCGCCATCTATATGTCAAACTATAAGTTTCAAGATTTGAATTGTTGTATCATGCCTGATTTTGCCCTTACCCTGTAAATGTAGTTGGATTGGTTATTTATATCTGTCAATCAATGTTGTTTGTACCTGTTATATTGCTCACTCAGCAAAACTGTTTGGCTCCACCTCTTCCTGGAGTAGGACTGTGTTTCCTCCTTTTCATTCCACCAGCAAGCTCTCTATCGGATGGACGTGAAAGAGAGGCTTGGCACTAAAAGCCCTTCAAAAGTTACCTCTCAGCACCAATTCTGAGGTTCTTACCCTTGGGACTCACACTTCATGTTCAGGGCCAACCTGAACAACGTTGAGGAGTCTCAAGCGCCTTCACATCAGTCCTTTGGCAACAGAGGAAGACTCTTGTCTTCAGATATAGGTCATTGGACTGAGGCTGAGTTTGCCCCGGCATTCACAGCCAGAGAAAGAGGGATCTGGACAAGCTTCATGGACTTAAACAATCAAAGACTGTAATGTATATTTTCTTTTACCCCCTTTGTGAAGAATAAACCCAGTTTTTGAGTTAACTACAGTGTTTTGGTCCTTGGGAGTTCCAGTTTCCCTAAAGGAGGGCAAGAAGCAATCCCCTGGGGAAAGATGTCACGTCCATGCCTCTTTCACTAAGAGTTTACAGCCCCAGGCGCGACGGCACAGAAGCAGTTGGGAGACAGGTCACTTATACTGAGTGGTTGTTGCAAGGAAAGGCTAATCTTCCTTCTTTAGCTAATCTACCAGTCCAGTCCAGTACTATGCAGTTTCTTTTTAGTAAAATTTGAACCATTGAAAAATCACATCAATGCACTCTTGTTGCTTCATAACTTATAATTTAAAGAATTCCTTTTCCACTTTTTCCAAAAAAGAAGTCAATTGAAAAGTGCCCATACTTCTCATTACAGTATTGGAAAGGACCACACATGTTCTATGAATCCCCTCACCCCACCCCCAGGATTCAAACACTTATAGAAACATCCCTTTTCTGCAAGAAAGGTTCCTTCCATGAAAGGCTTTGCCTCACCAGTCTTGTCTTTCATTCTCTGAGATCAAGATGACTACAACTATTTTAAGTGTCAAATAGCAGGACTGGAAGGCAGAAGAGGCCATTCCCCAATCATCAGAGCACTCAATTACCCTAAAAGCTATTTATTGGAAGTATTCATAAAGTGCCTATTACTTTGGCATCTGAGAACTAATTAACCTTTGATTAGAGCCCTTCATGTACTGAAGATGGTACTTTATATGTCAATCTATTTTTTCCAGGAGGAAAGCCACCTGTCTTGTGCTCACATGCCCTTTGATTCAGTATTCAGGATTGTCAGTAACCTGGTCCATTTCTTCCTCTAGGCCTGCAATAATTTTCTTCTGAGATCATCTTTTAATTCTAATCATGTCATCACAATCTAAAGGGGACATTTTGTGCAGAGAAAAGGAAGACTGCACCTCTGTTACTTTAGCCATGTTGTAAACATTGAGCAGCTTTAAGTTTGCCTTGCACGAAAGAGCAGAACTTGGGAAAGTGACTTTTTTGGATGACAATTCCCAGAACAACCCATATTCCTGGGGATTCTGGGAACCATAGCCCTAGGGGTAAGGAAGGGACCAATCAGATTTTGTCGCCAAAATTCTGATATTTCCTTGAACTTGGCAATCATGTGTCAGAAGATACACATAAAAGGGGATTGCATACATCTTGTTGATCCTTCAGACTGAGATCAGATTCATTTATGTTTTAACATTATCTCACTTTATTACAAATGCCATTGAGATGGCAGAGAGACTTTTCTCCTTGCAAAGCAATAGCTCCTAAAGTCAATGTAATAATGCTAAGAAATAAATAATTTTGGAGCTGATATAACAGCTATTGATTGCTAGGAGAAAATAGGCCTGCAGATTACCACTATGGACGTGATAAAAACAAAGTGCTTCATAGCTGAAGTGGTTCCAGCTGGTGACATAAAAGCTAATGCAAATTCTAATAAGTTTCCAGACCCAAGAGGTTTCAGATGCTGCCAAGGAAAAGCTTGGATTTTTTCACATAATTATTTTAACATCATGGTTTCTGTCACAGTAACATGTGTCATTAGTAATATATATTATTCAAGTTTGTTATTTATATAAATATGGAGAATATACCTGCAATGCCTTCCCAGTTCACTGTAATATCATATAGTGAGAGATTTAGGAAACAAATCAAATAGTATTCCCTCTTCATTTTCTGTTGGGGCAGCAAATTTAATAAACAGCAAAAGTAGCACTTCCGTGTCCAGAAGTCATATTTAAGATGAAATATGTCTTTGTGTACTGAAAAAATCAAATGATAAGTGGGAAGAACTATATTGAGATTTCATTCAAATTCTTTGTAGAACTTCAGGAAAAAGTAAAGTTTTGAAATATTCTTTGCATTGATAAGCAATAGTCCATCATGTATTTGGAATAGAATCCCAAAATACCAGTGATGGTGGCTCTGGTTTTCTTCAAATGTTTCTTCAAATCTAACTCTTCTTTGAAGCCTTTCAATTCAGTGATCTAGATCTTCAGACCTACTGCACCAGTGCGTTCTAGATCAGGGAAGACACTGTTGTGCTCCAGACGTTCCTGGACTATGTTGCCATACCGATCTCCCTCACAACCACGAACTGTAAAAAATCACAGCACAAATCCCTACATCAGGGGTCCTTACACTATAAAATTATAGCACTGTGAGTCCACTTTAACTGCCATTACAATATCCTATGGAATTTAAAAATCTTCCATTTTTAGGGAGTGATATTTAGAATCCTCAGGCTGGATCCCATAGGAAGTTCCCAACGCAGTTAAAGTGGAATCATACTGTTTTTCAATTCAAATGTGCTCTAGGTGTTCCCTTGTCTTGTCCCGCACTTTTTCTAAAAGTACTACTGCTACAAGAATCCTACCGGTAGGTAAAGGTAAAGGTTTCCCCTGACGTTAAGTCCAGTCATGTCTGACTCTAGGGGTTGGTGCTCATCTCCATTTCTAAGCCGAAGAGCCGGCATTGTCCGTAGACACCTCCAAGGTCATGAGGTCGGCATGACTGCATGGAGCGCCATTACCTTCCCGCCAGAGCGGTACCTATTGATCTACTCACATTGGCATGTTTTTGAACTGCTAGGTTGGCAGAAGCTGGAGCTAACAGCGGGCACTCACTCCGCTCCCGGGATTTGAACCTGCGACCTTTCGGTCTGCAAGTTCAGAAGCTCAGTGCTTTAACACACTTCGCCACCGGGGGGAATCCTGAATCCTAAACACCTGTAGTTTCAGGTTTCCTTTTATCATTAACTTAGCATTAATCAACTAGCTTTAAATGTTATTCAATCTTCCCCCACATAATCTCTCACTCTTTCCATAGAGATCTAATCAATTTCACTTTTCGTTCCACTGAACTCTAATCCTATCTGACTTTTCATCCTTATCATTATGATATCATTCCAACAGCATCTCCCATGCATAGCTTCAACATATAACCATCCATATACATCCCTAAAATACTATACCTGCCATTCAATCTTTGAACATAATCTTATCTATACCAACGACCTAATAATATAAAATGGAAACACAAATTTACAATTTATGTAACGTCATAGATCGTAGCTATTATCCTAGAATCATAGAATAATACAGTTGGAAGAGACATCATGGGCCATCCAGCCCAACCCCCTGCCAAGAAGCAGAAATCACATTCAAAGCACCCCCAACAGATGGCCATCCAGCCTCTGCTTAAAAGCCTCCAAAGAAGGAGCCTCCATCACAGTCCAGGGGAGAGAGTTCCACTTCCGAACAGCTCTCACAGTGAGGAAGTTCTTTGTGATGTTGAAGTGAAATCTCCTTTCCTGTAGTTTAAAGCCATTGTTTAAAGCCATCCTAGTCTCCAGGGCAGCAGAAAACAAGCTTGCTCCCCTCCTCCCTATGACATCCCCTCACATATTTATACATGGCTATCATGTCTCCTCTCAGCCTTCTCTTCTGCAGACTAAACATGCCCAGCTCTTTAAGCCACTCCTCATAGGGCTTGTTCTCCAGACCCCTGATCATTTTAGTTGCCCTCCTCTGGACACATTCCAGCTTGTCATCATCTCCCTTAAATTGTGGTACCCAGAATTGGACACAGTATTCCAGGTGTGGTCTGACCAAGGCAGAATAGAGGGGTAGCATGACTTCCCTGGATCTAGACACTATACTCATATTGATGCAGGCCAAAATCCCATTGGCTTTTTTGCCGCCACGTCACATTGTTGGCTCATGTTTAACTTGTTGTCCACAAGGACTCCAAGGTCTTTTTCACACGTACTGCTGTTGAGCCAAGCATCCCCCATTCTGTATCTTTGTATTCCATTTTTTCTGCTTAAGTGGAGTATCTTGCATTTGTTCCTCTTGAACTTAATTTTAGTTTCAGCCCCCCTTCCCTTTTCCTACCCCCTCTACACCTGCCCCCTTTCTCTCTCCCCTTACTACCCCTTACCCAACTCTGGTTTTCTTTGTTTTTATATATTTGTAATAAAGAATTTTCAATAATAATAATAATAATAATAATAATAATAATAATAATAATAAGCCACAAAGATAACTTGCCCATCATTGCCAGAGTGTTGCCATGCTAGTATTTAATATTCTGCCTTCTCGATTCCAACAATAACAGGAAGCAGAATATTTAAAGTGTTAGATTTAAAGGGGGTTTCATTTCCCATATCAAAGCTACTTTGAAAGTCTAGGAATGCCAACATACTTTTGATGCCTTGTTCTCAACTATTTTCCTGCTTGAATTTGTTCCCTAGAGGGCCCTCCTTCATATGTATTTACTGTGACACTTCATCGTTTTAAAATGGCAGGAAGAATTCTCAAGACCACCAGTTGACTGTTTACAATTTCACTCATATAACACTCACTCGGAAGAATTTTCCAGGTTGTCATTGACCTAACAATTCTGTTTCACAGTTTTTGCAACAGGAACATCTGCAGAGGGGCACTCTAGCCACTTGAAACTCATTAAAATATACTTGAGATTGACAATGAGTTGAGAACATCTGTCAGACTTGGCCAAGATTTCAATCAAATGTGATGTGGCTGTGTTACTCTGTTACACTGACTTAATAAATGAGTTGGCTTCTGTCAGCAGAAGCAAAGGTTGGTTCTAATTACTACATTGCCTTTTTTTTGGTGGTTGAAATGTATTTTTACTGAAATGTTCTCAACTTGTATAAATTGCAGTGTGATGTAATGATCTTTCTGGCATCAGAAACTCAAGCCAAAAAAGAAAGTGCTTCGAGTTCCAGTTTCACTCAGTCAATTACAATAGACTATTGTGTCATTTGAAATTATTTTAAACTCTATGGGGTAGATTCAGAACACAATCTAAGTTGATACAATTCAGTATGATTCGAAGTCAAGAAATTTTTAAAATATGTTAATTTGTTAAAGAAGTTTCTAAACCTGCCATACAAATATCCCAGATATAGTCCTGATTTTTTGGAGGTGACCTTTTCTCAACTGCCTTTTTGATTTTCCATTCATTTACTCTATCAGTTTAAAATTTAAGCACAGAAAATTATTTTTAAGAAAAATTAATTAAGAAACATTCTGAAGTTATCCATAGCTGAGCAGTGATAGAATGGTGCTCTAGTTTTCAGTGCTTAGTTATAGATACTTTCAGGATACCATCATACAGTTTTTTCTTTAAAATAACTTTCCAGGATTTGTATGTCATTCACAATTGAGCCATTGTGCATATGAATCTGAGCTGTTCTGCCAAATTTAAAAAGCCCCTGAATAACAAATAGTCAAAATAGAAACAAATGTCAGGAACAGAGGTCATGAAAAGACATAGAGGATTAACCTCCCCAACATCCCATGCTCTTGATTCCTGCACTGATCAGGATGAATAGACAACCTCCTAGTTCCTCACAGAGCAGAGATGTATGCATAGCCATTTCCTGACTGAGAATTTACTGTATATCCTCGAATACCCTATCTCTTACCATGCTAAGAGCATAGACCACCTATTTCTACATTTTGACGTCAAAAGCAAATGTAATGGAGAGGGGAAAACTGAAAGATTTTTTTTTCAGAATAATCTGATTATGTTTTACAATTAATGTTCCTGTCAAATATACTATAATAACCCATGTGACCAGAGTAATATTAGAATGAAAAGGCTCAATAAGTTGGCTCTGTTCGTTATTATTATTTAATGAGAAATTAAGAACATTTATTCGGTCGGCAGGAGCACATTGAAACAATTTTTCACTTCACTGGGAGAATCACTTCACCTCACACTGATATAATAAAATATTAAGTTATTTGAATATACTTACAAGAACTTTATATAGAACTTTCTTCTTTTAAAACAGAAGCAGTCTTTAAGAAATTCAGAAACTGCCAGAGTTTTCATTCTTTCCTCCAAATGTATTATTCTAATATCAAAGTTAGGTTGTTGCAGCCCTGACAGTGGGAAGAGAGCCAATACTGAAATAGAGGCATTTTAACATTATGTTTACATACATACACACACACACACACACACACACACACAAGAAAATGTGTGTTGGGCTACCTTTGCCCACCTAGTTCTGTCAAACACAGTAATTGTGAGGGTTTTTTTCTCTGAATTTCTCCTTCATGTTCAGCCTAGATGAAGTTGTGATGACTAGGGGCTGCCCATGGAGAGAAAGGCGGCATGGAAGAGGAAGAGGAAGAAGAGGAAGAGGAAGACAACAACAACAACAACAACAACAACAACAAGCACCTTGGAAGACAGTCACCCATTGAGGAATGTTTGATCTAATAAATATAACTCTTTGACACCAGATGATGGCCATTTTGCTGTCTCTGCACATTCATGTCTGAACTACTTCAAACATTTCCAATTGATGTGTTTGATACATGTTAATCTGTTCTTCTTTTAATTTATTAGAATTATGCTTTGTGTAGAATCATTTTCTTAGAATTGTAAGAGTCTGAAGGGAATTTGGAGGTTGTCTATTCATCCTGATCACTTCAGAAATCAAAAGCATGACTGAGCAATGACCATCTAAACTTTGATTAAATACTCCCAGTGAATAAAACTCACTTTCCTCCATTTTGAGCTGTTCCTATAGTAAGACATTTTTGCCTAATTAAAATAATTTAGCTGATATAGGGGGGAAAAAGTCCTACAAGGAATGATTGAAGGGCTCATGGAAAAGACAAGAGCAAGGGTAATCATGACAGTGATCTTCAACCATCTGAAGAGAGGTCATGCAAATGTTGGAGTAGACTTTTTCTCTGGACAGTAGGACCAGAATCAATCAATTGATTAAAGGAAATTGGAAAGAAGAAAGGAATTCCTTTTTCCTTATACATTAGCTAAAATTCCTTTCAATTTTCATTGGTTTTCTTCAATCAGTCGATTGATTCAAATCTTGCTATCTAACGCAACAGAATGCAAGTCTGTTCCATTTTCTGCATGAGAATTTTTTCTGATGGTTGAAGATCACTATCATGGCTCTCTCTTTTCCATACTTAAGAAACCCAGCATCTGAGCCATCTGAAATGTAGAGGGATCACTGCCATAGTAAGAAAATGACAGCAAGTAAGAGACATATAAAAGTAGAAAAGGCAAAAGTTTTAAAAGACAGTCAGGTTTCTGATTGACAGTTTCTGTAACTGTTCTGAGCTACATCAAATACTGCACAGATGTCACTATGGGCAAACGCATCCATATTTATCCTAACCAGAAACCCTAGATGACCAAGGAAGTCCAGCAACTTTTGTGTGACAAAAACAAAGCTTTCAGGTCTGGCGATGAGGTAAAATACAGTGCTGCCAGAGCAAGTCTCAAGAAAGTCATCCAGCAGGTCAAGATTGAGTATAAGGGGAAGATTTGGGATCATTTCCATAGTAACAACTCAAAGCAGGTATGGCAGGGGATCAAACAAATTACTAACTGTAAACCAAACAATGATATTCCTTCTGAGGGGGATGTCTCATTGGCAGAGGAGTTGAATCACTTTTTTGCCCTCTTTGAAGTAAGCCTACCAGTGGTAGCTGGAATTCAGCCACAGGGCAGTTACAGCTCCAACTTCACCCTGGAGGAACATGAAGTAAGGCATGTTTTGAGGGCTGTGAATCCTAAGAAAGCCAGTGGATCAGATGGCATTTCTGGTCAGGTGCTTAAAGACTGTACCGACCAATTGGTCAGTGTTTTTACTGCAATTTTTAACTGGTCTTTATCTCAATCTATTATTCCATCTTGTTTGAAGGCCTCCATCATTATTCCAGTGCAAAAAAAGTTCCAACCAGAAATGTTCAGGACTACAGACCAATGGCACTCACATCCATCATCATGAAGTGCCTTGAAAAACTGGTCTGCAGGCATATCATTTCTTGCATTCTACATGCACTGGATAAATATCAGTTTGCATGTAGAGGCAACAGATCTAGAAAGGTTGCTATAGACATCACGCTCCACACTGCTCTGACCCACCTGGAATGATGCAGAAACTATGTGAGGGTGCTTTTGCAGACTTTAGTTCCTTGTTCAACACAATCCTTCCACATAGACTGGTGTCTAAACTCATGGATTTTGTATTGTCATATTCAGTCTTTTCCTGGATTATGAAATTCTTGTCTGGATGTTCCCAGTGGGTTGGATTAGGTCACCGTACTTCATCAGCTCTCACTCTCAACACTGCGATGTCACAGGGCTGTGTGTTGAGTTCTCTGCTTTTCACTTTGTACACATATGACTGTACCCCTGTCTACCATAGCAATATCATTACCAAATTTCCAGATGATATAACTTTGGTGAGGCATATCTCTGAAGGGGATGAGTCTGTCTATTGGGGTGAGGTGGATCGGCTGGTCTTGTGGTGCAGGGACAATAATCTGGTTCTTAAGATCAACAACACCAAGGAGCTCACATGAGATTATAGGAAGAACAGACCAGAAATTCAGCCCTTGGTCATAAATGGAGACCAAATGGAGTGGGTGACCAGTTTCAAGTTCCTGGGTGTCACTGTGAAGGAGAATCTGACCTGGGGCACCCATATCGCAGCGTTGATTAAGAGGGTCCAGCAGAGACTGTACTACCTGAGACTCCTAAGGAACCACCAACTAAATGAAAAACTTCTGGTGACTTTCTACCACTGTGCTATAGAGAGTGTCCTAACCTACTGCATCAGTGGATGGTTTGGTTGCTGCACAGGGGGAAATAGGAAGGCGCTCCAAAGGGTCCCCATTTCTGCACAGCGAATCATTTGTTGCCCTCTCCCCTCATTGGAAGAACTTTATCATTCCCACTGACTTAAGAAAGCTCAGAGCATTCTTGGGCATCTATCTCACCTGGCATATTCTTTTTTTTTTAATTATTGCCATCTGGCAGACAGTACAGGGACAAGGACAAACAGACCGGAGGATAGTTTCTATCCTAGAGCTATTGTTATGTTGAACTCTGTGGTTTGGCATTGATGCAGCACTGGGGCCTGTGTAGTGGGGATGGATGTGTTGTTTTGTGATGTATGATGGGGAAGGCTTGTAATTTCATTGTGCAATAGCACAATGACAAATAAACTACTCTATTCTATTATGTTACTTCTGCGGCCGGCCCTGTTTTTACTGTTTTTTGTGATTTGCGTTGTAGTGTATATTGTATATTATTATTTACTGTATCGTTTATTGCTCTATATTATGTTGTATTCATACTTGTTATATTGTTTTGCTCTGGGCATGGCCCCATGTAAGCCGCCCCGAGTCCCCGCTGGGGAGATGGTGGCGGGGTATAAATAAAGTTTTATTATTATTATTATTTTATTATTATTATAGGCTTAAAGTCAGCTTTTTGTTCCAACAGGAACAAAAGGCTAAGATTAATAGAACATGCAAAGATTAATAGAAAATGCAAATTTCTTATTGATTCAGTCACTCTACTGTATGCCACTAATAACCACCGCATCACAAAAGGCTAAAATCGGGGGCATGCACTGATTTTAGCCCAGGTCACCCACAGAGCCATCCAGCTCACATCACAGAGAGGTCCTGTATTGTCATACGGGGGGAAGCCGTGCTCATGCTTCACCCCATGTGATCACCCTCAGTTGGATCCGGGTGATGCGGGGCATGGGCACCAGATTTCCAATGCCCTTCTACAAATCGGAGTACTGCTGCTGGCCGTCTGATGAGGTCATTATTAGCATACTCAGTTATCCATTGGTTTTAGGCCACAAACTACTAACAATTTAATCTTATAAAAATGTTTTCCTCACCTTGCTGATGTGGCTGCTTGAGAACATATTTTGAACTTAAACACATTCCTTGAATATGCAAAAGTACTTCTCTAAACTCTAGTTGAAGAATGGAGCTGAGGCTTGAGATGAGGACTTTCTGACAAGTCATAGTTTCTATTTGTAATATAAAACTTTTTTCTAATATACGGTTATTAAACTCTTATCTTTCTGATGTGAGGAACCAATAATTTTTCCCCTAGTGTGCCAAGAACTTGTATCACATCTGTGTCCATTGGCTATAATTTCCTTCCTAGAAACTCTCCAGGGACAGGCGATGGCTCATGGACTAGCACGGGTCCATGGACCAATATTTTGAGTAGCTCTGCTGTAATATATCATGGCAGAGTAAGTTCATCATTTTATACTGTAAAATTACCAAAATACTAAAAAAAATGAGCCACCCATGTTAGTAGGAGCCAGTAGACATCAGCCCCATATGAAAAGCCAACATCATTTTTATTTCTTTCTGTTCTGTCAAGGATAATCACTGTCAAGTCAGCTTTTTCGATAAACTGCAGAGCTGCAATTAGCTATGTTAAAAACCCATCTGCATACAATTTAAATGCTACAACTGAAACTCCTCTAATGAAAACCAATTACATCCTTGTACAGTGTATCTTGCCCAAAATATCATTTCAAGACATCACTATTATTAAATACATAGTTAATATTCCGTATAGAAAAATATCATTTAGATAGGACAATGATTTGATTTTTGGCCATGCTAGCCTGTCAAGATGATAGGGAATAGCACACATTCTGTGACCAGATATTGGCTGTCTGGTAAATATACAATGCACTGCATGCTTTTTTCCCCAAGCTACATAATAAATCAATCCAAAAACAACTTCTTACATTAAGAAGTGAATAAAAGTGGTACAGATAACTTTTGTCATTGCATGGCATGAAAATCTGAAAATCAGTTAAGAAAAAAGTTATTAGGTGGTCTTCACTTATTTTTTATTTTAGTTCATGAATCATAGAATCATAGAATAGTAGAGTTGGAAGAGACCTCATGGGCCATCCAGTCCAACCCCCTGCCAAGAAGCAGGAAATCACATTCAAAGCACCCCCGACAGATGGCCATCCAGCCTCTGTTTAAAAGCCTCCAAAGAAGGAGCCTCCACCACAGTCCGGGGGAGAGAGTTCCACTGCCGAACAGCCCTCACAGTGAGGAAGTTCTTCCTAATGTTCAGGTGGAATCTCCTTTCCTGTAGTTTGAAGCCATTGTTCCGTGTCCTAGTCTGCAGGGCAGCAGAAAACAAGCTTGCTCCCTCCTCCCTGAGTGAGATTAGAAGTGGTATAGCTGTAATTTTTGTTGCATTTAGTCCTAGGCTTCACTCAATGCTGTTCCCAATAGCTCCCCAGCATCTCCTGTATTTTCATGCACCAACTGCCTTCATGTATGGCAGGAGTATTGGACTGGATGGCCCTTGTAGGCCAACCTTATGATTCTATGATTCTGCTGTTTAGTGAAGGAAGATTAAAAAACACTCTCATATGTTCACATGCAATCTCAGCGCCCTAGCCACTGCCCATTGTGTCTAGACGAGGATAATGTCTTTATGATCTGTAAGCTAGGCACAAAATGTTTGGGTTTAGTCTCCATGTAGATATTGACCTTGATAGAACCAGAAATTGAACCGAGGTGAAAGGTGTGAGAGATAGCAACCTTGCCATACATATAGTAAGACCCTGTATCCATTGAGAATATGACTGAAAAGGACATTTTACAGAACGTATCTCAACAAGTAAGTAAAACTACTTCATATGTTTCAGAGAAGATTTAGTCTGCTTTACTTTTCTATTACACATAAGGATGTGATAGTTAGGATTGGTTGTGGCTCACCTTCTGCTTATGAATACTAATAACTGCTTGAGAAATATACTACTTCTCCAACAAAAATCAAAAGAAAAAGAGTGAGGGTGCATCATTGTAAACTAAGCTCAAAGAGACAGAGAAAGGGAAAGAGAGAGAGAGAGATGATTGCTGCTGCCACTTAAAAGTGCTGTTTTGTATTGACTTGAGGAGAAATGGGAGCCATTGATGCACATCAATAGATGGGAGGCAGGAATAAGAGAGAAGGAGCTAAAATCAAAAGAAAGAAAACATGGCTGAGATCTCTGTTTAAAGTATGTGTGAGAGGAAAGCAAACATGAGGTCATGATATATATGATATTCTTTGTATCTTACATCATTCTTTTCATTGCTGTCTATGCAGTAATATTTTCTCTCCAACTTTAGCGAACCAGTATATCTTGGATTTTGAATCACTTTCCCTGCCCAAAGCCCCCCCTCCATTAACATTGGTTGGGTAACTTACAGCCCCTGAGATGCTTATAAACTCTTCTCAATTTCTGCATTTTCTGCAGCCCTTCTCCTTATTATTGTGGCCACTATATTTGTCAGAATCCAACAGGATGTGCTGGCAAAATAAAGTGTTTTGGGGGTGGGGTTATAGCATGGCACATAGGGGTGTATACCTTGTTTTCAACAAGAAATACTTTGACAGCAGCAAAGTTCTCCTTTTAAACAATGCACATTCCTCACTTCTATTGTTTAAACCAGAAATGTAAACATCTTCATGATACTATCAACATTCTGCAATACAGCACCAAATCTGGCAGTAAAAAATGCAGCTCCATGCAGATTTGGCCTGGGACTTGATCCTTGGTCCTGCTAGAATTATCCAACTATGCTGTAGCAACACTGGCCTCACCTAATACTGGACTGAAATACATATGTGCATATCAGATTTTACATATAAATCAAGATATGGCTGCCATCCATCCTAAACAGAGAAATTATTTCTTCCTGTTCTTTGTTCTGTAAAATAAAACAACACAACCTGTCTATAAATTCACACATAAGGGTCTTGAACCTCTGAAGAGTAAACTCTAGGAGCATTTGAGGGCTCTAAAGAGACAAGAAAGCATGTTCTTCTCCTTTTCAAGTGCACACAAAATAGTTCTTGACAAGGTCACTACCTAAGGGAAGTGAGCCTTCATTTCTGGAAGGAAAAGTCACTTTGTACTTTGATGAAAAAGTGTAATCGTGGCAACTCACCAAGCAGACAGTAGTATTTCTGGAGAAACGCAAATGCATCTCTTGAGACTAGAGGAACAGATGGACACAAAGTGGTTGCCATCCTCCAGAAAGATCTTTTTTAAGATAAAAGGCTAGCATTCTATGAATATCTAAAATGCTTAGGACACATTTCTAATTGTGATGAATAGCAAGGGGAGGAAATATGAAGCACAGCATTACAAGAAGTAAAAAAAAAGAATCAGAAACCTCCAGATTAGGCTAAAATTCAATACTCCATTTGGAAATGGAATAAAGGAAGAACATTTATATTTTATAAATGCATTTTATGAATGTTATATGTAAGTTAATTTTTTAACTAATTTATAGTGTATTGTACTGTTTTTATATGTCTGTTTTATTGTAAGCCGCCCTGAGTCCCCTGTTGGGTGAGAAGGGCGGGATATAAATATTGTAATAAATATTGTAATAAACATCTGGTGGGTATAATTGTCACCAAAATACAAGAAATGGAGAGATGTGGGTCATAGACTCAAGTGGTTATGAGGCAACAAAGCACCAAAGACTTACTCCAGATGGAAGTTTCACAAATGGTTCCAAACTCTGAAGTCATTTGAGAAGACTGACACCACACAATTGGATTGAAATATAGAAATTACAGTCATGTGTATCACAAAAGTAAAGAAACAGTAAGGCTTCAATACTGTAACGGTTGAGTATAGTTTAGGAAAATGAACTGAAGTTGAAAATAGATCCAACTCTCCATCGAAAGGAACAAAAATGCTTTTATTCCAATAGTGTGTTTGATGGAGTGCAATTTTGTTCACATTTTGTTTTTGTTTTGTTGGGGGGGGGGGGTTGCATTATTTGCCATGCAGTTGGCTTTTAAGATGTAGACAGAATAAACCTATGGTAGTGACTGAGAAGAAACAAATTCTTCCAAACAAGAACAAAAACAACTGATTAAAGATGAGAACAGACCTGTTGACAATGAGATACTAGAAATGTTTGCTTATACCCTATGCATTGCAAGAACCGAGGGCTGGTAAAGCACAATTAGCATTGAAAGTCAATATGATGCAACTGGGTTGAAACTGTATCAATCTGCTGGAATCTTCATGATGAAGGCAGAAGTTGCCTAATATGAACTTCCTGTTCATGCTTCCAAAAAGTGTGTGAATGAAAACAAACAAATCTAACCTCTATCCCATTACTACTCAATTCCATAGTCATCAAAATATCAAAAACTCCATAAAAGGGGAAAATGTTGCCAATAAAGTCTGGGCTCTCTTAATTTCATGCACTGTGACTTCAACAATTTCTTCATTTCTCATTTATTTCTCTAAAAGTAGCTTCATTTAAAAACAGGGAAACCACATTTCATGCTCCTCAGTTTCATTAACATTATACAAATGCCTCTACCAAAGCAGAGTCCTCTAATTAAACCATTGTAGCAGATAAAAACATTTAAAATGATGAATCTGAACCAAATCTGACATTCCATATATTCTCTTGCATTTCTTTTCATTATAGGGTGTTAAAAATCTAAAACTGTATCCCGAAACATCTAAGACCTGTCTTATAAATAACAGAAATTGAATACCTCATCCATTTTTAAAAAGTGTTATCAGCAAGGCTGGAGAATGTTGATCAATATTACGAAAACCAAATGCTGTGACCAATGAAAAACTTGTATCTTGTTGACTAAGTGAAAAATATAGCTTTCATACCAAACACATTTTGCAGGAAATTTAGTATCCATATTAAATGAGTTACGTAAGTCAGACTCATCATAATTCAAGATGAGCTGCAGTACATGCTGCTTAATGGGCACTTGAAATAAAGTGTTTCCAAAAATGAGAGTAAAAGTTAATGTTACTCTTTCCCCTAGGGCTTGGAAAATAAGCATGTTTGACTGACACCTTTCAAGAAGTAAAAGCAATAATAATGACTGCTCAGAGGCTTACTGTATGAAAAGTGGGAAGGATTGTACTCAACTCATTTTTTCACCTTGTTTTAAAGCAAATAGTACCGGATTATACAAGAAAAATGACATCTTCTTACTTTGATACATGGTTAATGTCTTTTTTGCCATCCCAAAAATGTCGTATGCTTGGCAAAATCCAGTTGATAACATCAAAGAGATGATCAGTTGACCAGGGAGATTCTGTCATTCTTTCTGCTTCATTTCACTGGCAAGGTGGCAGTTCTGTAATGCAGTAGATTCATATGGAACAGATCAGAAGTGCTAAAGACATTTTTAAAGACAAGAATACAATAGTGTCATTAATAACACCTTTGTGTTGAGATAAAGCTGTTTGTCTAAGAATTCTAGGTTCCCCTCCCTACTGTAAATTTGTTAGGATGGTACCATGTCAGCTAAAAAGGAATACAACAATAGAGTTGTGCCATGGGGAATGATATCTGGGGTATGTGCAGGGCAGAGATCCATCACAGGTGTCAGAGTTGCAGAACTAGAAACACCAAGAGCACAAAAACAACTGGAAAAGCCAAAGACACTCCAGTGATTTCTTCCATTAACACTACACTTCTGAAGCCAAGAACACGAAAACATGCTGATACTTTAGTAATATTTTAAAAGCATTATAGTGCCTCCTATCTGTCTGGCAATGCTCTGTTTTGGATGCCAAATAAGTGCCAAATAAGTGGCCAAGTGCATGAATCAGACTTTACACGCAAAAATTCATACAAATTGTTCTGTTTTTAATAATTGCAATTATTTTATAATCTCTTCCTAGGTACTTAGGCTAGCACCTATTGGTGGACTATATATCTACGAGTTCATCAAATCCTTTTAGAAATACTGTAAATGCCCAAAACAACACCCTTGTAATATTCACTATGTAAAGCACTTCCTTTTGTCCGTCATAGACTACTGTGAAGGATGATGCAAGAGCAAATGAATAATCTGCACTCATGCTGTGCTTTAATTCCTCTAATTCTAAAGCTTCTAAAATGTAAGCCTTTTTAAATCATAAGGGATACATAAATCTCGGGCTGCGGTCTTGTACACACTTACCTAGGAATAACACCCACTGATCTGAATATCTATTTCAGAGTAGGTATGTATAGGATTTCACTGCTGTTGGTCACAACCCTGCGTAGCTCAATGTTGCAAGTAGTTCTGCATGTGAACCTATGCTAGGCTCATCTCCTCCAATTTAATGCACAGTCTCCGAAGGCTTGTACACTGCCATTCCATGCTTTGTGGGAGCAGGCAAAATTGCAGAAGTATTTGGCTATGTCCCTGTAACCAGGGAACAAGAAGTACTGAAACATCTAGTGCTGCTGTCATCATGTCATTTCCAGTTATGGGAATGTAACTGGATTTTTCTGACATCCTGCCCAATCTCCACCAGGGCATTTACACAGTAAAACTAATGACACCACTTTAACTGCCCTGGTTCAGTGCTATGGAATTATGAGAGATGTAGTTCTGTTTATCCTTCTCTGCCAAAGACTGCTGGTGACTCACTAAACTAGAACTCCCAGGATTCCATAGCATTGAGCTAAAGGGGTGTCAAACTGCACTAATACTACAGTGTAGATTCTCACACACACACATGCTCCAGCACAAAATAATCATATGTGGGGCTCAAATGCTGTTCATGAAGTCCAGTAGTGACTTTGAGCACTGCAGAAGGAGGAAAGTAATTCCAAATTCCATAACAGCCTAAAAAGCACATATGTTATGTACATGTAAGAAAAATATATGCCTGTGTATGTCCCTAACAGAATGCCCACCAATAAGGGCAGTCTTTAAAAGTTATAGATCTGGGCCTTGCCTATACAACCACTCACAGGAATAAAATGGGAGATGGAGGAAGAGAAGGGCCTCCCCTTGACCCACCCCAATCAAATGGGAGACACTGTTGCCAAAGTCGCCTTGCTTCACACACAGCATAAAGCATCCCACACTCCCTTTTTGTTTTTTCCCAGACCCCCACATCTCTAGAAACTAAAATATTTTATTTGAAAAGGAAAAAATATTAATCTGTATGGAGCTATAAAAATAACAATGGTGATATTAAGCTTGAATGGAAAACTGTTTGAAATATTTGGGGTGAGTGGAAAGTGCAGGCTTAAATAAAGCCTACCAAGTCAGCACTAATTTTAACAGTCATTGAGGAGCTAATTAAATTTCTAGTAAATTGAGCTTTAATTGAGATTTTCAGTAAAAGAAAGAAACATTGGGGAAAGAAATTGGCCTTTAGATGGAACTTGGGATGTGGCTTTGAAAATACAGTGATTGCTTGTGTGACTCAGATGTTGCCTCCTATTCACAGTCTTCCAGGTGCAAAGCCAACAATTTGCTGCCTGAAAAAGGAGAACAAACGGTAATCATCACCAATCCTAGAAAAAGTATGAACTCAAAGTCAAAAAAGTTACTTTGGTGGATAGGGCATAAAATTCCATGAGCAAGATTTCCCATCCCTGCCAATAAAAAAATCACAAATTGAACAGCTAATCCTTAGCTGTTATTTCATGAGACAAAAATCTGACTGAGATTGATATCTCATTCTATCAAATCGTAGGGCTGACCCAAGTAGTCGCCCTGTTAGCCTGTAGTAGCAATGAAAATTGGTTATGGAATATCATTCATCAGAGTCCTGAAATATTTTTCTCAACTCATAGCCATTTACAGAAAGAGAAACAACTGCAGCTATAGGTTCAAATAGCAATGAAGTTGCCCTTTGAAGCTGTCATAGTTGCATTTCATTCCCATTTGGCCCCATGTTTTACCATGGGTTTTTTCTCTGTGTAAAAATATACTCCGTATTTTTTCCTACACAAAATTCAGAAACATATATACCTGTCAACTGAGACAGGTACTGATGAAGACTTGAGCCTATGGAAGTTCTTGCTATACCAAAACCATTTGTCTTTAAGGTACAGTAGAGTCTCACTTATCCAAGCCTCTCTTATCCAAGCTTCTGGATTATCCAAGCCATTTTTGTAGTCAATGTTTTCAATATATCGTGATATTTTGGTGCTAAATTCGTAAATACAGTAATTACAACATAACATTACTGCACATTGAACTACTTTTTCTGTCAAATTTGTTGTATAACATGATGTTTTGGTGCTTAATTTGTAAAATCATAACCTAATTTTATGTGTAATAGGCTTTTCTTTAATCCCTCCTTATTATCCAAGATATTCGCTTATCCAAGCTTCTGCCGGCCCGTTTATGTTGGATAAGTGAGACTCTACTGTACCACAATACTTTTAATATTCAATAGGTTTTCAATTTTTTTTTCTCTTAGGGCTTAAACTGAACACACTAAGAGCCCTTCCAGAGATGCCTCAATCCTGAGAGGGACTGGGATATTTTATCCCAGTTCCTCCTGGGATTGAGAGCCCACATCCATACAAAACCCTGGACTTTCCCAGGAGGGGGGGAGTGGCTACATGCCCTCCCAGGTCAGCTAGAGGTCCAGCCCCCATTTAGGGATTTCCCTCCTGAAGTCACAGAAGAAGTCCCAGAAGTCAATCCCCACAGGGCCCATACCTGGAGGGATCCAGGACTTACATTAAGATCCAGATTTTTCCAAGTGTTCTATTAATCTGAAATAAACTGAGAAATCCCAGTTTACTCCAGATTAATTTGGGTTTACCTGAGACATCATTTGGATGCCTCAGGTAAACCCATGACAGCTCCCACATTTTGTGCCTGTCTGGTAGGACCATAAGACTCACCATGGATACCTCAGGCCCCCTCTACACTGCCTATGATCCCAATTATCAAAGCTGATACTCTGCATTATCTGCTTTGAACTGGATTATATGAGTCTACACTGAATTTATATGAATCTATATAAAATCTAGGTTTTATATAGCAGTGTAGAAGGGGCCTCAGTGTAATCTCATGTATTGCAATCAGGCTTACATTTGAGTAGTCTTATGCAGTTTTGCAGTTGGGGGCAGGAGTGGAATAAGATGGAAGTGGTCTAGGGAGACATTATTACTAGTGTTTAAAGGTCTCAGGTTATTCTGCTGATGGTGAGACAAAACTGTTGCCTTACATGCTTATCTTTCTCGTTAAGAATTAGTCTTTTTATGCAAGTTCTTAAGTAATAAGCAAGTGTTTGATATGTCTTTTAATATTACTTGTTTGAATATTTTAGTAGATCTTTACAATGAATAGTTTTGTAATTTGTGGTTTAAGGACCCTTATGTTTTTATGTATACTATTAGCTGTTGCGAACTCTTACATACACTGTTGAGAACTCTTATGTACACTTTCATACTATTAGCTGTTGTGAACCCTTATAGATACAAGTAGGGCATACATCTATTAAAATATTATTTTCCCACATAACGTATGCTTGGCCTATGTGATTAATGCCCTGTCCTCTTATGTGATAGAACAGATTTCACATTAAGGGTTGCATCTTTGAAAGGTTTCGATGTCAAAATTATGCCCCTTGTGAAAAGTTTATACTTCAAAGGATCTGCTGGTGTGTAAATTTTCAAATAGAATAAAACATCATTTTGCCCATTGATGGCAGATGCAGAAGGGTAGTCAGAAGGGCCACAGTTTTTACATCTGTAAGGAAATTCATGTCTTAGAACCCATCATCAACATCTTTTTATTTCATGTGACAGTTAAAGCATAACTGTGCTTTATACTCACAGTGCAATCTATGCAAGCTTACTTATTAGTATAGTAGGGCCATGTATTATGCAAGGATCTATTCCAGATCCCATCATCTAATACAGTTTTCACATATAATCTGGAGCCCTATGTTTCTAACCTGAAATGAACAAGGTCTTGGTCTTCCGACCAAAGCATAGGGTAGAATACTGCAGGAAGATCTAACAAAGCCTAGAGAAACATTCTCTCTAGGAATCCAGTGCAATGCTATGGTGGAACTCCTTTTAATAAGCAGCTTGACTGTAATTCCAAATATCCACAGACAAGCTTTTGTTGATCAAGTAGACTTTAACTTATGGCAATACGATAAATAAGAGATCTCCATTATCCCTGTTCATCAGGTAGCCTGTTCAGATCTTGCAAACTGAGGAGCATGGCTTCCTTGACTGAATAAATACTACCTCTGTTCATACTGTCTCCCATTTTATCCAGCATTATCATGTTTCCTAGTGAATCCTGTTGACCTATGATAATTCCAAGATATGATAACCTCACTTAAGTCATCTTCGCTTCTAGTAAGAGTTCAGTCTTGATTTGTTCTAAAACCCATTGCTGAAAAAATTCAAAGATGTCAGGAAGGCTTGCATCTAGGTAAATGTGCAAAGTGGTACATATAATCTATGTATACTTAACCTGGGAGTATATCCCATTGCATACAGAAAAGTTAGTAAGAGTCATACTGGATCACACTGAAAAGCTATTTAGTTCTGCCCTTTGTTCACACGGTGCCCAACCAATTGTTCTTCCAGTAAAATATAAGTGCAACTGCCCTCTCCTGATGTGTTCTCCAGCTTTTGATAATCCAGGGATATACTTCCTCTAATACTGATTAAGAATAATAAGTATTTGCTTTTCTCTGTCCTGAATGTATGATTTTCCATAGATGGTCTCAGACTCTATGGAAGAAAGGAAGAAAAGTGGGACTTCTAAATAAATATGTACAGGATTTCCCAAGGAGCCATCTTAAAAGAAAGTAAAAACAGGGACACATACAGTGCTTGCAGAGGTATGTATAAGGCAGAAAATGGTGACAAGCTATTTGAAACCAAGCTGTGGGTTAAAAAATACCTGATGAAAAGGCAACCAGAAGTTGAAAGGGGGTATTTCTTTACTAACACAGACTATAACAACAATTTAAATGAAATGTTCTCTTCTGCCTTTTGCCTGACATACCAATTTTCGCACCAATCTCCTGCTGCCCCAATATCTGCAGGACACCTTGAAATGGCAAAGCCATGGACCAGCTGGGGTGGGAAATGCTAGCAGAGTGGATTTGAAAGGCTTAAAACAAATCAACTGTCTGAAACCATCTTTTTCGAAGTCACCAAGAAATAATAATACTTTTTTTAAAAAATGTGCTAATTACAATTTTCTTTTTGCTGCAATCTCTAATCCCTGGATGAACACTGTGCAAACCAGCAAGGTTTCTGTGGCCACCCTGCAGTAATTGACCTTTTGCTCTTCCCATTTCATTTGCCCTAAGTGTTAATTGACTTTGAAAAAGCAGTATATTATCCTTTTTAGAGTTGGGGGGTTGAAAAGAGAGAGAAACTGATTTGTGCATGCCAACATCTTACAGCATCAAAGCCCTATTAAGTCATAGTGCAGCAGAGTTGGAAATGAGAAAAGCAAGAAAAGGGGGTGGGGAGGGGAAAAGATATAAAAGTACTCTGGTGACATCTACAGGCAGTCTATACCACAATTGCCCGAGAAAGGTAATCAAAACATCAATCCACAGTGCATTTACATGTACACTTTCTGATTTATAGAACCTAAATCACTAATGCTCCTGTTTTCCCAATTGAAATAGATATGGAATACTGTGTATATCAAAAAATATAATCTGTGGTAATGCCTGTAGAAATTTTGTGATGCATTCTCCCTTGCTTCCAGGTGATTGTAGGCTTTCATCAAAACATAGATGTACTATTATGGTTTTGTTTGGAAGCTTTCATGGCAATTGGCTTTATTTTGTGTAACACATATACTGATGGTAAGAGTCAAATATTCAGCCACATCCACAGCTATGTACTCCACAACATTTAAAAGATGCATGCAGGGAGGAAATGACACATTGCTTGTTAGTCAGTACATCATTATAACAACTTCAGTTCTACTGGTTAGCCCCCCTACAGTAAACTCACTGAATCAATTTTTGAGTTAACATTTAAATGAACCCCACTGTATTAAGCATTGAGATAGCAACTGTTACTTTACAGTATAGTCAGAGTAGGACTGGGGAGACATCCTGGTTCAAATCTAGCTAATGCATAAAGTTCAATGAGTAAACATGTCACGAATCCTCCAGTTTTCAGCTTCACTTATTTCACAGGGATGTTATGAGGGAAACATCTGGATAACAGTGTACATCGACCTGTACTCCTTCTAAGAAATCTTGTGTATTCGAACAGCTAGCCTTCAAATGTTGCTTACAGCTACTGTTACAAACTCATATTTGTCTCTAGAGCAAAGGTTACCAAGACACTTTTTCGACATTCAGTGAGGACAGCCTGAGCTCAGGGACTGGGTTTGTGTGTATTTTCCCTTCTAAGCACAAATGTCAGTATATAGGGGTATTATTATACATGTTCTAAATACTGGCTGGGGGCCTCTGGTGGCACAGTGCGTTAAAGCGCTGAGCTGCTGAATTTGCAGACCGAAAGGTCGCAGTTTCAAATCCTGGGAGCAGAATGAGTGCCCGCTGTTAGCCCCAGCTCTTGCCAACGTAGCAGTTCGAAAACATGCAAATGTGAGTAGATCGATAGGTACCGCTCCGGCGGGAAGGTAATGGCACTCCATGCAGTCATGCCGGCCACATGACCTTGGAGGTGTCTATGGACAGTGCCGGCTCTTCGGCTTAGAAATGGAGATAAGCACCAACCCCCCAGAGTCGGTCACAACTGGACTTAACATCAGGGGAAAACCTTTACCTTTACCTAAATACTGGCTGTTGAAGAAAATAATACGTGAAAAACTGTTGCCGTTACCTGCAAACATACAACACATACACCATTGATTAGATTTTAACAGCTGCTTCCTTTTCTAAGTAAGAATGGCAGGATCACAAAGTGGGCAGGTTGTCCAGGTCTTGCACGTGCTGCTATTTACCTGGGTACACTTCATTTCCAAGTCTTGCCAATGTTCTGATATGTTGCCTTTCTGCTCATGCTGAATGAGAGCATAGAAAAATAATTTATGGCCCACAACTCCTCCAATCCCTATGCTAGCTGGGAAATACTGGAAATTTTAGTCTAAAAAATAACATCTCTTTGTTCTGGGGTGGACACTTCTAACTTTACTTGGTTTCTGTTCTACACATCACCATACCTATTCATTTCAGATTACACTGACATTGTGTCAGTGAACCATACTTCAATATTTCCAGAGCCTGAACAAACTATAGATCTAAGATTGAGGTCAGCTTGACTGCAGATTTACCTCTGAGTAATTCAGATTAAACACTGGACTTACAAATGAAGATATGCCATGCTTTTCACTTAAGTTCAAACTGTAGAATGGCATTTTCTTGATTCTGATGTGTGTACAGGAGTGTGGTTTAAACCTAGTATTCAGAAATATGAAATGAAAGAGTACAAAAATGGGAAAACGGATAAATACAGAGATTCATAATGGAGCACACTTTTGAAATAGTTAATTTATAATGCAATGTGGCCACATAACATTTCTGAACTATTTTCTCCCTTACACAAGTCAAGAGAATGTACTCTTGTTCAGTACCCTGGGGAGAGCCCGTGCTGTGAACTGTAGACAGTTCTTTAGCCTTTATCATCTCATTATTTAGTTGTTAATTAAAATCTAATTTGTGGCACATAACAACTAGCAGCCAGAGACAGTGCCCTGCTATCACATGCATTTGTTTCTCAGCAGAGCAAAGTCCAAGCATTTCTTCAGGAAATTCTGTAGCTTTATGAATGGTGCAGATGTGAGGCTAATGATCAGTGCCTTTTTCACATTTTTGTGTTGCTATCTAATCTATTCCTAGGTGATGGTTGTCATGGTTTCCAAAGGCACTGTGCTGTGTGTGTTAAACTGGAAAATGAAGTGCATGAAGCCGATTGGCTGAGCCTGCAAAGATCTGGGGATTGATTTGATACTGTTTCTGTTCTGCTGCTGCAGAATCTGTTTGGTCAAGTTTTCAATGCTGACTGAGTACTGCTGGTGATGAGAGCAGTGTACCCAGAGAGCCCTTGCTATTTTGAGGCCTGTTTGCTGCTGAGAAAAGAGGGAGGAGAACCAGGACTGTATTCTTCTCTGAAGCAGATTTGTGGACTGAGAAAGGACTATTTATGACTGTAGACTTCTGTAAATGATCAGAGAGATCTTTGTAAACACTACTGGTTTTTTATTTCTTGAATTCAGTAAAGTTCCTGTATTTTTTGTTTTGCAAACCTAAGTGGCATGCTATTGTTCTGCAGGTGATTCTGGATCATGGGCACATGTAAGAGCTTCCATTTATCATCATCAATCCGCTACAATTGTGAATAGGCCCTCTTCTTTAAAAATACACAAATAAACAGGTATTCTGACTATAGTTTCATCTGGTGACTCACTGCATTTTCACTTACACCTCTACCAGGCAGACAATGGCCTATGTTCAGCAAGTTGTGCAACACAAAAAGAGGCTACATAATCTAGAAACAACCCCTAGAAATGAGCACACCTTCTATGGAGTCTACATCTTAGAAAACATCTGCAGTTTGGTAGTGATCCTTTCCACATTTCAAGAGCTGAAGCAAACTAGAATAACTAAGGTGAAG
Organism: Anolis carolinensis; assembly: GCF_035594765.1. Taxonomy (NCBI): domain Eukaryota; kingdom Metazoa; phylum Chordata; class Lepidosauria; order Squamata; family Anolidae; genus Anolis; species Anolis carolinensis. Next base: position 38,007,442 of record NC_085845.1, on the reverse strand, counting down.
GTGACTTTAGCTGCAGCCTTTCCATTAAATATGACATCATGACTTCTATAGAAAAGCATAGGGAAAGCAAAGCAGCACTCAGAATACTTTTGTACCCCTAACATCTTGGCCTATGGCCATAAGTTGTTTCAATAACGGGATGGTGGACAAAACTCTTAAAATGAAAAGAGAGAAGTCATGATGCTTGTAAATATAAAGCATATTTGCACCCACTGCACATCCTTCATCAGGAAATACATCAATATCTTGGCAGGGTAAGTGCTACTTCAGTAGATCACAGCCTTTCGTCCTTTGTCCTGGAAGAAGTGGCCAATAGAATAAAAGTGTGCAATAGAATAAAAACCATGGACTACCAGTAAGAGCATAAGTAGAACACGATTGCAATTATTTTGCCATTTTCCTTGGGAAGGTTATTTACAGGTAGTGGTGTGTGGGCCAATACAACCTGCCACAACTATCCCATCACTGCATAACAGTTGGAAAAATGGGAAACAAGGCCATCCTATTTCTCCTGCTGAGCAAGCAGCTCCTTCAAGATAGAACAGGTAAAGAGAAGGAAAGCAAAACCATACAGTAGTCTCCATCCTATTTGGGTCATTCTGAGAATTTTGTAAGCAGTGGTGACTGAATTTACTCATTCTCCAGGCAAGACTTGGGAAGTGTCATGCCACCAGAAGGCTCTCACCTCTCGGGTAGCCTCGGCGCCTGCTAGCTTTGAAATGGCAGTTATTTTTGTCAGTTAGCACTGGAAACATAGGAATGTAGAAGGTGTACAGAAATTCACATCACATTGGAACTGTATTAATTTAAGTCACATCGGAACTGTATTAACTGAAGTCATGTCGGAACTTATTAATTAATGTCAGAATTGTATTTGAGTTAGTTTAAAGAGCCATATAATACAGTGATACATAAAATCATGTCGGCATTGTATTGAAGTTAGTTTAAAGATAAATAGAATCCAGTCATGTTGGAACTTTATACTATATAACAATCTAGAATCAAAGATTTGAGAACCAGAACTGCATAGACTTCAAAGGTTTTTTTTTCATCACAGAGACTTTATAGTGGTAACCAAGGGGAAAAGGAAGTTCAATTGTCTGTTAATAAAACGTTGTTTAATTGGCCAAATACAGTCTCCAATCTGTCCTTTATCCTATGGCGCCTTCCAGTTTATTTAGTTAAGCACGAAGACAGAACACGAAGAATCCTATCTGAAAGTCTGAAGAATCACTGCCAGTCAGATTTGACAGCACTGAGCTATGTGCACCAGTAGTCTGACTTAATATAAAGCAGCTTACTGTGTTTCTATAGATATTCAGGATCCATAATTTAACATATTTACCAATCATACAGATTGATGAAAAGTCTCAGAATTTGTCAGTACAGTAGAGTTTCACTTATCCAACATAAACGGGCAGACAGAACGTTGGATAAACGAATATGTTGGATAATAAGGAGAGATTAAGGAGAAGCCTATTAAACATCAAATTAGGTTATGATTTTACAAATTAAGCACCAAAACAACGTTATACAACAAATTTGACAGAAAAAGTAGTTCAATACGCAGTGATGCTATGTAGTAATTACTGTATTTACGAATTTAGCACCAAAATATCATGATGTTTTGAAAACATTGACTACAAAAATGCGTTGGATAATCCAGAACATTGGGTAAGTGAGTGTTGGATGAGTGGGACTCTACTGTACTTGTTTCTGTAGGTATTGGGGTATTGGGGTCAATACTACCCAAATGATGTTTTTCCTGGTCTGGTCTATTTCTTCTTAATTTTCCCTGGTGGCCTGTTTTAGACCCAGAGTAGAAGATCCCCCCCTGCTCTCTTAGCACTTTCTAATATAGTTGGCCCCATGTCTGCCTCATTGACTTGATTCCTCCTTTCCTTCCTTCTATTGATGCTATCTTGAATGGGAATATGACCTATCCCACATTATATTTCTGGGGAGAGGGGAGGAAATCCTGACCCTACCACACTTCAAACAGGTAGGAGACACTACCCCAGTGTATGCTGGCCATGGCTGGATGCAGAGGACAAGGGAGCAACTGCTATGAGGGATGTAGCTGAATAGCCTGTCGTTCACCAGGACCATTGGCTATCTGAAAGAGTCCTCATCAGTGGAGGAGACACATGCCACAGGGATCCCATAACCCCATTCCCAGATATTCACACATATAGTACAAAATTCTACAGGAAGAAAGTCTTTTTTCCATACAACTATACGCATCTAGGGACAATTATGTGCAATGCAACATCTGAATTGAGGCTCCTAGTGTGAACCTTTTACTACATATATTATCAAGGAATGACATTACTAGGGCTAGACTCCCAAGTGTAATTGTGTTACAATGTGGTCTCACACATCTCTTCTATGATAACAAATTTGTGGGCACAGTCTCGATATCCTTGATTGCGTAAACAGTGTCCTTTAAGTATTCAACCTTGGTGACCAAACACTACTTAAAACAAGATCATCCTTTGTTCAGTATTGTAAAAAAAGCATAATTACACCAAGTCTTGTTCTTTCAGGCCTCTTCAAAAATGTGTTTCTCTAGTTTGAGAAAAGTACACTTAACGAGAAACAGCATGTTATGATTTAGACACATGTCATAGATGCCAAGTTATCCTGAGTGGATAAAATCCCTGCCATGATTCTGCAGGCAGAAAATACTTATGATTGTGAACATTTCCAAATGGAAGAGGTTGACTTGTAGCATGCCATAATATTAGTATTGATCCTGTTAGCTTAAAGACCTCGAAGAAAGAAAATGCAGCATGGCAGGCAAAGGTGCTGACAATACAAAATGGAGGGAGCTTTGCAAGCATAGAGCTGAGGCGCAATAAAACTCACAATAACTCAGAGAGACTGGAATCATAGACAAATAAGTGGCTTATGAAATTCAATTTGGTAAAAGAAAAAAAGCCCCAAGGTAAAGAATCCCAGGGCTAAACAATACAAAAGAAAGCTAAAGGATAGAAAAGCATTTGCTGAAATGGCTATTATTTTACTATTCACATCCAGGGAAGGTGTTTATTATAAATTAGAATTTTGAGAAGTATCCTAGCAGCACTAAGGAGTTCTATTTCAGTCATTGTTTCTAAATGTCAAAGCACGGAGCATGAGAAAGAGGAGACAGAGGAGAAGAAAACTGGGGAGCAGGCAAAAATGAAAGAAGTAGCAGCCATCTCAAATATTGAGTTCTTCAGCATGTTCCATATTCCAGAAAGAAGAGATGCTGAAAGAAAGAAGACTACACTACGACAGCACAGCCTCTTTGCAGTCTCCCAGTCAAGAGCTTCCAAATAACAGACTGGGCATGTGTCCCCCTTTACAAGAGGAGATGCCTTCCTTATGCCTTCTGTGTCAATGGATGCCCAAGTCTTCTTTAAAGAAAAAGAACTATAAGAAGCAAGAGCAGGAACCTTGAATTTTTTCCATCAATCAACAGCACCTAGACTGCAGACTGAACATTCATACAGGTTACCTGGTTACAGTTCTAATCTGTATAGTGTGGTGTGTTTTATTTCTGTTTGCGGTAGGGAGTAGACCATGTGCTCTTTACGATGCTGTTGGATTGTATTTCTCAGCACTTCTTATTTCTGGTTATGCTAGCTAGGGATTTAGAATCCAACAGCATCTAAAGGTGTGACAGATTTCTCATGCAGAATGCAGAAATGCGAAATGATTTCACTTGCAGAATCTGTCTTGGATGGTAAGTACCTTTGGGCTCTTTGTTTAGATCCAGAGTGGGATACATGCAATCCTCCAGGTATTATTGGATTGTACATCCCATCATTCATAGTCTAAGACTATGATATTGAAGTCTAACAACATCAGAAGGATTGCATTTAGACACACAATTTAGATTATACTGATTATTATTATATCTGCCTCCATGCCTATATGCACATCACACTTGAGTATTTATCCACTTTAAATATGGTTTCTGCCTCCTGAAGAATTCTGGGGTTTGTAGTTTGGTGAGGCCAAGGACTTGTCTGGCTGAGTTGTTTAATGATCCCATAGAAAGCAGTGTTTCAAAAAGGAAAAGATGTCAGTTTCCTTTAGTGTAAGAGCTTAAAGGGAACAATAATATGGAAAATGATGTTTCAAAAAGGATGTCTGTATTTAAAATGTATGCTGGTGTCCTTGAAATGGTTGAGTTAGAAAGGGGAGGAAACAATCCTGTGTGATGGGGGTGAGTAAATATTTAAACCCCATGAAATGCCTTGAAAAGATTATTCCATCCACTTCCCCCTGCTTGTGGGATGAAGTTCTTAGATACTAGGCTTGTGTATTTGTATAGAATCACTATCCATTTCTGTTTGTTTCATTTGTAAGCCCCCTGGGCACCTTTCAGAATGGGTGTTTTTGTTCCGCATCCAAAATAACGAAAATGTTCAACCCATTGGCCACTATGGGTGGATTTCCCTAGGCTTCCCTTCCCCTCAGTTTTAGGGCTAGAGGAGTGAAAATCACCACACGTGGAGGGCAAATCTACCACTTTTAGCCCACCAAGTTTTATAATGGTTGGGTCATCTTCAATTTTTAGGGATTTTTTTCTTTCTATAAATAAAATCACCCTAAAAACATTCCCTCTTTCCCCCTACTGGCCCCGTCCTCTCACTTCTCCAGGCGCAGCAGCCGGAGGGATACAGGGCAAGGCACAATTCCTTCCTGCCAAATGTCAAAGATGCTCCACACACCACACACACAGCCCAGTGCCCAGACCCACTATTTCACTTCTTCTTTAGCTGGCAGCAATGGGGGGGGGGTTTCTCCTCACCTTCCCATCATTTTTTGCAATGGCATGGTTTGTCTTGGAGCTGCCACCTTGGGTCGTTGCTTGCTGCTGCTGCTGCTGCTGTATGACTGGGTGCCTTTTTCTACTTCTCCTCCATCTCTCGTGAAAGGAAGGTGCCTCCAGCCTTCCTTGCAGGAGAAGGCTAAAGGGGGGTGGGTGGGTGGAGGAACCTTTTTTGCATGAGAAACAGAGGGGAAGGAGAAGAAGGCACCATCCAGGCAGCAGCAGCAACAACCCAAGGCGGCAGCTCCAAGAGCTGAGGAGGAGGAAGGAGGAGAGGGCCTTGGTTGCCACGCACTCTCCAAGGCATTTTCAGGAGGCTTCCCACTTTCAGATAAGGAAGAGTGATGACCCCCTGGAAGAGAGTAAATGAGGGTTTCCTTTTTATTTGCTTTGGGATTAATAAAAAAGATTAAACAGTGCTCTCACCTGAAATGAAAGGAACAAAAGGAATTAATGAAATGAGAGAAACGAGTACTGCACGCACCTCTATTAGATACAGTAACTCCTATCAGTTAAGTTACTAACCTCATTCTATATCCAGATTTCTCACCCTATGTTTAACTGGCATCTTTAACTTTCATGGACTATATAGACCATCCTGATCATCTCATCTGATTCACTGTGACAGAAATACGTAATATATTCCTACTGTTAGAGAGACAAAGAACCACATATATCCCCAGGCATAACCTTCAGGTAACATATGTATGTATCAGTGATTCTAGAAAATATCTGCGAGCGTTATGCCTGCAAGAGTTCATTTTTTAAATTCCCTTTAGTTCCAAGATGTAAAGTAAGATAAAGATGTAGAAGTTAAATAACATCTAATAGTTGGGTACAGTGTCCATTCCTAAGAAAGGAGTCCATTCTCTTTGATAACAACATCAGTGTAATTCAAATATAAAAGAAATGCATAATTGTAGAAATCCAGTTAATCCCTCACAAAAGTTAATTTTGAGAGCCTGTCCTCTCTGCTGTCCTAGGGAGGTTTTCAAAACTGCAAACAGTACGAACTCTCATTTTTATAGTGATATTTCTAAATTGATAGGTTGTAAGATTTTGAAGAAAGCATCAAAGCATTGCCAGTATTTGTGCCCTACAAGTTCAGAAACTAAATGATCAAAGAAAATCGGGCCACTTTAAAAATGTCATAACTTGAGAGGCCTGATTTATTACAAAGGAATATTTCTGTTAGTGAGCAAGGATGACACCAGGCTTTGATGTGGCATAGCCTGCTTCGAGGCCTCAAGGCCCTCACAGGTGCTAGTGATGTCACTGAATTTGATATTGGAATAATCTAGAGCAGTGGTTCTCAACCTGTGGGTCCCCAGATGTTTTGGCCTTCAACTTCCAGAAATTCTAACAGCTAGTGAACTGGTTGGGATTTCTGGGAGTTGTAGGCCAAAACACCTGGGGACCCACAGGTTCAGAACCACTGATCTAGAGGCAAGAAACCTCTAGATTTGAGGGTCACATTTGAATCCCACCCACAGCTGCACCATGAAGAGCTGAAAATGAATGAATATTGCAAAGAATGTTCAACTGCAAATACCACCAAACTTTACCAAGATTCCAAAGTTTGGTGACAACTGCAGTGCAACTCTCTGCTGCATCATCATAAAGCTTTACAGACTGACAAGAGAAAAGGGAAGGAGAGAGGAAAAGACTATAGTTTGCTGAAACTTCAGATTTTATAAGAAACATTGAATTATGGGTTGACAAACAAGGAAATGGAAGCCACAAAATATGCCAGTGGGACTACACAAGGCTCATGGTGCATCTACACTGTCAAATTAATACAATTTGACACCACTTTAACTGCCATGGCTCAGTACTATAGAATCATGAGAGTTGTAATTTTGTGTGGCACCAACACTATTCGGCAGAAAAGGGTGAAGCCTTTTTTAAAAATACATCTCCCAAGATTCCACAGCATTGAGCCTTGGCTGTTGAAATGGTATCAAACTGCATTAATTCAATGCTGTAGATGTACCCTATGCCTCACTCACATTGGCCAAATCAACAAGAGTGAATTTAGAATTCTAGATGATATCCAAAATATATTAATTAGTTATGAATTAATGGGCTTTTTTATACTTATATTAAGCAGTGGAGTCACAAGGCTTCCAATAACAAGCTTAAAAAGACAAAACACATTGCCAAGAGAATTGGAAGGTATCTCTTATCGCAGTGTTGGGAAACCATAACCTATGAACTGCAAGTGGTCTTTGAGTCTGCCCAGCACAATTTTCAGATTAGTTTTGCCCCACAACCATGTCAAACCACCCCATTCACACACAAACACAAACACACACTGTAAAGTGCTGCATTCTGCCATTCCACAACCTAGAGGACCCTGCCATAATGCTTTTTTTCACTGTATTCAAGTCCTATGAGGCAATTGGAAACAATGTGATATCATTACCAGTACATGTGGATATATGAATGTGACCTATTTGAGGGAGATGTCAAAGTGAAAACCGACCCTTTCCTCACATGCACCTTATTCTAACCTGAGATTAAAGACTTCCATTCAACATTCAGATTGCGATCACCCCTAGATGTTCAAAGAAAACAAGAGTAAAACATGATGAAACAACTCATATTTGCCTCACTTACTATTTTCTTTATATTGCTTACCCATCATGGGTCATTAACTATTTTTAATCACTCTTTTGAAATAACTATGTATTATAACTTGGGACTATTCAAGCCTAGCAGCTTTCCTCAATTTAATGGCTTAATTAAGCAATTATTACATGTTTACATGAGCAGACCCTCTTAGCATTGCTCAAAATGCTCACACAAGTGAAGGCAGCTCATAAAAACAAAGATTTCTTCACTTGTACTTGGGTCCACCTTAGAAAAAAATGTCCTCCCAGCATATGTGGCATCAGAAAAGCCAGGGCTTTTTAAAAGCTTGAAAATATAACATTCTACTTTTTTTTTACATAATCACTTTGCATTTATTTTCAAAGATCAAGATGATTTAGTCAAGCATGTTCTAAAATATCAATTACCAGAAGTGATATTTACTAGCAAACCTCTAAGCTTTGCTAGGATTAGAAACCCTCAGCATGGTGCTTGTTCTCTTTCTATTTCCCTTTGCCTACCCTTTTTAAGCTAATCTTTTCTTCTGTGTACACTGGTATTCTTATGCCCTATACCAGTTTTCCCAGAGTTAAACTGTCTTTTCCATCTCAACCCAATATGGTTGCTTCTCTCTTCTGTTTCACTCTTGTTGGACCTCACTTACGCTTTTTATTTCACTTATTTATTTATTCCTCACATAATTGATAGTCTGCTCTTCTCCAGGGCTTCCAGAAAAATGAAGTACAGTACTCTGCCATCACCTATATCCACAGGAGATATGATCCGCAACTTTGGGCCCATCCAGGCAGGCCCAAAACCCAGGACTGTCTCAGTTTTATCGAAGGCATCCAAATGATACCTCCGGTAAAAAAGAATTAATTTGGAACAAACTGGGGTTTCCCCAGTTTGTTCCAAATTATTTAAACACCTGGTAAGATCCAAATCTTATGGCAAAATCCGAGTCTTACCAGGTGTGGGCCATGTGTGGATTGGACCCAGGGACCGCATCACACTATTCCCGGGCCCAATCCACGCAGCCATCTGTTTTTTGGGCTCCAAGAGCCTGAAAAACCAAGAGGGCACCCAGCCCCTCCCCCCAAACCCCAAAATTCCCTGTAAAAAAGAAAATAAAACTTACCTGACCACCATAATGTTCCTAGCGCAAGGAAATGACTTGCCAGAACACAAGGGAGGGGAGGAGGAGGAAAATCCTCAGCCCCTTTCTACACTACCAGGTTATCAAAGCAGAAAATCCACATTATCTGATTTGAACTGGATTATCTTAGTCTCCTCTGCCATATAATCCAGTTCAAAGCAGATAATGTGGATTTTATACAGCTGTGTAGAAGAGGCCAGAGTCTCTCACAGGAGGGAGTTCCACAACTTGGGAGCAGCTACCAAAAGGTCCTTTTCTATGCCCTCTTCAAATGCACCTGGGATGATGATGAGGTTAAAGTGAAGGCCTTCCCACAAAAATGTTTAAATTCAGACAGGCTTTTAGAAAGCCCTGGCCTTTATTTCCTTTAGCCGAATGGTTCTCAACCAGGGGTCCCCAGTTGTTTTTGGCCTTCAACTCCCTGGTAAACTGGCTGGGATTTCTGGGAGTTGTAGGTCAAAAACATCTGGAGACCCCAGGTCGAGAACCACTGCTTTAGCCTTTCCACCACTTAACTCTCCTCTCTTCCTCCTCTCAGACCACTTCCACTCTGCCCCTATATCCCAGGATCTAATCCCAGATTATCTGGCAGTGGAGACTCCTATAATCCAGTTTAGAGCAGGTAATTTGGGATCAGATCCTGAGATATGGAGTAGTGTAAAAGGGATTTCAAGCACCAGGAATTTCTCTTCTAGGGTTGCCATAGCCTAGTACTCCATAATCAAGTATCAGATTGCTATGTTGCTCAAATTATCTGCTCATTATGCAAATCATGTCATGGAAATTATACTGTTTTCTTGTGTGTGCACAATAACCTTTTCAACTCAGAACAGTAAACACATCTTTTGTTGTTGCTGCTATAGGCCTTCAATGAATTTTGGAGTTATGGCGAACCTAAAGGTCTTCTAGGTGAGATGTATTCAGAGGGACTTTATCTTTGCCTTCCTCTGCATCCAAGAAAATGTGATTTGTCCAAGGTTAACCAATAGGTTTCCATAAGTATGTGGAGATTTGAACCCTGGTCTCCAGAGTCACTCACCAGTGATGGCCCTCCAGGTGTTTTGGACATCAGCTCCCAGAATTCCTGGCCATTGGACAAATTGGGGAGCACCAATGTGGCCAACACAGCCAGTGATTTCAGAGAGAAGAGCTCAGAAGAGAGACCTCATTGGACTATAAATTTCCAGAATGCCACATTGAACATGCTGGCTGGGAATTCTGGTACTTGCAATCCAGTGATGTAACATTTCAAAGGAGCCTGGTTGATCAACTATGGAATTAGAACATGGCAGAAATTATGCAGGTTTCCAGATGTTGAACTGCGCATCCCAGCAGCCCTAGCTAACATAGCTAATGGGGAAGAATGCTGGGAGCTGCAATCCAACAATATCGAAATGGCCACTTAACTTCCACAGCTGAATTAAAGGATCTGAAACATTTTGAGAATCGTCTGCCTTCACAATTAGCAAAATGACCAACTCAGAACCATTTCTCATGCTGCAAAACACAGCATTGTCTGCTTTTTAATGATACTAGTTATGCATCTGTATAAATCTCCGAAGTATTGCTGCTACTGCAGAAGGAAGCAGATGAAATAAATGTCCCCAGAAAGATATATTTTGAGAACCTGGTAGTGGACTTTGTCTTCCCTGTTTACGATCACTCCATCTCACTGGCAGGTATGAGTAAACATGACTAGTGCAGGGGATATTTGTGAAGCTGAGAATAATAATGACTGACATCCCTATAGCTTCTTTCATTCGAAGCCCTCTCTAACAAGCTTCACATAATATTGATTTACAAACGCTGGACCCAGACCTGCAAACACTTCGGCACAGGAGTAGTTTGACATGCCTGACTTGTGCCATCACAGTCAATGAGACCAGTCGTGTTGATGACTACACATATGCTGCAGTGGATGGGGCATTAAATTAAAGAGCCCATATGTCTGAGACAGCATTTGAGCCTCTTAGAAGCACAGGAACCAACTACCCCACAGCAGATCGTGAATGAAACTAACCAGTCTTATCCTCCAGGGATCATACAGAGGGTGATTTTATAATTACACAAATTAAATGAGCCTTAAAATATGGCACCATTTAATTATACTGCCCTATCAGTACCGCCATTGTATGACCTTACACACATCTATGGAGTCAGGCAGTGCAAAGCAATTTAATACTCTTGCTGATCGCATATGTGGGTGAAGTTTGAGCCACTCTCGGGAAGAGAGGAAAGATGGACCATATATAATTCCACAGCCTTGTATGGAATGAGATAAGACAGTTTGGACAAATGAACCTATTACCACTTCTCCTATTAATAACATTAATTTTATTAAAATGGTAATCATCATTTAAAATTAGACCACTGGGAAATTAGAAGCAAAGTACTGCACTGCCATCTGCTGACAACACGACACAAAGACATCATGACAACGGACTCATTTTTATCCATTTTTCAAATCTTAGAATATGAGAGCTCTGAGCGATTTTCAGCCAGAGAAAGATCACAAAAAGAAACAAACTGTTCATATCGGTTGGAATTTTTACAATCTGTCTTACTGTTACTCTTAAAACTGCGGTTTATTGAGACTGATGGCTGCTATGGAGTGCAAGGATGAGATACCTAGATGTGCTCCTAATAAATATCTCAATGTGCTTGATTGACATGGTGTAGTGGTTTGAGCATTGGACTTGGTCCCCTTCTAGACAGTCATATAATCAAATTCAAAGCAAATGTTGTGGCTTGCCTGATTTAATAATCTGGATGATATGGCAGTGTAGAAGGGACTGTAGACTCAGGTCCCTTCTACACTGCCATATAAAATCGAAATTATCTTCTTTGAACTGGGTTATATGGCAATGTAGATTCATATAATCCAGTTCAAAGCAGATAATGTGGACCAAAGCCATTTTGCTGCCTGAGGTAGAACAGCTAATAGTGTTCCTGTTTACCTTCCAAATATAGGTAAAGGTTTAAAAGGTAAAAGTTTTCTCCTGACAGCAAGTCTAGTTGTGTCCAACTCTGGGGTTTGGTGCTCATCTCCATTTCTAAGCTAAAGAGCCAGCGTTGTCTGTAAACACCTCCAAGTTCATATGGCCATTACCTTCCCATGATTGCATGGAGCGCCTTCCAAATGTACATTTAAAATCAAATCCAGAGGTTGTTGTTTTTTAAAATCTAAAGGAGCATTTTCTTTTGGGGCCCTTCTACACTACCCAATATCTCTAAAGATGCCTTAGGTAAACCCAGATTAATCTGGAGAGAACTGGGATATCCCAGTTTTATCTGGATTAATTTGACACCTGCAAAGATCCAGACCTGAAGCTAAGCACCAGATATTTGCCGGCCCCACAGACATCCTGGTTCTTTGGATACCTGGAGTCCCTAGGAGCGGGATGGCACCCACCCCCTTCCCCAACCCCCCATTTCCTCCTCAAAAACTTTCCTGAGGGGCCTGCCAGCAGATGTCATTTTCTTGTGTCGGGAGTATTGTCCAGAGGGGCCTGTACTGCCGGCAGGCCCCTTGGATAAGTTTTTGAGAGGAAAATGGGGGGCTGAGTGGTGACTGGATACCCTCCGAGGTCGACCTTTGGTTAACCTGGAATGGCATCTATCCACCCACCAAGGGAAAGCCCTGGGTTAGGGGTAGAGACAAAATCTCGGGAGGAACTGGGTTAAAATAACCCAGCTCCGCACGATAACTTTGACATTGTAGAAAGGCTCTTAGACTTCTTAAGGCTTTCCCTTGCACACTAAAAACAACCTTTCTTTACTAAACTCTCAAGTTATTTCATTGTTACCTTTTCATTATCTCTTGAGCTTCACATTCAAGATCCTTCAATCCTTATTCTTAGTGAAAGAGTGATTCAATTGCTCAGAGAGATTTATAGCTTGTTTTTCCCTTGTTTTGTTGTGCATTTTGCAGTAGGTCTTTATTATCTAATAATGATGGCTTGCAAATTAAATTAGCTTTTAATGGCACAGTTAAATTCTAATTTATGTTTTGGAGCTTTGGATAATTTATTTAGTTGTGATGCAATTGCTTTCTTTCTAGCACCTTACATTAAACTGAATTTAAGAGAAGCAAACAGAAAGACTGTCAAACTGCAAAATTTAGTAGACAACCTGGATTCCCACCAACCTTATTCAAGTATTTTCTATCTATGTTAAGTAAACAGCATCCCTAAGGAGAGCATATTTACCCAAGCCTAGCCCCATTGTTGCTTTTATCATATGAAGAGCCATATGAAGATAGCCTTCTCTCTCTATGGAAACTCTCTACATAATTTTGAACACTGATTTTCTGAACCAAATTGAGAGCCTTTAAATAGAGAATATCTGAATAAAGCATCACATGGGCCTCAATGTGATGAAGTCCTTAGTAGACCACAAATTATCGGGGTGCTCATGATTTCTACAGGTGGCTACAAGCTTCTTTGCCATTTCAGAATTATATATTATGAAATAATAGCATGCTTTAGTATCTCACAAATATGGAAAAAAGGTATGGTGTTACAATAAAATGACCAAAAAAAAACATTCTTCCCTCTCCACATCTCAGTTTAGACTAGTGGTAAGTCCTGACTTTTTCAGCACTGATTTTGAAAGATACAAAGCACACACAACAAAAGCTGTGACTAGGATGCCACCCAATTTTCAGCAAAATATATGATGTGTTCTAAAGAATCATTGATGTACATGGAAAAGCATATCCTCTGGCACATCACAAATCCTGTTAAAAGAAGCAAGTACCATATAGGCAACAGTAAACTAAAACAACAGAAGTATTTTACATCACATGGTTACCTAATTCCTTTAAATCAAGAGGGCAGGAACTAATTGGAATCATTCTACATACAAAACATTCCCCTCATTGAACCATGGTACTTTTCACATTAATGCCTCTTTGTCAAGTCTTCTCAAGTTTTTGCCAGATAGAAGCATATCTCAAAAAAGGCCAGCTATGTTTAAAACTGCTTCCAAAAACCCCTGGAGAGAAGTGATTACTGCAGTGCCGCAGGGTTCTGTCCTGGGCCCAGTATCATACAATATCTTTATCAATGACTTGGATGAAGGAATAGAGGACATGATTATAAAATTTGCAGATGACACCAAATTAGAAAGTGTGGTTAATACCCCAGAGGACAGGATCAGAATTCAAAATGATTATAACAGATTAAAGAGATGGGTCAAAACTAACAAAATAAACTTCAACAGAACAAAATATAAGGTACTACACAGATACAGAATAGCTGACACCCAGTTTGATGACAGTGAACGTGAAAGGAATTTAAGAGTCTTATCACTTCATCGCACAGGCTTCGGAAAGAATCCTGGGACGGTTCCTCAAAAGAGCCCAACAAAGCCCATCATATGACATAAAACTACTTCCAACAGGGTTCTGTAGAGGAAGCATCCTGGCAGAATGCTAGGATGCTGCCCAGAGAACATGGGAGGCTTCCCGTGGTCTCATTGAGAAGAAAGGAGAGAGACCAGGTAGCAACACTTCCCCTGTGGAATAAGGTAAGGGGTGATGCAGGGCATGGGGCAATAGTTCCCCCCCCCACCCTGCCCACGAGATTAGCTGCATGGTGAATCCCACCATTATCGCTCGCCATATGGACCTCAATGTGATGAAGTCCTTAGTAGACCACAAGCTGCACATGAGTCAATAATGTGATGTGGCAGGCAAATGAAAACAATGCTATTTCAGGATACATAAATATTTAAACTGTTATGTTTATTCATATTATGACTTTATGACTCTGTCCTCTGTGGTTTTTACTCCTACTTCCTTTCTCACCTCGAGTTTTAATCTAGTGTTCATGTGGCCCGCCCATGGTTTTATTGTTCTTTTGATCTTGTTTAATGTAGTGTATATTTTCTTTTATTGTGTTGTTTAATGTGCTATGATTTGTTGTTCTATTATATTTTGTTATATTGTATTGTTCTGGGCATGGCCCCATGTAAGCCGCCCCGAGTCCCCGTTGGGGAGATGGTGGCGGGGTATAAATAAAGATTATTATTATTATTATTATTATTATTATTATTATTATTATTATTATTATTAAGTTTATTATATTATGATCTGATCGCCATGCTCAATATATCCCATATGCATGGGGGTATTGGGATAACAATACAAAAGGTTTGCTAGGGTAGATAGATCCTCTCTCACTTAGACTCAGCCCTCCCCCCCCCCCCCCCCCCCGAATCAAAATCCTGGCTACAGGTCTGGCAAGTGCTATTCGACAGTGGGACATTCTGCTTCAGAGTGTGGTGGAGCCTCCTTCTCTAGAAGTTTTTAAACAAAGGCTGGGTAGCCATCTGTCAGGAGAGCTTTGATTGTGCATTCCTATATGGCAAGTAGTTGAATTAGATGGCCCTTGTTATCTCTTCCAACTCTATGATTTTTTAATCCTGTTATCAATATACATTATACACAGAGCAACTTTCCCCAATCTAGTCTCTCCAGATTTTGTGGACTGTAATGCCCATCAATTGCACTGCCAATTAGTGTCATTAATATGGAGTCTCAATGAGTGATATGGAACATCTGTAAGAATATAAGTTTGGGAATCACAAAAGTCAAAAAGTCCCAATATTAATGTTGTTAATTTTTTAGTACAAAGACAGGTGTAGACAATCTTTCCTAAAACCATTTTTGCTGCTTTCACAAAGCTGAGATGGGTATTCTGCCATCATAAATGCTCATATTCTGACAGTTTTTGTTTCATAAATCTTATTTTCAAAGTTATAGAGAATATCTGAAATGAGACTAACAACTACACTGTAGTCAATCATATTTGTGTTATAAAAGTTTTATATTTATCCAAAAGTTCTGTCTTTCCATTCCCGAGTAAATGTGTTCCAGCAGCAAACATACTGTACTCCAAAGACTATTAACAGCTCAAGTGGTAGATTGCTATCTGTCGTAGCAATAGACAGCCACCTTTCAGGGAAAATGTATAACATTTGAAGAAGTATGGTACAAAAAGAAATGAATACAGAATTGCACTGAAGTACTGAGATAAAATAAAAACGAAGATAAGTCAAAGATCGAAGTGTTATTATGCCTATCAAACCTCTGCTTGAAAGCTTTGACTTACATGGAGCTTCTTTGAAGTACCATTGAAATCAGCAGCACTTACTTCCAAGTAAATTTATCTGGAACTAAAGTCCCAGCTTATGCTCATACCACGGGGCCTTCTTCTGGAACATCTGTAAAACAAACATGGAGTTTTTCTCCAAAGAAACTTCTTTGAAAAACTGTGTTAATTCTGCAGTGTAGATGCTCCCCTAAACATCTGTGAGTTGGAAAACTCTGTGCTAAACTTGTGACCTAAATCATTATTTTGGAAGTTGTATGTCCTTTTTAAGATTCACCTGTCATATTATAAATACCCAGAATGACATACTTACTCAGGAGTAGCAAAATACTTGTAATGTCAAAAGAATGAATTCCCTCCATATTCACATATATCTTACTTAAGCTCCGGGTGGGCAACCAGTCATGTGGCCCATTGTAAAAGAAAGTCAGCATTTGCTTTCTTCGCTGTGAAACACATAAGTACATTTCCTTGCTCCTAAATATTCACACCTTTATATAGATCGGTGTGAGTAACAACCCTCAAACTTGTAATCCTTTAATTTTCATTAGCTTGTGACACTCAAATGAAAAGGCCTTGCAACTTCAGTTTATTTTTATCTTTTTATCACTTTCAGTGTTAATGACACATAGGGTTATGTAGGTTTCCCTGGAGGCCATAACAAAAGTTGATACAGCTTTAACATTATGCTATTAAAACCAACAAAAGATGTTACTATGTAAATTCTTGACATTACTATGATAGATTATAACATTGCATTCTCTCTCTGGACAAGTATGATGCTGTACTTCCTAAACCAAAGAAAATATTACTCCTGCAATGCATGCATTGTTTTTTTTAAAAATATATATATATATATATAGCAAATTGCATTAAAGAAGTAATTCCTTCAAAAACTGCCTTCTTTTTTGCAATCAGAAAGTAAATGACTCAAGCTGTGCTCTTTCTATTTTACTTTACTTCACTTGTTTTCAAAACTGGAAGGCAGAAGCAAGTGTAAGGAAATTTTAGAACCATGTAGCTAAAAGTGTTTGAGGATCGACAATTCAATTTCAATTTAGGGTTGATAATTCATCTCTTTACAGTGCTTTTTGTGGATTTTGCCTTTATTACTGCTACTTTTGGGAAGGGGGTTCCTTCACTCTGTTAAAGATAGCAACTTTCACAGACTTATACATAGGTAAAAAGGTAAAGTTTTCTCCTGACATTAAGTCCAGTCATGTCTGACTCTGGGGGGTTGGTGCTCATCTCCATTTCTAAGCCGAAGAGCTGGCGTAGTCCGTAAACACTTCCAAGGTCATGAGGCCAGCATGACTGCATGGAGCGCTGTTACCTTCCGCTGGAGCGGTACCTATTGATCTACTCACATTGGCATGTTTTCAAACTGCTAGGTTGGCAGAAGCTGGAGCTAACAGTGGGTGCTCACTCCGCTCCCAGGATTTGAACCTGCGACCTTTCAGTCTTCAAGTTCAGCAGCTCAGTGCTTGAACACACTTCACCACCAGGGTTCCCGGCTTATAGTTAGCAGTTGTCATTATCCATGTTTAGACATAGCATGTACTCATTTCTTCTATTGGTTGTTAGTCTTAGCTTTTCCTTGTCTTCCTACATCAGTTAGTCTGTGTTTGTTCATTATAAATTCTGTTAATTCTCTGTTAGAGTTCATCCCACAAAGTCTCTTAGTGTTATAGTGTGATAAGTGAACCTACTCCATATGTTTTTATAAAGACTAGTCCTGCAAGACTCTTTTGGGGGTGGGACAGAACTGGTTGTTGCTCCATTTTGCTTGTAAATACTTACCACTCTGCTTAGAAGATGCATTGTATCTCTCACATTCCCCAACAGAATACAGGGTCACGGTGGCGCAATGGGTTGTTAAGCCCTTGGCTGGCTGAATTGCTGACCTGAACATTAGCAGTTCGAATCCACGATATGGAGTGAGCTCCCATCTGTCAGCCCTAGCTTCCCATGTGGGGACATGAGAGAAGCCTCCCAGCAGGACGGTAACGCATCTGGGTGTCCCCTGGGCAACATCTTTATAGACGGCCAATTCTCTCACACCAGAGGTGACCCAATTCACTTCTGACATGATTAAAAAAAAAAAAAAGATTGAATGAGCCTGAGACAGCTAAGGGTGTACATTTTTTTTCCTAAGGAATAAAGAACCTTGCTATTTCAACAGTGCATCCTGTCCATAAAATTAGAACCAGAGCTTGGAACACCACTGCTGTGCTAATACTGCTGTGTTGATGTTAATTTGAAACTGATTTAATAACATTAATCATAAGTAATAACATAAAATTAATTCATTAACTGCTAGTACTGTGTTTTTGACACATTTACTTTTAAAGTTAAAAACAATTACAATCACTACAAATGGCCCTAAATACCCACATGTCTCAAGAATAACTACCGGTAATTAAAATATGATGAAATATTGACTATTACTCATGCCATTAATGTCATTGAGGTTACAGTGATTAAATCAACTTTTAAACAATTATTTAAAATTCTAACAAATGTGTTTTTCACAAATTAATTCTTAGCTCTGGATTCTTCCTCTCTCATGGATGCCTTAGAGCTTTCTTTTAGATAAAGAAATGGATGGAATACAGATTCCCATATCTTTAATATCTTGGAGAGTAAAACAACAAGTGAGAGTAAAAACCATTTTAGTGCACAAATAAAAATGGATAGAATGGAAAGTGGTAAAACAACACTTTTCCACTGCACCACCTTGCACTCAGTCATACAAAACTACTTTCCCCGATCAACATGAAATCTGGAGGAAAGAATTGGGGAACAACATATAATATGTAGAGAAGTACAATTTCTTGGGTAAGTCTTTGAAACCTCCAACCTTTAACATAAGTGTTAATTTTAGAAGTCTATGAATTCAGTTTCTCAGGCTAGGATTTAGAGTCTTGATCCTCAGCCTCAAAAGGAATAACATAAGATCACAGTTATGTCTGAACATCTGTTGAAGAGCATATCTTTATACAGGCTTATTGTACCCAACCAAAAAAAAAAGATATTGGCACCTAAGGAACTTGTTTTATGTTAGCCTTCTTTTTCTTGTTAAAATATCAAAGCAGATGGCTAGGATGATTAATAAAACTATTCTTAAAAGAGTTTTCACAGGCTCTGCCTGTGTTGTTGTTTTGTAATTCCATAAAATAAGAAATACAAGAACCCTTGGAAATTGTCAGTCGGTTATTGTATGACTGTAAACTGTAAGCACTAAATGCAAAAGAAGATTTCCAACCCATTCTGAAAAAGTAACTCAATCTGACTGCAATGGCACTTACTCCCTACTAATGGTACTTAGTATTTTACTCTTAAAGGTCCAACTTGTCTATCATTTACCATACATTACATATGATATACTATCTTATGCTTTTAATGTACTGTGTTTTAATTGGTTTGACTCCTTGTGTTATATTATGTTTATTTAGTTGTCTATACATTATATTGAGTTAGTTTTATGTTTCATCTTGATAGCTTTTTGTTTGTTCTTGGCATTGAACATTTGCCATTTTTGTTATTCTTTGGAAACAGGCCTGTTTCCAAAGAATAACAAAAACGGCAAACGTTCAATAATAATAAGGCAAAATTAATCAGTTCTGAGAACAATTTTAAAATATAAGATAATTCAACCAGATTGTAATTATCTTGGTCAGAAAAAAATCATAGCAGGAGCCTGGTTCATCATTACTCAATACAAGACAAGCTGGAATTAACAGGGTGTTTTAAAGGGACCACAATGAAGAAATGGACTCACTAGGATATTAAACAACATTTTACTTAAACTGCTCGAATTTATCATCAAAGTGGTGACGGACCTTGTTAGGAGATCCAGGGCAGCAGCAGGAGACTGTCATCCTTACTTTATTGTGTGCAAACCAGCATGAGTCCTCAGCATACCAGGAACCAGCTGAGATACCATGGAGATTTATACTAGCCAAAGTTAACTTATGGATGAATCACCATATCTGTATTTTTAGAGTAGAAACTGTACAGTTCATCCAGTGTTGTTGGCTACGTCCTACATTCTTCATCACTAGAGATAATGACTAGCACAGTTATAAATTGTAGTTCAGTAATACCTATGTAAAGCACCAATATGGTGCAGTGATTTGAGTGTTGGAGTAGGACCCTAGAACACCACAGTTCAAGTTGCTGCTCACTCAACCCTTGGACATGCCATACTCTACAGACCTTATTACAAAGGCCTATGGATTCACCACGCATTGTGGCAAATCCATGGGGTCCAAGTGGAGGGCATGGAGAACCTGACACTCCACACCCCCACATGGCTTGACTTAGCTCTGACCCCATCCGGGAGGGGGGGAGCATTGCCACGACTCCCCCCCCCCCATTGCTCCAAAGGCAACGAAGGAAGCCTCTTGTGTTCTGCCATGGCAACATACACTGCTTGCTCTCCCCTTTCACCATGGAGTAAGTAGTCATTTTGTGTTGTGTAGAGGGGAGAGAAAGTGGTGTACAATCAATGAGATCATATTAGCCTAAGAGGACAGCAATAAGAATCTCCTCCTCAAATTAAATCCTGTCAAGGAAGTCATAAAATAGGATTTGTTGGGGACAGCTTGAAGAAACATGTAATAACAATAGTAAGTGTACAGGACGGCTGACTGAGTATTCCTAAAATGACCCAGACCTTCTAATTGAAAGTGGATAATTAGCAAACCTCCAAATGTTGTTGGGCTTTAATTCCCAGATTCCTCACCATTGGCTAGGTTGGCTGGGTTGAAAGGAGTTGGAGTCAATAATATCTGGATGGCTTACATGTTCTATGGACTGCAAACTCAAAGCATAAGGTTGTCAGCACAAAAGCATGTCCTGACATGTCCACATGCAAATACATGCAGAATCATATCCATATTTAGCTCAGAGTTTCTGTACCTGTGGCCTCAATCTGTTAGAGACCATGTCTTCATACAGGCTTGATGTCACACTTCTTGATCTGCCCCACATCCCTCCCATAGAAGGTAGAAAAGGAAGAACAGACACCTTCTCAGGCCAAAGGACTTCTTTATTGCTTTCTCTATTAGAATTGTCACCACTACTATCTTTCTCTCCTCCTTTTTTCATGACAGTGAAGATGCAGGGGTGTGTGTTGCATGCACATGAAAAAGAGCCTTAAAGGATGTATATCTGAGGCAAGCAATGGCAAATCTCTTCTGAACAGACCTTGCAAAAAAAAAAACCTCTGTGATAGGGTCACCATAGGTCAGGAATGACTTGAAGACACACAACAACAACACAATATGTTGTTGTTAAAGAATTCTGACTTTTTGTAGGAGAGTGGATATTTCATAACTGAAGAATTTTGTTAAATCCATGCTTGATACTTGGAAGCCTTTTATTCTGTCATCTGTGAACGATTGATTTATCCGCACTCACTGCAACTGAAGAACAAAGTCCTGTCGAAACACGTCTGGCATGATATGTGAGACAAAACATCTGTCTATGCAGCAACGTATGGAATTTGCAGTAGACTGTTCATTATTGTAATGGCATCATTTTTCTACTATTAACTAGTGCATGAGATAAACTATCTGTATATAATTTTGGAAATTATTCTAGACTGTTGATGTTTACAATCATTCCCCAAGTACCATGCCTGGGAAAAAGGTAGAGCATATACATGATATTAATAAAATACTTAAAATGCTCTCAGTTTTTATTTTAATGCAGAAGTATTCGCATTTTGAATGTTTATTGCTTTTTAAATGTTATATGTACACTTACATCACTGGCCTTGGCATATATCTTTTAAGGATAGACATTAATTAATTAAAGGTTTTCCCCTGACTTTAAGTCTAGCCGGTCCAACTCTGGGGGTTGGTGCTCATCTCCATTTCTAAGCCGAAGAACCAGCATTGTCTGTAGACACTCCAAGGTCCTGTGGCCGGCATGACTGCATGAAGCACCATTACCTTCCCGTCGGAGCGGGACCTATTGATCTACTCACATTAGCATGTTTTTGAACTGCTAGGTCTACAGAAGTTGGGGTTAACAGCAGGAGCTTACCCCACTCCCCAGATTCGAACCATCAACCTTTCGATCAGCAAGTTCAGCAGCTCAGCGCTTTAACCCGCTACACTACCAGGGGATCAGCATTAATACAGTTTTGTTATTTCAGGCATTGTACTTCTTGAAGCAAGCATCAAAATAGTGAGATCCTATCCTGCCTATGGAAACTAATTAAAATGGCACTAGACTCTAGCATTGAGAGCGATGATCAGAGAGCACCCATCTCTATGTATGGGAGCAGAAATCCTTAAGGGCAGAATGCAGCTTTGCCTGTCAAAAAGATGGCCTAGTGCTGCATTCACGACATCCATCTCCTGAAGCAATTCTGCCAAATGGTAGGTCATCCCTTTTTGTTCTTGTTGTTTATTCATTCAGCCATTTCCGACTCTTCGTGACCCCATGGACCAGCCCACACCAGATCTTCCTGTCAGAATTATTCTCTGGTTGTACTGATTCATTTAGTTTTCATGGCAAGAATACTGGGGTGGGTTGTCATTACTTTCCCCACCATCCTTGTTGAAACATGTCTTTTTTTCTACCACAAATACCTGATTTTGCCACAATCTACTTTTCTACCAAAATCAACTTTGGTACCAAGATTTTTTTGGTTTTGAGCAGTGCAAATATTTCATGGGCTTGTTTTTGTTTCAAAGTTTCACTGTATTTTTCAGTTAACGGAAATTAAATTGCCATTTCAATGACTGGGTTGCTGTGAGTCTTTCGGGCTGTATGGTCATGTTCCAGAAGCATTCTCTCCTTACATTTCACACAGGGCCGGACGGAGATCATTTTTAATATTAAGCGGGGGTGGGGAAAAGCGCCCCCCCCGCCGGCGCCGCGGAAGGCATGGCCATGTGCCGCGGGAGGCACATGGCCACGCCTCCCGCGGCGCCGATGGGCCCCGCCTCCCACGCCCTGGCCCCGCCTCCCACGCTGCTCGCCCTGACCCCGCTTCTCACGCAGCGTGGGAGGCGGGGCCAGGGCACGCTGGGCGGGAGGCGGGGCACCGCCCTGACGGTGCCCCGCCTCCCGCCCAGTGCACCCTGGCCTGGCTGGCCTTTCCCAGCCGGCAGCGGCCATGTGGAGCTCGCTCATCGGCGAACAGGCCTTCCTGTTCACCGGCGAGCGAGCCCATGGTCCCCGCTGGGGCGGGGGAAGCCTGACGGCGCCCCCCGGGGACCTGCGCCCGAGGCGGCGGCCTCACGTGGCCTCCATGGTGGGGCCGGCCCTGATTTCACATTAAAGAATGCTTCTGGAACATGGCCATACAGCCCGAAAGATTCACAGCAACCCAGTGATTCCGGCCATGAAAGCCTTCACAAATACATTTCAATGATCTTCTGATGGTATTTCTGTCAATCAAGGAGACATTACTCAAAGCCAAGAGCTGACTTTAGTTTTGCATTCTTATTAAGACATTGGTCTGATTGAAGCTGAATCTACATTGCCATATAATCCAATTTCTGAATCCAGATTGTCTGCTTTGCTGTCGCCCTGCACACAGCTTTCCATTAAGGCATTTTAAGGAGACTTCCCACTTCCCACTGGGAAGGAAGAGTCATGACCTGGAGCTATTCTCTGGGCTTCCTTTGTAAAGCCCTCCCTTTTCTCTTGATTTGCTTTTGTACTGCAGGCCCTGACTGCCTTTTTTCCCCTCACGCCTTACTGCTTAATGCTTCCTTAAAGCTGTTTCTACTTTCTACTCTAGATGAGAGGTAACTAAATACACTGAAGCCAGGATGCAACTGTGATGCCAAATAGGGGAGGAGATGTTGTGACTGGCTGCCACATGGCCCCATTATAGATGGGAAAACATGATGGCTGGGCCCTTGCCATTATGGACAGCCGATAGAGCAAAAGAAACCACTTTGGCCTAAGTAAAATGGCTAAAATGGATTCATGCACAAGTCTACTTCTTCTCTGTTCATTGGTGCTATCTGTTTCTGGGGAAAGATCTTTTAAATGTATGACTAGAGCCCATGTTTTATCTAAGAAGAAAAAAAGAAGCCAGAAGGCTAAAGTGATTTTTGCAAAATATTTTCAGGCCTAATTGTTACCTGCAAAGCATCAGAGTCAAAAATTACTTATTACAAGATACAGCTGTATCACCAGCACAGTTACCATCCGCCGACTCAAGTGCTGTGCGATCATCAGTGTGCAGAACAAAGAGGCAGCTTTTGCTCAGGAAAACCACAGGGGATATGCTGGACTGACAACTGACTGGAATTCAATTTACTGAAGTGATATTGAAATATGGGGAAGAGGTGGCAGCTGACTGATTACCGTTTGAAAGCTGTAATGCTAATACTGTCTCATGAACCTGTATGTTCAGCTGTCACCATAGCAACATGGTCATCAGAGCCATCCAGGAAACTGGCAATGCTACCCGACTGTTCATTTACATTTTTTGTGCTAGAGACTGAGAAGACTTATGATTTAATATGAGCAAGGGGGGTGGAAATACAAAACGAGGCTTGGCATTGAGCTACTGTCACTCATCATCACCAGTTTAGGGTATATGAGACATATGCCAAGGACATAGATAGGTAGATAGGTAGTCGCTTTCCTCACTGGCTTTATACGAATATGCATGGAAATACATATTTTACTGTATTTTGGGAAGCAACTGGCATTTCTCAAGCACTTACAACAGTAGCCGAGGCTTCCTTCTTCTGGAGAATAGCCATACAAATAGTCAGCCTAATCAAGTAAACCAACATGGGCTAATTTAAAGGGCTGTGAGATTCATTCAGGTACAGGTTGTTGTTTATTTGTTCAGTTGCTTCTGACTCTTCGTAACCTCATGGACCAGCCCACGCCAGCGCTCCCTGTCGGCGCGCCACCCCCTGCCACCCAGCTCCTTCACGGTCAAGCCAGTCACTTCAATGATATTATCCATCCATCTTGCCCTTGGTCGGCCCCTCTTTCTTTTTCTTTCCATTTTCCCCAGCATCACTGTTTTTTTCCAAGCTTCCCTGTCTTCTCACGATGTGGCCAAAGTACTTCATCCTTGCCTCTAATATTCTTCCCTCTGGTGAGCAGTCAGGCATTATTTCCTGGAGAATGGACTGGTTGGATCAGGTATGACAAGGCAATCATAAATCTAAAATGGGCCAGCTCTAGAATTACATATCACCTCTACCAGTAGAAATTGTCTTCTCTCGTTTCATATAAGAGATCTGTCAACAGAGCAATCTGTGGGCAGAATTGTTTTGTGGCTAAGATCTATCTGCCAGCAAAAAAGGCAAAAAGACCAAGATGGATAGGGCAAAAAAGGAGACAAGTAATGCCATATCCAAATCTCCACCAAGCGACAAAACCATAATGCTTACATAAAGTTAAGTCAGGACATGAGTAACTCTTAAGATATTTCCAACTTCCCTAGACTGTGGCTCCTTCTACACCGCCATATAATCCACATGAGTCTACACTGCCATATAATCCAGTTCAAAGCAGATAATCTGGATTTTGTATGGTAGGGGTCTGTGAGAGGATTTACTGGGCTGGGTCTACACTGCCCTATATTCCAGGATCTGATCCCAGATTATCTGCATAGAACTGTATTATATGAGTCTACATTGCTAGGTAATCTGAGATAAGCAGATAATCTAGGATCCGATCCTGGACACAGGGCAGTGTAGATGCAGCCTCAGTGTTCCTCAGGCTGTATCTCTACACTGCCTTATATCCTAGGATCTGATCCCAGAATATATGCATATCCCAGATTAGCTGGCAGTGTAGACTCATACAACCCAGTTCAAAGCACATAATATGGATTCAGAAACTGAATTCAATGGCAGTGTTGATCCAGCAAAATAAGTAAGTCCCATTTGCTCATTGAAATTTACTTCCAGAAGTGTGCATTAGCTTATGGCCTTAGTCCTATACCAATTATTGATTGTTTTAAATACAAGTATGCTGACTTCATTGATGGATAAACTAGACTAGAAGATTAGATACATATTAAAAGCACTTGTAATTCTTGCATCTGGGATTGATGTGTGCTGGCCATATTGAAACTCTAGAGAATGCCCATTATAATTTCCCTATGGTTCCCATGCACTATAGACAACAAATTGGGTGTCTTACTTTATCTATCTATTCTACTTTGCTGGTCTTATTACAGAAAAAAAAATCCGGTGTTGTTACTATGTCCCTAGAGCCCCAAGCATCACAAACTCTCTTGCTTTGTTTTTCATGTCTCATGTACTGTTATTTAAAAAATATTTTGCCCTCACAGACATAATGGCTGATACCACAAACAAGTGACAATCAGGTTTGAGCCCTGGATACCAGATATGATTACTCCAAAAGATACCTAAGTGGCTCAGTTTGCTTATTAATCTACTTCAAGCAAGGCCATGATTTGCTTCCTAGTTAACATTACCCTCATCAAGTGCTCTTCTTAGGCAATTCAACTAATTTCAATTGAACTTGTACTAAAGAAAGATATATAAATTAAAATTACAGATGAGCTGCAACGTTATTCTTTGTGGAAGTAAACATAGCATTCTTCTGAGTAAACAAGCAAAGGATCAAGTTGCTGGTTGGCTCTGTTTCTCTCCCATTTGCGCTCCCGATCACCGCCAGCCATTCAGTATGACATATTATATTGTCAATATCAGCCCTTGAAAACTGGAACATTGAGCCAGAAACATGACTACATTTTAAAGTATCTTTTTAAGTTTCTCTAAAGTCTCACTTCTCTTCCTTTATTGTGTGCAAGCTGGACTCGCCTAGCTTTACAGACTAAGGGAAATGAAAAATAGTATCAATAAACTTTTCAATGCCTCTCTAAAAATTCATAAAGCAACTCTCCCATAACATATGAAGAATACACAGTGCAGTGACATATATAATGATTTTTCCCCAGACACTTGTTTGGGGAGACCTGCTTATCTCACTCAGGGCTGCTATGTTTATGAGTAATGTTGCCATCACAAACCCATGCTGATAAAACATGTATTTCACTTCTTCCTCGCAGCAATGGTTTGTTCTCTACCTATTTTATTTTATTTATTTATATGTCACAAAAAGTGTGTTTTGCCTCTGAAGATGAGGTAATTCTGAAAAAGCTGAGAAAACTGGATCTTTGAAGAAAAATGAGAAAGCATTCCTTTATGTGTTACAGCGATGGTCCCCATTTCAAGTGGGGTCTTTTTATGCTACCATGAAACTGGGGTACCAGGTTTAACTTCAGTAGGGTACCTAATAGAGCATGTAGAATCATAGAATCATAGAGTTGGAAGAGACCTAATGGGCCATCCAGTCCAACCCCCTGCCAAGAAGCAGGAAAAATGCATTCAAAACACCCCCGACAGATGGCCATCCAGCCTCTGCTTAAAAGTCTTCCAAAAAAGGGCCTCCATCACAGTACAGGGCAGAGAGTTCCACTGCTGAATGGCTCTCACAGTTAGGAAGTCCTTCCTAATGTTCAGGTGGAATCTCCTTTTCTGTAGTTTGAAGCCATTTTTCTGCATCCTAGTCTCCAGGGAAGCAGAAAATAAGCTTGCTTCCTCTTCCCTATGACTTCCCCTCACATATTTGTACATGGCTATCATGTCTCCTCTCAGCCTTCTCTTCTGCAGGCTAAATATGCCCAGCTCTTTAAGCTGCTCCTCATAGGTCTTGTTCTCCAGACCCTTGATCATTTTAGTCGCCCTTCTCTGGACACATTCCAGCTTGTCAACATCTCCCTTGAATTGCAGTGCCCAGAACTGGACACTATTCCAGGTGTGATCTGACCAAGGAAGAATACAGGGGTATGTGCTGTGGCGCAGGCTGGAAAGCAAGCCAGCTACAACAAATCACTCTGACCAAGAGGTCATGAGTTCGAGGCCAGGCGGTGCCTGCGTCTTGTCTCTGTCTCTGTTCTATGTTATGGCATTGAATGTTTGCCTTTATGTGTGTAATGTGATCCGCCCTGAGCCCCCTTCGGGGTGAGAAGGGCGGAATATAAATGCTGTAAATAATAATAATAATAATAATTGCCAGCAGCAAAGAACTGGTGGGATCACAAACCAGCAAAGGTCGTGGAAAATGAGCACGCAAAGATACTGTGGGACTTCCGAATCCAGACTGACAAAGTTCTGGAACACAACACACCAGACATCACAGTTGTGGAAAAGAACAAGGTTTGGATCATTGATGTTGCCATCCCAGGTGACAGTCGCATTGATGAAAAACAACAGGAAAAACTCAGCCGCTATCAGGACCTCAAGATTGAACTTCAAAGACTCTGGCAGAAACCAGTGCAGGTTGTCCCGGTGGTGATGGGCACACTGGGTGCCGTGCCAAAAGATCTCAGCCGGCATTTGGAAACAATAGACATTGACAAAATCACGATCTGCCAACTGCAAAAGGCCACCCTACTGGGATCTGCGCGCATCATCCGAAAATACATCACACAGTCCTAGACACTTGGGAAGTGTTCAACTTGTGATTTTGTGAAACGAAATCCAGCATATCTATCTTGTTTGCTGTGTCATACAACATCGTTGTGTCAATAATAATAATAATAATAATAATAATAATAATAATAATAATAATAATGACTTCCCTGGATCTAGACATATACTTCTATTGATGCAGGCCAAAATCCCATTGGCTTTTTTAGCCGCCACATCACATTGTTAGCTCATGTTTAACTTGTTGTTAAGTTCACAGGACTCCAAGATCTTTTTCACGTGTACTACTATTGAGCCATGTATGTATAAATAATGGGCATGAAAAAAAATTACATGCATGAGACCTTCTGGAGGGTTAAACCCTGGTGGAAACACAAGTGATTTTCAGCCTGTTGACATCAGGCTTCTACTTTGAGGATGCCTTCTACTATGACAATGGCATACCTGTGGGGTATGCTACATTGTCTTCCTGTTTCCTGTTTACTACTAACTATGGGAGAAGTAGTAAAATTTATGAAGTATTGTATCCCACCCCTTCTCAATTTCATGCCATTTTTCCCCTTGCTATTCTTCCTGCTCTGCCTTCCTACCTAAATGTTTGTCATCCCTCTGCCTTCTGTCTGATGGAAATGCAGTGACATACAGTCAGTGAAGAGTGGGTGGGCAGTGGTAGTAGTATCAGATGGTTTGAATGACTTGAAGTGTTCTCTCTATGTCTACCTACACTAAGCCCTGCTGTGATGTAAACTGATACTCTGATTTCACTAACTCTTCTTCTTCCCAGGAGTCCTCTCGACCCTCCAAGATGTAGCTAGGTTAGATCAGCACCCTGAATAACTTTCCTACCTCAGAATGTTCCTACAATAAAGCTTGGTTTCTTTCTCCAAGCCATTGCTGTGTTTCCTCCTTAAGTTAAGATTTCTAACTGTTGCATATGCTCTGTCTTCATGCTGCTTATATCCTTCTTTATTTCTCCTATCTTTTGGTCTTTCAAATGACTTTAAAAATATTTGAAAGTGATTAAGTAATTGTGCCAATAATACAGCAACTTCCCTCTTATGTATGAGTAGTCAAGAGTTGGCACTCTTCCCTTGCATATTTGAAACAGAAGATATACTGCAAGTGAAGTACAGAGCCAATGGCTAAGAGGAGTAGGGAAAGGCATCAAGATCAAGTGTAGTCAGTCATCCCAACTCTAACGTGGTTTTTCTTCACATACTTTTCCCCTGTTCTGTCAGATTTTGAACATTTAAAAATGCAGCCTGTCCACATAAAAATCAAATTCTTTGTGTTGAATTATAGATTAGAACTTGGAAGAAGTCAGAGGGAGTAATTTAGGTAAATTGAATTTGTGACAGTCTGAGATATATAATATTGTTTTTGTCTTTGCTGTGGAATTCAAAGCAGGTTCAGCTCCATTTATTTGGCTTGCAATGTCCACAGTGAACTACTATCATTGCAAGACTGTTGCACTAAGACAGAGATGCTGGACACTTTGCTGTGCATTACGTGTGATGCACAACTTTAATTATACATAAACTAATCTTATATTCTCACATACTATTTTCCCTCAGGATATAATATCTAGGTAGGATATTGGGGGCATTGGGCTCCATGGTTTCCAAACAGGCATGTGCTTATATGTGGCCTTGTGCATCAAGTGTATAAATGGATGTGGAAATTGATAAGAAGAAAATCAACTCATTAGAAATGTGGTTCTGGAGAAGACATCTATGGATATCATAAACTGTCAAAAAAGAAAAAAGAAAAAGAAAACATATCCTAGAGCAAATCAAACATGAACTCTTTCTAAAGGACTGAACTGAGGCCTCCTCTACACTGCATATAAAATACAGATTATCTGTTTTGAACTGGATTATATGGCAGTGTAAACTCATATAATCCAGTTCAAATTAGATAATGTGGATTATGTTCTTTGATACTCTGAATTATATGGCAGTGTAAAAGGGGCCTGAAACTGCTGTACTTTGACCATATAAAAAGAAGACATGATTCATTAGAATAATATGCTTGGTAAGAGAGAAGAATATAGGGAAAGAGGTAGACCGCATTACAAGTGGATATACTCAATGAAGAAGGCCACAGTTCTGATGCCCCATCTATACTGCCATCTAAAATCTGGATTAAAGCCTTTGAACGCGATGATATGGCAGTGTAGACTCATGTAATCCAGTTCAAAGCAGATAATGTGGATTATCTTCTTTGATAATCTGGATGATATGGCAGTGTAGATCCAGCCTTTAAGACCCTCCTACATGGCCATATCATCCAGATTATCAAATCAGATAATCCAGATTATCTGCTTTGAAATGGATTCTATGAGTCTACACTGCCATATACCGTAATCCAGTTCAAAGCAGATAATCTGGATTTTATACGGCAGTTTAAAAGGGACCTGAGTCTGCAAGATCAAAGTAGGGCTGAAAATTTTAGTGTGACTCAGATGTTTGTTATTCATGTGGTCACCATAAGTCAAAATCAATTTAAGGGCAATTAACAAGAAGAAGAATGAGTCATCTGAGCAGAGTGCATGCGTATTAGAAGGTTCAAAACAACATTACAATAAAGATTATGCATTTTTATGTTTAAATTCAGCCTCAGCCATTTCAGATAGCTCCCAACTTTGCAGCCCTCTTCCAGCCCTTCTCGTGTAACCCTCCTCATCCCCATGGTTGGTGTCACCCCTTTTGATGGTATCACCTGGGATAGTCCGTATTCTTTTAGTGATACCACTGACCAATGACTAAACCAAACTAATAACTAAAATGCACATTTCAGACTCATTGTAAGTCCACACATCAAAATTTCACGTGTAAATGACGAAGGTTTAGTAAAAACCTCCTGTTCCATCTTGCCGAATAATTTCATGCTGATTAATAACACTTGTTTTTGAAATATGGATGTCAAGTTCAAGACCACATTCTAAGGCATAAAATAATCACTGAGCATTCAGAAAAATCATCAGAATAATCATGTGATACAGCTTTTACTGAGCTTTTGAAATACATGACACTACATTAAAGAGAAAAAGCTTCTGTTCCCTGCTGAAATAAATGCTTCAGACAGTTGGAGAATCCCACATGAGGTTTGTGGATTTTGGGTGTGTGCTGGTTTGTTGTTTGATTATCTCTCTGACTTCAGGAGGACCTAGAAGGGCCAATCCCACCCCCCCAAAAAAAAAAATACCTACCGCCAATATCAAGTTGGATTTGGGCAATAGATAGATTGGTTGCTGTTTTTACATGTTTTCAAGACTACTCCAATGTACAAGAATCCTATTGTGTAGTTTTCTTGGAAAAGAGACTTTAATCTTAGGCTGAGAGGGTGTGATTTGCCCAAAGTTACCCAGTAAGTTTCTGTGACTAAACTGGGAATCCTAATCCACTATAGGGTTGCCAGTACTCAAACCTCTACACCATGCTGGCTCTAGATGGATGATTCATAACACAGACAAAGACACACATACATATAAAAGAAATATACACAAATACTTATTCACATATATTATATAGAGAAGCAGTGAAACAAGTGATTTGATCTAGCTCAATGGTTCTCAACCTATGCACTGTGTCCCAGCAGTGGGCCATGAGAACGAAAATCTGGTCCACAAACCTTCTTACTTTTTATTTTATTTTATTTTATTTCTGCTTCTTTCCGCAGAGCTGACCATTGCATTGGTTAGACCACATCAGCTCTAGATTAGTAAACATGGTTTTCTGTGGGCAAGCAGATGGCGATTACTGGATGGCATATGTTCTGTTTCAGAAACTAGAGCTGATGTGTGGTCTATCCAATACAATTTTCTGAATCAGCACCCCAAATAACCAAACCAAATCTAAAGTTGGCCAAAAAATGATTCATAACCCTTTTAGTGCTAATGTGGTCCCTGATTAAAGTGGTCCCTGGTCAAGTGGTCCCGGTCAAAGTGCGTCCTGGTTAAAGTGGGCCCTTGTCAAAAAAAGTTTGTTCTAGCTACACCTCAGGAAGGTACATCTTCAGAGAGTTTTAATTTGTTAGTTAAGTCACGTAGAATTTGGCTCTTCAAAACGTTCAGCCAACAACTCTCATAATCACAATTGCCCATGCTGACTACAGCTTTTGGGAATTATAAACCAAAATATTTGGTCTATACTGGAGTGAGTATACTCTGTACCTCACAGTCTTTTAGACGCTGAATAAAGAAGGTATTCAAAAATAGATATTTTAATTTCTGTAATAATATCACCCATGCCTCTTAGTTTTTTAATTGCTGCTTTTATTGTGGTTGCTTGATGTTAGCATTTTATTGTTTTGCATTAGACACCGATTTTTTAAATTTGTGAATCATTCTAAATCCCAATCTGGAGGAAAAAGAGGAAGAGGATAGATTGAAATGTTGGCATTGGTCCTCATCTCATTTAGGAAATCTTCAGGGAAGTGATGTTGCAGAGGTAACCATCTTCCACTTGTAACCTATGTTCTCCTGCTTCTTCTTCCATATTTTTAATTAACAGAAGGGGAAATGAAATATTTATTTCTTTAAATAATTTATTTCTCCTAAGAGTTGAAGGCAAGTATCAGTAGCAACCAGAACAGTGACTCCTATTTTTTTAAAAAATGTAACAGATCAGAAGATCCTTTCAATAAATACTTAATATAAGCAATCATGCAGTGCTAGCTATTATTATAAGTGTCGTTTCCAGCATTCTTAACCACTGATTATGATATGTAGAATTTAAGGGAACTATAGTCTAAAAATCTGGAAAGCTACATTTCTGCCTCCCCTCCCCAGATTAAAAACATTAAAAGAACATTAAGATATACATATGCAACAGCAATGAAAATATATGCATGTTAAGTATCCCTTATCCTAAATGCTTGGTATCAGAAGTGTTTTGGATTACAGTTTTTTTGAATTTTGGAATATTTGCATATACATTATGTGATATTTTGGAGGTTGGGTTCAAGTTTAAATGTGAAATTCATTTATGTTTCAGATAAAGCTAATACATATTGCCTGGAGGTCATTTTATATACAATATTTTATAATATTTTTGTGCATGAAACAAAATTGTGTACATCTAGGAGATGTCTGTCTGGAAGTATTTGAGGCTTCAAGTAATATTTAGCTGCACTGTTGTTCATCAGTGGAATCATTCTTAATAAAAGGCAGTCTTGGAATCAAATAAATAAATAAAGCATTTGTTAGTTTTTAAATCTAATACATGCATTAGCATTATGAAAGTATTATTTCAATAGTGATTTTGTGTGTGGGTGTGTTGTGTGGGTGTGTTATGCCCTGAGTTCCCTTGTGGAGATAGGGTGGGATAAAAATTAAGTTTTATTATTATTATTATTATTATTATTATTATTATTATTATTATTATTAAGTTTTTTATTATTGTCACATAATTTAAGTCCTACAGTACATAATCCTTCTGAAACAACACAGATTCTTGAAGGAAAGCAAAACAACCAATTGTAAGCTAGAATCTTTAGAAATCACTTTAGCATTTTATAACACATGAGAAAAAATATGTTCCTGTATTTAGCAAATTTTAATATCCCCTTAGATTATTTTTAGAGTACTTCAATATCTACCAGCACTCATTTATGAGCTGGGCAGAAGGGGGGACTTTAGAGAATAATGGTACTTATGAAGAGGTGAGAAGTGATTGGTAGGAATGACTTGTAAAGAAAGATTAAAACTTCTGAATGATGAAAGTACTTGAAAGATGTGAATATCACAGAGGGAGATTAATTTTTGCAGGCACAACAGAGTAGTTTATCTAGAAGTAATAAGATTAAGCTTGCCAAAGGAAAATGTATGATGAGCATCAGGAACACATCTTAAATTAGAATCAATAGGTAAAAATAATATTCTTCTGCAAAAGTAGAATGCCTGTTACTTAATTTATTTAAAATTGGGGTGGATAATTCATTTAGGATTACTTGGCATAAAGAAATACTGAAATGAGCATGAAAAGGTAACATGGTTGTTAGTTTTAAATATATAATGGTCAAATTTTGCAAATCTCATGATAGTATGGTGACATTAAGGACCTTATCACTTCGCCAAGAAACTGAGGGGCAGTGGGACGAATCTGTCACCCTGTGCACTGCTCCTTCCTGGTGATCCTTCTCTCATCACAAGGGAGAAGCATCACCAAAGCTGCGTGGATCTGTGCTAGCTCCAATGGAGCCAGGAAAACACAGGATGCCTCCCGTGTTGTGAGGGAAGGTTCATATGATGCCTCCACTCTGATAGTGGGTGGGGCCTCCACCAGAAGTCCAGCAAGGTCATGTGATGGGCAACATGCCCATCTGTCACTGAACTGGTGGGCAAGCATCCTAGGATATTAAAAAGCCCATGTGATGAGGTCATAAGAGGTTATACATTTGAATGGTTCTCCAGTGAGTAAAGTAACTTATCTCCAGGACACCTTTATATCAAGAGATGTTTGGTGAGATAATCATTAAACACCCTACCATAAATCAAACACAACAGGGAAAGCTTTCTTATCATCTCATGGGATTTGAGCATTCACAGATTTTGTTATCCACAGGGAGCTCTGGAACCAAATCCCAGTGGATAGCAAGAACCTGCTATGTGGTTGTTCATTTGGGGTCTTCCATCATTTAAGTCTATTACTAAGAGTACATCATGCTAAAACACAGCTTTGTTTTTCCCAACTGTTCCATTGTTATCTTTAGCTCTGCCAGCTATCTCCTCCACCATTTGTGTTTAAATTAAGAATGAGAAGAAGTTTTTCTCCTTTCTCTGTTTTTGGATCCCCATTATTCCCACTGTCACTTATGTGGTATCAATTCTTGACCTCCTTACTTCCATCTCCCAGTTGGGACCATTATATACATCACAAATTATAGCACTGTGGTTCCATTTTAACTGCCGTGGCCATATCTTGTGAAGTCCTGGGATATGTAGTTTGATGAGGCACTAGAACAGTGGTTCTCAATCTGGAGTCCCAGATGTTTTTGGCCTTCAACTCCCAGAAATTCTAACAGAAATTCTGAATTCACTGTTTTACAAGTTGTATAGGTTTCAATTTTGTTTTAATAATGTGTGTATTGTGCTACTTATATAATGTATGTTGCTGTTTTTATGCTTATAAACTGCCCTGAGTCCCTTCAGGGAGAGAGGGTGGTATATAAATAAAATTTTACTTACTTACTTACTTACTTACTTACTTACTTACTTACTAACAGCTAGTAAACTGGATGGGATTTCTGAGAGTTGTAGGCCAAAAACATCAGGGGACCCCAGGTTGAGAACCACTGCACTAGAGCCTCTGGCTGATAATTCTAAATAACTCCCAAATAATATCTTCCAGACTTTCATGGTCATGTGGTCTGAAAGTACTCCTAGAGAATGTTCCAGCCATGATTTATGATAATGAGTCCCCTACTGTGTGACGTTTTGGATATTTTGGTTGCTGCCAAAATGGAATCATTTTCAAAACTGGATCCCTGTTTTGGAAGATGAATGTTCACTATGGTAGGAGTGTGCAGCTAAAGCTGTTCTGAACAAGTAAACAGAAGCCAGAGGTCATGTGAAGAATGGGAAATGTGGGAAAGATAGAAGTCAACTGGAAGGACATTAGAATGTTAAGACATCTTCTCAGGCATTTAGGGCAAGTGCTGTGTACAGACCCCAAACTAGAATAAATTGCTACTTCTGCCATCATCTTTGGACAAGAAGTCATGGAGAATGTGGAAAAAATGCAAATGGGATTGGGAAATGTTATGCAAAGAAAGAGGATAAAAAAAACAATGCAATACAAGACATAGGGTGTGGGAAGGAATCACAGCATATTGAAACGGGTGAACATGTCTGCTTTTCACCTCACTAGCCAGTTACTTTAATAGGGACTAGTAAATATGTTTAGATCTGCTGATTAAATTTTCCAGGTTGTTCAGGCAAGTGCTACAATTTTATCCTTCATTGTACAGCCCACTTACAGTTCCTACTTACCTGTTCTAGTGCAGCTGTGCTATCATATAACTTCAGGTTATTTTGGCACCATATTCCTTATAACTGTTTCTGAGCATTGTGCCAAATAGATGTTTTGCATGACTATATGGTCTGTGGATTGCTTCCTGACTTCAGATTTAATTATCTTACCTTACTCTGCAGTGAAACATATTTGCCATCTGCTGGCCCAGTTTAAACAGCCCTTCTTTCTGAGTTCCTTCTATATTTCATTGTTTGCTGTTCTTACGGTTTCAGTGTCATCTTCCAGCAAAGAAAAAAAGTATATACTGGAAACTAAGGAACTCAATTCTAAGTTCAGTTTTATGTGAGCAAATGCAGACATAATACAGTAAATGCCCATTTGGGGATTCTGCTCTGAGAAAAATCATGGCTCTGTGGTTCATATGGTTCAGCAATACCATTGATTTTATTGCATTTTTAAAGTATCAAATTCTAAGCCTTTTTGAGTGAGGTGATATTTTCTTAATCCTCTTCTGCCTTTCTCTATATCATCTACTCCAACGAGTGCCTATTTTTCCACCCAACAAAGACAAGTGTTTACTCTGAAGAATTGACATTTTAGCATTTTTGTTTTTGAACAAAAGGTTGCTTTAATAGAGAGAACGATGAACATCCCTTCGATTGCCCCTTTATATCAAGTACCTTATGATTCAATAAAGTACAGCCCTGCAGTGACCCTTTGATGTCGGCTTTTATCTACCGGTCTTCACTGATTCACTGAATATAGGCAGCCAAGTGGGATTTAATGCTTTTTAAGGCAGCAGTTCACTCCTGGCCACTTTAAGCCTTAAAAGCCACTGAATCAGCAGGGAAATAAGTCACTTTTCCCACTTGTTTGAATTTAACTTCTGTTTCATGCCAGTTCGCTGCTGAGTGCCTTGCAAAGTGCAAGAACTGAAGGGCACCTGAAAGACCTCCACCTACATGCACACATGCACAAAAGATTTCCATTTATGTCCAGATACATGACAAAAGTTATGTTTCCATTAGTCCGATGCACTTGCTGTTCTACTGACAAATGGAACATTCAACAAAACATTGCAATATAGAGTGTTCCTGGGCATAGCTGAGAAGGGGCCATCTCCCAGGACACTCCATTCCAATACACTTCCCTTAAAGTATATATGTCACACTCATTTCTCACGGGCCAAATCCTCCAGATGCTGGACCACAATTCCTGTATTTCTCATTATTAGACAGCATGATCAGAGCTGATGGGAGTTGTGAAACAATAATAATAATAATAATAATAATAATAATAATAATAATAATAATAATAATAATAGCTTTATTCTTATAACCCGCCTCCATCTCCCCGAAGGGACTCAGGGCAACTTACATGGGGGTCAAGCCCAGAAAATAAGTGTACATAATATAAGAATAAAATGCATAACAACAATATAACTAAAAATAATTAAACCACATCAAAAAAATCAATACATCTAGCATCAAGGAACTGAAAATGGGACAAATAAGATTGCAAGGGAAAGGGCAGGGCTTGTGCATAGCACAGGACAATAGGACCAGGAATGGGAGTAAAGTTCTGAAAGCCAGGACAGTAAACAACTCAGACTAGGCAGTGATAAAGTACAAGCTGACCTATTGTTCAAAGGCACATTGAAACATCCATGTCTTCAAGTCTTTACGGAATGTGGACAGGGTGGGGGTTAAACGGATCTCCCTGGGGAGAGTGTTCCAGAGCTGGGGGGGCCACCACTGAGAAGGCCCTCTCTCTTGTCCCAACCAGTCGTGCTTGTGATGGAGGCAGAAGCGAGAGAATGGCCTCCCTGGAAGTTCTAAGAGCCCGCACCAGTTCGTTGATAGAGGCACAGTCACGAAGATACCCAAACCATTAAGGGTTTTGTAAGTCATAACCTGCACTTTGAATTAGGAGCAGAAAATTATCAGCAGCCAGTGGAGCTGCTTCAGTAGAGGCGTCATATGCTCCCTGTAGCTAGCTCCTATTAGCAACCTGGCTGCCGACCTTTGCACATTGCAGTAATCCAATCTAGATGTATCCAAGTCATGGACCACCATAGCCAAGTCAGACTTCTCGAGGTACAGTCGCAGCTGACATACAAGTTTTAACTGTGCAAAGGCCCTCCCAGCCACTGCCAATACCTGAGCATCTGGAAGGCTGCCATTTGTTCTGTTTAGTCAGGATAGTGAATTTGTGGGTATGATGACTGATGTTAAAATGTCATTTACTCTTTTCCCAGTCTCAGAGCCACAAGTGCTTTTGGGTTGCAATTATCATTATCCCCACACTGCATGGCAGATAATAAAAAGTTATGGGAGCTTTGGTTAAATAATAGCTGAGGACCCAAATTGGGTAAAAGCTAAACAACACTGACTATTACGTTAAAAAATTATAGTTGGCCCTCTGTATCCACAGATTCAATGGCACTTTGAAGGCAACTAAAAGGCTGGTGTGGCCCTCCATGAAAATGGGTTTGATACCCCTGCTCTAAGGTTTTCTTTTTCTTTTCTATTTCCCTCCTCTAAAACAAGCAGCCAGCACTCCATGAGAACTGGGCATGCTCATTGCCCATTGGTCTCCAAGGGGAAACAGATT
The DNA here is from genome assembly GCF_035594765.1 of Anolis carolinensis. Classification (NCBI taxonomy): domain Eukaryota; kingdom Metazoa; phylum Chordata; class Lepidosauria; order Squamata; family Anolidae; genus Anolis; species Anolis carolinensis. The sequence goes on along the minus strand of NC_085845.1, from coordinate 37,968,701 downwards.
CCATCTAAAAATTATTTCTGTACTTCTAGAAATCTTAGGGCTTTCATATAAACCTATTTATATGTAGGGGTGCCACACCAACATATAAGTATCTTTTGCAGCAAGAGTTTGTACTAAATCTTTATCAAGAAACCATTGTAGCCCCAGACGACACACACAAAAAATCCCTCTAGTAGCAATTATTTTAGTCTAGCAAACAAACCAGGGGGAAGAGGGATCCAACATTAATTTTTTTCAGTTTATCTGACTACACAAGAAGGTTGAAGGAGATTACATGGATTTATAAACTCTTTTAATCTCCCTCAATGTGCCTTAAAACCAACAGTGTTAACCAAATTTGTTTTCAGTACACTTGATAGGAAATTCTGGGCAAAGCTATTGCCTTGCAAACTTTTTTCCATATCTGCTCCATTATACTGAGAAAACAGCAATTTCTCACTTACATTTGATATGACAACCTGGGACTAACACCTACAATCCATATCAACATAAATGATCATCACCACTTGCAATGCATCTGTCTCTTACAATATGCACCTCCTAACACATTTTAAGATACATTGGTAATTGTGGAAGAAAGTGAGGCTGGCTACTAATGGCTTTCTGCTTCAGATAACATACCCCCAATCTTTATGTATAACGCATGTTAAAACAAATAACAGCAACAACAGGAGAAAAGCCATACAGTTCTTGGCCCGAAAATGATAGTGTCACTCTTTTTGTCTCGCTAACTATATATAAGTGTCTAAGCCATTTTCTCCATGCTTTTCCTTTACAAGGGCTAGCCTTCCCATTAAGCAGGTTGAGGAATTTGCCTCTGGCATCAGAGTATTGCTAGCATTGCAGTTACTTAAAATTTCCTTTCAGCCTTTAGAAATATAATTTAGGCATCCAAAGAAAATGATCAAGCAGTCTACCAAATGAATGTAAACCTAGCAAGTATGGAAGTTGTATGTGTAAACAGGTTTCTCACTTTCTGCAATACTAGAAATTTAAGAATGAGGGAAATTTTCATTTAGGGGAGGCATATTTGCTCTTTGTGGGAATACCTTCATTCTTATCACACATTCCCATTACTACACCCCTGTATGAGTGTGGGATTTAGGACCAATGAGGGCCTGTGCTAATTAAATTATGAGGCCCCTTACTTGGGCTCTGAAGGAGGTAGGACCAGTGCTTTGTGGAACATTCCCATAGACTATTAACTCTATCATTATATCTGGAATTGCTTGGAAACAAAACATCTTCAAGTTTAGAATTGCATCACATAAGCAAAATCCATTGTAATTTGGAAGACAGGCGGTTAGATGCTCTCCCCCGACCAATGGGGCCCTGCGGTTAAGCACACCTAAGCACAATGGTAAATCTGGCACTGTCCTTGTTATTGAAGACCCCAGACCCTCCTTAATAAAAGATATACAGTAGAGTCTCACTTATCCAACATAAACGGGCTGGCAGAATGTTGGATAAGTGGATATGTTGGGTAATAAGGAGGGATTAAGGAAAAGCCTATTAAACATCAAATTAGGTTATGATTTTACAAATTAAGCACCAAAACGTAATGTTATACAACAAATTTGACAGAAAAAGTAGTTCAATACGCAGTAATGCTATCTAGTAATTACTATATTTACGAAATTAGCACCAAATATCATGATGTTTTGAAATCATTGACTACAAAAATGTGTTGGATAATCCATAACGTTGGATAAGTGAGACTCTACTGCAGGGGTCCCCAAACTAAGGCCCGGGGGCCGAATGCGGCCCTCCAAGGTCATTTACCTGGCCCCCGCCCTCAGTTTTATAATATATTTTTATATCAGTTTTAATAATATAATATATTGTATATACATATAATATTGATTAAAATATTAAAATGTTATACAATATAATACTAATAATAATACCATATAATAATATTAATTATATGTTATATATTACATATAGTATTACAGTATAGTGGTATAGTTCAATATAGTAATGTAAAATGCTAATATTTTGCTATGCTAATAATATAATATATTGTATGTACATACAGCTGCTCTGAGTCCCCTTCGGGGTAAGAAGGGTGGGACAGAAATGTAGTAAATAAATGTAGTAAGTAAATAAATAATTAATTTTAGACTTAGGCTCATCCAAATTCTGAAATGACTTGAAGGCACACAACAACAACAACAACCCTAATTAACTTGACTATCTCATTGGCCAGTAGCAGGCCCACACTTTCCATTGAAATCCTGATAGTTTTATGTTGGTTAAGATTGTTTTCATTTTTAAATATTGTATTGTTCTTTCATTGTTATTGTTGTTGTTGTTTTGCACTACAAATAAGACATGTGCAGCGTGCATAGGAATTTGTATTTTTTTTCAAATGATAATTCGGCCCCTCAACAGTCTGAAGGATTGTAGACTGGCCCTTTGCTTTAAAAGTTTGAGGACCCCTGCTCTACTGTATGTGAATTGGAAGCCAGATGGACAGCCACATTGTAACCAAAGCACCTCCACTTCCCAGCCCCAGCAACTTTATATCTCCTTCATTCCTTTGCTGGCTACTATATATCTCCCCTCACTTCTTTCCTTCTAATTTTTAAATTTTATTTTCCTTTTATGAACATGTGCATAATTGAATAAGTTAAAAATATAATAAAATACTGCAAATGATCTCCTCAGCTGCTGTTCAGATTTGGCAAGACCCCCACTTTTCCCCTTCTTTCATATCTCTCCATCTCTCTCCCCCTCCATCACACAAAGACCGTTACTCATCTATTTTTATTATTTTATTGCTTTTTTATTATTACTTTATTATTAAATTCCATTAAAAAAGTTCATGAAGTTCATGAAAACTGTAAATTCCAGTAACCTCTCCCCTTGAGCAATCTTCCAGACACCACATCCACACCCCAAATGCCAACCAGAGATGGGTCATAATCCTTAGACAAAGGACCTTCCAGGATCCCAACAGAAGGCCATCCGTTCACGGCCTCAAGATATCTTCTTGGAGATCTTGGACAGTCGCAGGACAAAAGTCTAGACCAAAACTCTGATTGCAAACGCATCTGCAAAAATACATCTGCAGGCTCTCTTTTGGTCTCTGGACTTGGAAATCCATCTGGGACAACAACCCCCATTGTGTCATCTGACAGGGCCATGCATTTGCATAAACCTGACAGATTGGCTTTGGACTTTTCTTTTGTTCATTACATTCCTGGACAACACACCCAGGGGCTAGCATGGCCCCTGGAGCTACCTCCTTCCCTCGGACTGCCTTTACTGGCTGATTGGATGCTTCTGGGCTTCTCTGCCCAGCTGGAAGGAAATCCCCGGCTATGTCACCTCAGCCAATCAGGGTGAAGTGCACCAGCTTGGACCTGCTTCCTGGCCAATCAGAGGCCAGGAAAAACGCCATCCAAATCTGGTGAGCTGGCCAATTAGGGAAGAGGGAGGGAAATTACGAAACAGGACAATGTCAGTGAATGGAAACTTATGTGTCTAAAGATGTTTGCTTGTGAATGTATTTTTACACTTGTACCCTTCTAGTACCCATGCTGTCCCTTTTGCACAAATTGAATAAAGCCTCTGTCGCTTGCCTTCATCCTGGTGGAGTCTTCAGTTCCTGATTTCTGATTCGCTATCCTCACTAGTTACTGGCCAAGCATCCCTCTGGGCTTAGGAGAACTACAAATTCTGGCATCATCCTGGATACATAATGAGACAGATGAGATGCAATAGATGAAGTGCTTTGGCTACCATGTAATAATTAATAATTAATAATAATAATAAACTTTATTTATACCCCACCACCATCTCCCTGCGGGGACTCGAGGCAGCTTACATGGGGCAGAGGCCCAAACAACATATGGACAAGATAAACGACAATATGATACAAATCACAATATAAAAAGATAAAACAGTAATACAATATGAAACAAAAGTATTATAAGAGTTAAAACCAGGCAATTAAAACAACAATACAAGGACAAAAAATTGCATTTAAAACACATAAATGGTAAGGACATAATAAATACAGGATAGATTATTAAAAACCATCTGGGGCTGATTAGTTAATGACTGTCCCACCGAAGGCCTGCCGAAACATCCAAATCTTCAGTTGCTTCCTGAAGGAGGGTAGTGAGGGAGCTAACCTAATCTCCCTGGGGAGGGAGTTCCAGAGCCAGGGGTCTGAGAAGGCTGAGATGGCTGAGAAGGTCCTCTCTCCCGTCCCCACTGAACGCAGTTGTGAGGAAGATGGAAGCGAGAGGAGGGTGTCCCCGGAAGATCTCAGAGATCGCGTAGGATCATAGGGGACAACGTGGTCATGACGATAGTCAGGTCCCGAACCGTTTAGAGCTTTATAGGTAATAACTTGCACCTTGAATTGGGCCCGGAAAGTTATCAGCAGCCAGTGGAGCTGCTTGAACAGGGGGGTTGACCGCTCCCTGTAAGCAGCTCCGGTTAGTAACCTAGCTGCCAACCGTTGTACCAACTGCAGTCTTCAGACCGTTTTCAAGGGAAGCCCCATGTAGAGTGCATTACAGTAGTCCATCCTTGAGGTAACCAGAGCGTGGACCACCATGGTCAAGTCAGACTTCTCAAGGTACGGTCGCAGTTGGCGCACTAGCTTTAGTTGTGCAAAGGCCCTCCCGGCCACCGCCGACACCTGAGCATCAAGTGACAGCGATGAATCCAGGACAACCCCCAAACTGCGGACCTGTGCCTTCAGGGGGAGTGTGACCCCGTCAAGCACAAGTAGCCACCCAATACGTTCCATTATGTGTAGAGCTCCAGGTCCTGAGCAACCCAGATTCTTAAATTTTAAGATCAAAACCAGAGGCTCTCACAAAAAGGAAATGGCAGTGACTTTTATACATTAAGAGTGACTCTTATTACATTAAGAGTCACTCAAAGCATATTGTTCAATTTTTTAATGCACAGGTTAACAGATAAAGAAATATTTATCTGGGACACAGGTAAATGTTCTAAATTCTACATTGAACAGAAAATCAAATATTTTGCAGCTCTGTTTTGACACTTTTGTAAGCATTGCTTTTGACAACACCGGGGAGTCTATGTCTAGCCACAGGAGTCCAGTCACAGAAAGTTTTCCAAAATATGCTTTGAATAGAAAAAGTATTTTTCTCCAATTCTATTTGTCATGCTCTTTTAAGAAATGCCTTTAGCAATAGGTGGGGATTGTTGTCCAAACAAAGACTTCATTTCAAGCAAAATGGAAGTTTTCCAAACTCTGCTTTTAATTACTTTCTTCCATTAGCCAGGGTTCCTCACTGGTCACATTCTGTCTCTTTCCCCCTTTTTCTCCCTCCTCTCCCCCTCTTCCTTTCACAAGCAGGTTGTTTAATTATTTCTCACTACAAAATTGTCAGCATGAGCATGATTCTACTATAAAGCACCAAATCTTGAAGGGGAAACAAAGATAATTATGATACTATTCATGAAAATGCAAGAGTGCTAGATCTTGAACTCAATGCACCCTGAAGAGGTCTCCACTTTCCACTGCAAACTCCTACTATTATCTCCAGTCTTTGAAAGCCATTGAAACTTCAACATCATGCATAAACCTGAATTGTGTTTTTCAGGTGGGTAAACACTTGCCTACAGCTGATCTACAAAATCTCTAGGCAGGAAAGGAATTGCATAGAACTCAAATGTGCTCAGTTTACTCTTAAGTACACACTGAGTTGCTTTGCAATCTGAGTTGCTTTGCAATCTCAGTAGAGTAATGTCTAGATCAGAAGGAGTTACATCTAGCCCCAATTGTTCCTTGGCCCTAACTGTTCTGTCTTAGGCTCATCCTGTGCCTTTGGTCCCATGAACTGCTAGAATCCATCCCATGGTATCCTAGAATCCATCCCATGGTATCCAAAGGTAAAGGTTTTCCCCTGAGATTAAGTCTACTCATGTTCAACTCTGAGGGTTGGTGCTCATCTCATTTCTAAGCTAAAGAGCTGGCGTTGTCCGTAGACACCTCCAAGATCATGTGGCCAGCATGACTGCATGGAGCACCATTAGCTTCCCACTGGAGCGGTACCTATGTTTTACATGTTTTCGGACTGCTAGGTTGGCAGAAGCTGGAGCTGACAGCTGGAGGTCACTCCGCTCCCTGGATTCAAACCACCAACTTTTCTCCCTGGACCAAAAGGTGTCTTTACTCCTGCTATATGCTACCAGAATAATTCTATATGATCGCAACTAATAGCAAATTTTGGGTTTACAATTATTTTCATGTTTTGGAGAACAAAACATTTAATTTGAACAATATGAGCAGTCTGAATAGGTATACTTGATAATATTGACATTTGTATTATTTTGCTAACTCATTATTTGAAATGGCTACTTTGACTGAGGCACTGCCTGCCACTCTTCTTTATTACTGTATATGCATGTATTTGACTAAGTTTCTGTGGGATCACTACTTGTGTATGTGTGTGTTAAGGGAAAAACACCTGGTCAATTGCAACTCATAGTTGCAATTAGAACAATCAAGGCTAACAAGCTTGAACCACTCCCTGAATGGGGTATAACATGGGGAAATGTTTGTAATGTCTTTTGGAAGACTTACTGAATCACCTGCTTCAGAATTTGCTGAGAGCCTACTATGAAGAAATCTCCAAAGAAGATGCATGAGTTTAATGCAAAGAACTTTATGTGAGTTTTGTTGCTTCAAAGAGACTGAATTATTTTGAAGCTGGAGGTTTTGTGTTTTGACTCTGCTACTTAAGAGTAAATTTTGATCTTTCCATTTTCCTGGCTTGTTTCTTTTGCTCATTGTGGATGCACAAAAGGGCTGGATAAGTCTGGACAGGACTGCACGCAGTTTGTTTTTCACAAACCTGTAACATTCTTTGCCTCAGGTTAAGCAGGAATGGAAGATCTCTCGACTTCTCAGCAGAAATACTCTCTGCTGCATTAGTTTTCTTTATTGTTCTTAATGCTACCAATTGACCTTTTATGCAAGTTTCTAATAGATAGTATTGATAGCTTAGCCCATTGCAAATATTTCTTTTCAAAGATATTCTGCAAAAATCAGTTAAAACAGTAGCCACCAGTCAAATTGTAAGACACTCAGACATTGAGTGGTGGAAGGAAAGGAACCCTAGGAGTCAAGACTGAATGTTGGGCAAATAGAAAGATCTTCATTTGGTGCCAAAAGGAAAATAGATGTTATGGTTCTTCAAGGTCCTAAAGGGAAGACATTCTTTACATGTAGTGTAAAACAAGGAGAGCCATTTTACATTGCTTCTTCTGAGCTTCCTGCAATGCATACACTTCTGATTTGCAGAGTCTCACAAACAGAGTAAAGCTTCCTGGAGTCCAGGTGCTAAGGGTACTCTTGAGGCACTGAGCTTTGCAATAACACCACGTAATTTTCGAAAGATAAAGGTGATATTAGATCACCCCAGACTGCAAGCCTGAGAATATAGCTCCATCCAGAGTAAACAGCATGTCACTTCCTGAGCTGGATAGCCTCTTGATTCTTGTTTATGTTTCCCTCACTTGTGTATCACTCCTCATGTTTTATATTATCAAAACTTGTACAAAACACTGTGAAATCAAGGGAGTGCTTATTTCGATGAATTGAAATAGTAAGAGTGGAGAGGCTGAAAACAAGGAAATAATATATACAAGCTCATATCCAGAAAAAATTGAGGGAAAGAACTTTTTTTAACAAATCATGAAAAGTAGGTCCATAAGAACAAAATAATTTAAATTCTATGACTCATTCTATATTATTTTATATAGATTTAATCAAATTTCTACTTTAGCCACAAAGTTTCAAGTCTAAAAAGACCCTGAAAATGACTCTTAATTGGTAATTCTGTGTTTCCAAAAGAATACCACAATGCCTGTTGAAAACATTTGATAAATGTATCAATACACTTTGACAGAAATTAGGCTCCATTGATAACTTCAGTAGACACTAAAGAGTGCAAGTCCAATCCTTCTTTCTTGCCCTATTGTGCTTATGTTTAACGTTTAAGAGTTGAAACTGATCTTTCATTTGTAGCTGTTCACACTGACAATATTGCAGAAATCTGAAGAAGTTTCTTCGCATTTGGAAAAAAAACCTGCCTATCACAGGCAAGATTTGTTTCCAGGGCATTTGATGGTTTTTCTGCAAGTGTAATCTTTTCCTGTTTTCTACACCACAGCTCAGACTCTTCCATCATTGTGTTAGTATCTTTAAGGCATTCATTGTAAATTTCTGTGCACTTGTTCAAGTTTAATTTTAAAAGCCACAATGAATAAGGAGGAACTCTTGCTGTTCCCAAACTACTTCCCCGTGCTTTGTAAACCTTCTTGAAGCTGACTGCAGGGAAAAAAATTCCAGAAATGGGATGTAGTAGTAGTAGTAATAATAATAATAATAATAATAATAATAATAATAATAATTATTATTATTATTATTATTATTATTCTTGTTTTCCGCCCCATCTCCCTGAGGAGACTTGGGGCGGCTCACATGGGGACCAAGCCCAGCAGTGTACAGTAAAATACAATGGTAAAAACAAATCCAAACACAACAATAAATACATCAAAATATAACATACACCATCAACAATTTGAAAACATATTCAATGACCAAGAGCAACATAGTGGCACTTCAATCTTCAAACTAGAGGGTGAGGGATAAAGTTAATATAATGCACTGTATTAGGATTTCTAATGGCATGAGACAGCGATAAAGTGCAGGATGCTGGGATATAGATAACAGTAGGGGCTCACTCTGAAGGATCTTCTTAATCATAGAATCATAGAATCATAGAATAGTAGAGTTGGAAGAGACCTCAAGGGCCATCTAGTCCAACCCCCCGCTAAGAAGCAGGAAATCGCATTCAAAGCACCCCCGACAGATGGCCATCCAGCCTCTGCTTAAAAGCCTCCAAAGAAGGAGCCTCCACCACAGTCCGGGGGAGAGAGTTCCACTGCCGAACAGCCCTCACAGTGAGGAAGTTCTTCCTGATGTTCAGGTGGAATCTCCTTTCCTGTAGTTTGAAGCCATTGTTCCGTGTCCTAGTCTGCAGGGCAGCAGAAAATAAGCTTGCTCCCTCCTCCCTATGACTTCCCCTCACATATTTGTACATGGCTATCATGTCTCCTCTCAGCCTTCTCTTCTGCAGGCTAAACATGCCCAGCTCTTTAAGCCTCTCCTCATAGGGCTTGTTCTCCAGACCCTTAATCATTTTAGTTGCCCTCCTCTGGACGCTTTCCAGCTTGTCAGCATCTCCCTTCATCTGCGGTGCCCAAAACTGGACACAGTATTCCAGGTGTGGTCTGACCAAGGCAGAATAGAGGGGGAGCATGACTTCCCTGGATCTAGACGTTATTCCCCTATTGATGCAGGCCAAAATCCCATTGGCTTTTTTAGCTGCCGCGTCACATTGTAGGCTCATGTTTAACTTGTTGTCCACGAGGACTCCAAGATCTTTTTCGCACACACTGCTGTCAAGCCAGGCGTCCCCCATTCTGTATCTTTGATTTCCATTTTTTCTGCCGAAGTGAAGTATCTTGCATTTGTCCCTGTTGAACTTCATTTTGTTAGTTTCGGCCCATCTCTCTAGTCTGTCAAGATCGTTTTGAATTCTGCTCCTGTCTTCTGGAGTGTTAGCTATCCCTCCGAGTTTGGTGTCATCTGCAAACTTGATGATCGTGCCTTCTAACCCTTCGTCTAAGTCGTTAATAAAGATGTTGAACAGAACCGGGCCCAGGACGGAGCCCTGCGGCACTCCACTTGTCACTTCTTAATCAAAGTTAGCTTGGAAAAACCAGGTTTTCAGATCTTTCCTGAAGGAAGTCAGTGTGGGCACTAGTCTAATTTATTTCGGAAGAGAGTTCCAGAGCCAGGGCGCCACAACCAAAAAAGGTCCTTTATCTCGTCCCCATCAGATGCGTTTGAGACGATGGCGGGAGCAAGAGAAGGGCCTCCCCGGTGGATAGTAAAGTTTGTGCAAGTACATAATAGGAGATGTGGTCACAAATATAGGCAGGAACTGAACCATTTAGGACTTTATAGGTAATAACTAGCACTTTTAATTGGGATCGGACATATATCGGAAGCCAGTAAAGCTGTTTCAATAGGGGAGTAGTCCTCTCCCTATAATTTGCTCCAGTTAACAACCTGGCCGCTGCTCATTGAACTAGTTGAAGTTTCCAAGCTGTCTTCAAGGGCAGTCCCATGTATAGTGCGTTACAGTAATCCAATCTGGAGGTAACTAAGGCATGGAGCACCTTGGCAAAGTCAGGTTTTTCGAGGTACGGTTGCAGCTGGCGCTCAAGTTTTATCTGTGCAAAGGCCCTCCCAGCCACTGCCAACACCTGCGCTTCAAGTGTCAGTGTCGAGTCTAGGAAGACCCCCAAGCTGCGGACCTGTGTCTTCAGGGGGAGTGTAACCCCATCCAACACAGGTTGCCACCCGATACTCCGATCAGCCATACGACTGACCAGGAGGACCTTTGTCTTGTCTAGATTTATCCTCAGCTTGTTCACCCTCATTCATGTACAGGTTTAGCCTACAATATTATTTCTCACATTTATATCCCGCCCTTCTCACCCGAAGGGACTCAGGGCGGCTTACACTATTGTGTATCTCTCTTGGGAGGGTGTTCCACAGCCAGGGAGCCACCACCGAGAAGGCCCTGTCCCTCGTTCCCACCAGCCACACCTCCGCGGCAGGTGGGACCGAGAGCAGGGCCTCTCCAAATGATCTCAGGGATCTTGCTGGCTCATAGGAGGAGATATGTTCGGACAAGTAGATTGGGCCAGAACCGTTTAGGGCTTTATGGGTCAAAACCAGCACTTTGAATTGGGCTCGGTAGCATATTGGCAGCCAGTGGAGCTGGCTTAACAAGGGGGTGGTACGCTCCCTGTAAGTCGCCCCAGTTATTAATCTGGCTGCCGCCCGTTGTACTAACTGGAGCTTCCGGGCCGTCTTCAAAGGCAACCCCACGTAGAGGCCATTGCAGTAGTCCAAACGGGATGTAACCAGAACGTGGACCACCTTGGCCAAGTCAGACCTCCCAAGGAATGGGCACAGCTAGCGCACAAGTCTTAGTTGTGCAAATGCTCCCCTGGCCACCGCTGAAACCTGGGACTCCAGGCTCATCGATGAGTCCAGGAGAACACCCAGACTGCGAACCTGTGTCTTCAGGGGGAGTATTCCATTGGTGTTGGTGAAGTTGCTTAGAACATTTTTCACAGATTCTGTGTGCATCTCCCTGGGTTTTTTCTGGGAGATTGTCGATATTTGCAGACTACAGAAAATGTGCATATCTACTCTTTGTAATGTTTTGCTAAGCTGAAGGGGAAAAGTCAACATTCAGAATAGCTAAAAGAAGGTGTCCAGCTTGGGGAAGAAGTCTCACTGTTGTATAGAGGACTCTCTTTTAGTTCTTCAAGTGTTCTCACAACCACACTGTACAGTTCAATAAAATGTAAAACTGCATCATGTCACTCAACCCAACAGATTTCACAAAATGAAAAGCGGTTGTTTGCTATTGATTCAGGGAAACAGTATTTTATATTTTTTTCAACAGTTCCAGTTTGATGGATAATGCTCTGAAGAAACATACAAAGCATACAAATGATATTGTTCCTTGGCAGTTTCTGATATGTGGAATGCTGCAAGTCTTTGCTAAGATTAGATTTGGTAAGTGAGCACCACAATGGATGTAGACAGCACTTGGATGCTTCTGCAATATAACTGCCTGTGCACCACTAATATAGCCACTCACATTAAGCAGCTCCACACAAGTATTGCAAGTTCAACCCAATTTTTCTAGTGTTTTCAAAATAATGCCTGCAAGTCCTCCACCTGTTATCTCACTTATTTTAACAAAACCTATCAAGTCTTATTTTACTTCTGCAGATTCAACATCAATATACCTTACCAAGAGCGATAACTGTTCTTTGGTACTGTTCCATGGTTTCTTTGGCAGGGCTTAGAATTGATAAACTAGTTGCAGACACCTCCGTTTCCACTGTTTCCTCAGTTTTCACCTGTAATCCAGGTGTACATGTTCTGGGGTCTTCATCTATACCAGCTGCTACAATGGTTGTCAATCTGCTGTCTTCTTCTTGGCTTTTTCTTTCAGTTGCTTTGATAGATGTTTAAGCATCTTCTAGAGTCAGATGGATAACAGGAAGCACTAACAACAACTAACAGGACTTTAAGTCTCAGAAAAGCAACTCAAGCTAGCAGGCAATTGCACAGTAAGACTGTAGTGTTTGGAATGACTCACAGCTATTTTCATGCCTTCCTTTTATGCCCCAGTGGGAGGAGCAAGAAGGCAGACATAAGAGGAAGCTCTGAAAAGAGAAGAGCAAGAGAGCAGTGATGCAAATACTTTCAAGTGTTTTTAAATAATATTTCAAAAACTATTAAAGATAATTACATGGGGTAAAAACAAATGAAACTGCATAATAAAATCTATAATTGTGTCCAAATTTCACAAAAAATGTTGATTAGAATCAGAGATACAGCATTTTGAAAGATACATATATTTTCACTTTAAAATTGAATATCTAAAAACCAAGATCTATGACCCACACATAGCATTAGATTTTTAGAAGCTACATAAAATACTTTTAATCTGGTACCTAGTTATTAAAAATACTTGATAGTTTAGGAGAAATTAATTATAAACTTTTAAATCAAGCAAAAATTATCATAGTTCTTAAATACAGTAGAGTCTCACTTATCCAACACTCGCTTATCCAACATTCTGGATTATCCAATGCATTTTTGTAGTCAATGTTTTCAATATATCGTGATATTTTGGTGCTAAATTCATAAATACAGTAATTACTACATAGCATTACTGCGTATTGAACTACTTTTTCTTCCAAATTTGTTGTCTAACATGATGTTTTGGTGCTTCATTTGTAAAATCATAACCTAATTTGATGTTTAATAGGCTTTTCCTTAATGCCTCCTTATTATCCAACATATTCGCTTATCCAACATTCTGCCGGCCCGTTTATGTTGGATAAGTGAGACTCTACTGTACCTGGAAACATCATAAATTGTATTTAAACTTGTTTTTCTTATAGAGTTTAACCTGGGGAATCCAATTCTGATGATAGTTTTGGCAGATTACATCCTCTTCACATCAAAAATGTTGATTAAACATCCACAATGTCAAAACTTGGTCACTTCTGCTATGTCTGCTATTGTTCATATTGGAATGTAAATTAGTGGAAAGGTATATAGTGATTGTATGAATAAATTATCAAAATTTGGTTGAGATAGTGTTTGCAGTTCTGGAGGAACTCTAATTATTCCTTCTCATAGACTTAGCATGGGGATTTGGTTAACCAGTTAAAATTTATACATAAACCGGGGTGTTTTTTTTTAATCTGAAATTTTTGAGAGGGCGGACCCGCAACCTCCACCACCACCACCACCCCAGCCAGGGGCTTCAATATATACACTCCATATATTGCTTAACTCAATGGCACTTGGTACTATTGTAGGAACACTGTGCCTTCCCAAGAAGAGGTACAAAAACCTCAATATTCCTGGCCCTAGATACAGAATAAGAGCCCTTCAATTCCTCATGGCTACATATCAGCAATTTGACTGGCTAGCTGGGCATTACCAAAAAAAAAAAAACACTTCCCAAAGTACGAAGAACTAGAATGTCACATAAGAGAGGGGTACAATGAGGGGTAACTAGGTAAGACTAACTTAATGATTTTCCTGGACTTTCTATGTCATGGGAACTACATAGAAATCTGGATTTCCAGATTGATATTGGGAGAAGTTGATTGGTCAGCTTCTGAATCTGACAAAATTAAATGGGACAATTCTTCAAATCACCAAACAGGATCCAAACCTAAACTTGTGCTCAGTAATCCTCTAGTCTCTTCTTAGAGCTTTTACTCCTTTCGAGTTTTAATGTGTTAAATATAATAATGAAGGCTTAAAATGAAAATCCAATATCATGATATAATTAAATTACTTACTATCCTGCTTATCTCCTGTTTTTCCAATCTGTGAGTTAAATACAGTGCCAATTCAATTTCCTTAAACACTTGACAGAACCTATTTTCTCTGCAATTTCTTGCTAACAGGCTTTCAGTCACATTAAGTGCTCAGAAAGTGCACCAAAGTTGTATTTTATCGCATGGGCCTAATTGAGCTGTCTGGACTAAAGTAGCTGCATGTTACAGAAATGTTTATTATACAAACCCACTTCATCAGATGCTAGAAAAAGAGTATTTTTGTAATTTATCCCAGCAAAAGACAAGAAAAGGGCCTTTTATCACCTTTCTCATTTTGGTGAATTACATTTATAGAGTCCTCTACCTCTGTGATTTTCATTTTGTGCCAACCAATAGACAAGAGATACCGCCAACATTTCACAGCTGACTCTCATTATGATAGTTGATCCTTGTTTCTGATGAAGAAATATACCTTAATTTCATAGTATATGCAGTAAAATCCACCATGCCCCTTTTATTTACAGCCAGTTTGTACTCCAGTCCTTGTCATCATGACCACATTATGAACATGTGATCATGAAATTTTTTCCAATTTCATTTTTATTTCATCTCATACTGTTTGGGGCTGACTTATTGATACCTTGTTGGTTTTCTTGGTTCTGAGGATTCAAATATGTATTCAAAAGCTTCAAATATACATGACTAAATTCAAAAAGATTGAGCAATATCCCACCCTTGAACATGTTCCCATTATTTAAAGGCATTGGGATGTGCCATAGTTCTCCATTTGGCAGGCCTATCCTTTGTGATAAAATGTAATGGGTTAGTCATGGCTTGAGTATTTGACCTTTCTAAAGTTTCTAGTCAGTCAGTGTTGTCTCTTGAAGTTGGTTTGCTGCAATGAAAGCAATTGATACTCTTGGGCAAGGCACTAATGGTATTTGAACTGGGGTTTAACAAAACATACTAGAGGGATTTGGAGGAACTGACCTATCTGGATGAGAGTTTTAGTTCACCATGCACCCAGAGAGCCCCACCAATGATGGATCTGGACCAAACTTGGCACAAAGAACTCTGATGATCAACAGAACATACTGGAGGTTTTTTTTTTGGGGGGGGGGCTGACCCACCTTGGTAGGAGTTGTAGTTCATCCTGGATCCACAGAGCCCTCTGAACCCCACCAATTATGGATCTGGACCAAACTTGGCGCACAGACCCAATATGGCCAACTTTGAATACTAGTGGGGTTGGGGGGTGATTGACCCACAATTCTGGGAATTGCAGTTCACTTACATTCTTATGCATTTTCTAATGGAAACATAAAAAACAAAAGGAAAGACTGGCTTTTTTTCCTTTTAAAAAAAAGCATTGCAATTACCAAACTCATATGACCTAACATCCAAAAACAAACAATGCCTTTTTCAAATATCCTAGGAATCGCCGGGTACCCAAACTAGTGTAGAAATAAAAGTGAGATTTCTAGAACGATTTCAGTAGCTATGTTTTAAAGAGAATACAATTACATAATATTGGAGGGTGCTCAATGAAATCGTGGTCTTGTTTTTCAACCAGAAAAACTTGTTGCCTTTTGTAAGGCCACTTCCGAGTCCCCTTCAGGGTGAGAAGGGGATATAAATGCTATAAATAAATTATAATAAACTATAGCACAATGTAATACCATAAGTGAGACCCGATTGTGGCCCCCCGATTGTGGAACTCACTGCCCGGTGAGATTAGGCAAGCCCCCACACTAGCAGCCTTTAAGAAAGACCTGAAAACATGGCTCTTCCGTTGTGCCTTTGGAGAGTAATCACTACATACATCCCTTTTGCTGCTCTCCTTCAATATTTGTCCTCCAGCTCGCACCGCCACTTTATGATCCTGTCCTCTGTGGTTTTTACTCCTACTTCCTTTCTCACCTCGAGTTTTAATCTAGTGTTCATGTGGCCCGCCCTTGGTTTTATTGTTCTTTGATCTTGTTTAATGTAGTGTATATTTTCTTTTATTGTGTGGTTTAATGTGCTATGATTTGTTGTTCTATTATATTTTGTTATATTGTATTGTTCTGGGCATGGCCCCATGTAAGCCGTCCCGAGTCCCCATTGGGGAGATGGTGGCGGGGTATAAATAAAGTTTATTATTATTATTATTATTATTATTATTATTATTATTATTATTAATGGTGATCAATGTGACCATTAAGAAACAACTTTTCTTTGTTTTAGCAAAATCCATTCCTGCTTACCAAACCCCCCTTTCTTCAGTGAACTTCTATTCCATCAGCTAAATCTTCTTGCTCCATTTTATATCCTAATTTCAAATACTTTCTCATTAAAATTCAGCATTCACACTAACCTTGTACTTTGATTGACTAACTGATTTCCCCTCCCCTTCTCTGTCCACACTTGGCAGACATTTAATAGTAATTAAAGATTTCTCAAATCTGTTCAAAGGGTACTCAGATAATCAACAGGCAATGACTTTGATGGATAGCCACTGTCAGACATGCTGGAAGATGAGACCTTTGAACATATTTCCATGAAGAAGCCTTTCTTGTGTAGAAAATATGCTTTGGGCTGAAAAACAGAGACAAATTTTCCCCATGTGCCAAAAAAGACAGACTGGGAAAGATTTGCAGCAGCCTTCAGCATTTCTTTTATGATCCCATTTCACTCTGGGGTGTCTCTCCTTTTCTGTGTTAGCCTCAACTCCTTAGTGGTATGACATTTCAACTAGACATCCCCAGCAATAAAACTAACACTGAAGCAACCTTGGCTGCTTAGGAATTAAGATGGAATGTGAATCCTCTGGGTTTTAAAATAATGAGAAGAGATGGCAAAACCAACAGGAGTGGTAAAAAGGGCAAGAACAGTTAAAGAGTCTCCATGGGTCATCTTCAGAAAACATATTATTTCTGTATACATTCTCTTGATTTAGTGTCTGCTGCACAAGGGCTGTACTACCCCAAAAGCTAATAAATCATTACTGTGGGTGACAGCTTTAGCACCTGTGCTTTATCACACAGCGGGGAACTTTGTAAATTACCCAGAGAAGCAACTGGTGGTCATATAGCCTGTCTGGGAGAATTATCGGACACCCATCCTGGCACACTGATTAACTTCATCCCATTTTCAATAGCATATAAAGCAAAAGTGACAGGAAGATTTACCCCAGTTGTACATAGACCCAGCTTCTAGATCATATATTCCCTGAACATCAAGTAACTTTTTTGTGTAACAGGAGATGGGATAGGTTTCAAAGCCAATGCCACCACTTGTATTAAAAGATGTGGTACTAGCACATTACAAAAAATATCATATGCAGGTAGGCTCCATTAGCATGGTACATCTCCTATTTTGACTGATCAGTATGATGTAACCCTCTGCTTAAGGCCCTATAATGTACTCAGCAACAGAGCATAAGTCTGTGGGCAGGTTCCATCTCATTTCTCACAACCTGGCAAGTTGAAAAATGTGCTGCCACCCTCATGCAAATAGATGGTCAGAAACTGCAGTTATGTCAACATTTCCTCATGTCATCATCCCTCAACATGATAACTGTTTCCATAAGACCTATCTATTGGCAATCAATCAGGATGTGGTAAAGGTAAAGGTTTTCCCCTGACATTAAGTCCGATGCTGGAGGTTGGTGCTCATCTCCATTTCTAAGCTGAAGAGCTGGCGTTGTCTGTAGACACCTTTAAGGTAATGTGGCCAGCATGATTGCGTGGGGCGCCATTACCTTCCTGTTGGAGTGGTACCTATTGATATACTCACATTTACATGTTTTCAAACTGTTAGGTTGGTAGAAGCTGGGGCTGTCAGCGGAAGCTCAGCTGCTCCCTGAATTCGAACCGCCGACCTTTCAGTCAGCAAATTCAGCATCTCAGCAGTTTAACCTGCTGCACCACCGGAGGCTCCCAGGATGTGGACCAGACCCTATTATAGAATTTAATGCCAGGAATTCGGCCTAGGAATAGAATCCATACACTGCAGGTCTCACCAGGAACACTATGTTCAGTTTTGGGCATTGCATCTCAAGAAAGATATTGACAAGCTGGAACATGTCCAGAGGGGAGCAGCTAAAACAATGAAGATGATTTTTTAAGGGAACTGGATATATTTACGTAGGTTGGGGAACAATTTGTGCCGAGGTTGTCTGTTTTTATTTCAGTATCCTACTTTTCATCTTTTTTGTTTTTTTAAAGTTTCACTTTTTCATCTTGTTCTAGTCATTGTGGCAGAAATGAGGTTCAGAAGATTAGTGCTTCAACTTTCTGAAAATTGCAAGTAATTTCAAGAAAAGCCATAATGCTTTCACTTTAGAGTATTTTAGTGCCATATAGTTTAATTGGAAGACAATTCTATGTATTTTCACACTTTCTGTTAACTGCTAGACTCACAAAATGGTTGGTCACAGGTGAACTGGAGAGCCAAAAGCGGGCTGCTGAAAGAACAGGAGTCTATAACATTATCTAACAATCCTGCTACACCATCCTCACAAGAAAGTATCTGGAGAAAACCTCAGCAACTTTAGTCTAGAAGACATGTTCTGCCCCCATGCTATCTTAACTACTTGGAAGGTGAATTGGCTGTGCAGGGAACAAAGATCATATAGTTGAATCAAAACAAGAATTTATTAACTGACAAGAATTTTAGACTATCTCTCCTCCTGAGTCTTACAATGAAGTCTTTATGAGGAGAGGTAAAATCTTTAAGAGACAGGCCCAGTTCTGGCCAAATTGAGGCTCTTGAATTTTATTTCTTTTTATTGTCTCTTCCTTGTATGGTGTTCAGCTGTCTCTAAGATGGTCTCAATATTTAACTCTTGACAGGACTTGAATACAGTTCCAACTGGATAAGTTATTTTGTAGACCATCCAGTTCTCTCTTCACCTTCCAGTCACAAAAAGGCTGTCTCTTCCAAGAACCAGAAGTGCCTTGTCTGAGGCTCCACCCCTGAGGGGATTCTTAAAGGGGCAGGGCAATGGAGGCTTCAAATGCAAAGAGGCTATCTAGACTGACCCCCCCCCCAGAAACTGTACATAAAATATTAATATTTCTAACTAAAAAAAGGCTTATGTAGGGGGTAAACATTGAGGGCCTTCATGGGCATGATACTTCTGTCTAAAAAATATTATTAAACAAATTAATAACTAATCGAATGCAGATAATAACTGTTCTAACTTATAGATTCATCCCTATAAAATAATAAAATAAGGTCCTCAACTGGTCTTTTAAAGACTTGGATCCTGTTGCCTTTATTGTCTTCACTTTAACTTTGCGCACCTGTTGATCTTTACCTGGAATCACTTGAACTATCACTGCTAATGGCCAATTTCTTCTGGGAGTGTCCTTTTCTTGCATCAGGACTACATCTCCTGTTCATAGATTATCTTGAACTTGCTCCCATTTTGTTCTTTTATGGAACAGTGGTAGATTTTTTTTTCTCCGTAGTTTCCAAAATGTGTCGACTAAAGATTGTAGTTGTTGCCATTGTTTATGATGTATATTCTTCAACTCTGCCGCTATAGTTCTGTCTTTCCATTTTGGGAAAGGAGATTCCACGTGAACATTAGGAAAAACTTCCTAACTATGAGAGCTGTTCAGCAGTGGAACTCTCTGCCCCAGAGTGTGGTGGAGGCTTCTTCTTTGGAAGCTTTTAAGTAGAGGCTGAATGCCCATCTATCAGGGGTACTTTGAATGCAATTTTCTTGCTTCTTGGCAGGGGGTTGGACTGAATGGCCTGTAAGTCTCTTCCAACTCTATGATTCTATGGGGTCATGAAAGTTAGCAGGGTTGCTGGTGTCAAGACATCTGGGTCTTCTGGGTCTGTCGATACTGGTGTCAGAGGATGACTATTGACTATAGACATCACTTCTGCCATGGGGGTGATAAGGATCTCATGAATGAGATTGGTGACATTGCATCTAGAGTTCTCCTGATGATGCCGATCATCCTTTCCCATGCTCCTCCCATATGAGATGCATGTGGAGGATTGAAGAGCCACTTGCGTCCTTCTTGTTTGAGAAATACTTGTACATCTGAATTTAAAATGGACCTCTCTGGATACTCTAGGTCTTTACATGCACCTTTGAAGTTTGAGCTGCAGTCTGGCCTTAAATTTTTTGACTGAACCTCTAATTACAAAGAAATGCTGCAAGGCGTAAATCAACAATGTCAGTTCCATAGACTCTATGAGTTCAATGTGTACAGCAGGTAAACAATATTGCCCACCTTTTGCTGTTTGTTACTCCTCCTCCCATGGTTTTCTGGTGACTATCTCCCAAGATATCAACTGCAATGTTGGTGAAGGATGCTTGCACAGTGACACAGTCTTTTGGCTGGTCGGCCATGATCTGTAGGGGATCATGGCTTACCTCTAAGTCTCTTACAAACAATGCAGTTGTAGGTAACTTTAGTAGTTAGCCTTGTCATTCTGACTATCCAGCACTTCTTACAGCTCCTTCTGTGAAGTGTCTGCCTTGATGAGGAGCAATGCGACATGATGTTTAGCTAGTAATATACAAGGATGTTTTTCTCCTGACTTGAGTTTGACCTGGGACAAGTGCCCCCCAACCTTTAGCATGCCAGAACTGTCCAAAAAGGGGTTGAGGTATCTTAAAGTGCTTGTTTTGTGTAGTTTGGATTGTCTGAGGCATTGTATCTCTTTTTCATATATTTCTGATTGCACAGTCTGAATTATTTTGTCTGTGCGTCCTTTCTATCTTCTATTGAAGTAGGTTCATTATTTCTATGTTTGATGAAGTGTAAAATCTTGGCTATGCTCGTAACCAGTTGCTTCCAGGAAGAGAATTTGGCTAATCTTCTTGAGAATGAGTCTTCCTGTATCTTTACTATGCTGGATTTTATTTCTTTATCCTCTTCTGGAATGCTGAGTTCAAATATATGAAACCACATGCTTTGGGTCCTTTAAAAGGTCTGGTCCTTTTATCCAATGTGAATCCATAAGTTCATGTGCATGAACGTCCTTTGTGGCTTGGTCCTCTGGGTTTAATTTTGAGGGCACACAATGCCAAGGAGAAAGGGCAAATGTCAATTGTTTTGCTCCTTAATTTATTTATTTCGTGTCAAAAGCATTGAACGGCAAATACATTTCAAAATGATGGGGGGGGGGGAGGAAATCACAAGGAACTAAATAGTTTTGGACCAAAAGCGGGCAACAGCAACCGCATTGTCCGTAGCTTTAAACAACTCCTCCTCCGTACATGAGGCAGGGCAATGTGGGCAAGCATACATATGCTGAGTTGATTGTTCAGCTCCACAGTTACACAAGGTGGAGGATTCCTCCAGGTAGTGCCACCTTGCCAAGTTGTCTTTAGATCTGCCCACTCCACTTCTGAGTCTGTTCAGGGACTTCCAAGTTGCCCATTCTTGGTTTGCCCCTGGAGGAAGACCCTCTTGGGGGGCCATCCAGTTAGAATTGCCAGGTTTAGCTGCCCAGAGAGACACCCTTGCTGTTGCTGGAGGAACATCAAGAGGAGTGGTGGTTCTCATGAAGCCCTTCCTTGATTGGAGTCTGGTGGGAGGAGGCTGATAGTCATGCAGAGGGTGGCTTTCACAATGTTCGACCTTTTTTCTCTCGCAGTTAGCAGCAACTTCCCGTCGCACATCAGGAGGGGCAATGCCAGCTAACTTGTAGAGTTTATCAACAGGTGTAGGTTTAAAGCATCCTGTGATGATTCTGCATGTTTCATTCAGTGCTATGTCCACCTGCTTTGCATGGGCAGACTTTTGCCAGACAGGACAGGCGTACTCAGCAGTTGAGAAAGACAAGGCCAGGGCTGATGTTCTTATTACTTGTGGGTCTGCACCCCATGCGCTGCCAGTCAGTTTCCGCAGGATGTTGTTACATGCAGCTACTTTGTGCTTGGTGTTCGTGCAGTGTTTCCTATATGTTAGTGTTCGGTCTAAGGTGACACCAAGGTATTTAGGATGGAAACAGTGTTCGAGCTCTTTGCCTTCCCAAGTAACTTTCAGTTTCCTGTTGGCTTCACTGTTACGTAGGTGGAAAGCACACACTTGTGTCTTGGAAGGGTTAGGCTTCAGGTGGTTCTCTTTGTAGTAGTTGGAGAGATCTTTCAAGGCATTGGTGAGTTGCTTTTCAACTGTTTCAAAATATTTCGCTTGTGTTGTAAGGCCAAGGTCATCAGCATATATAAAGCTCTTTGTGAGTGGTGGTTGTGGCTGATCGTTCATGAAGATATTAAATAAGGTTGGTGCAAGAACGCTGCCTTGGGGTAAACCATTCTTTTGCCTCCTCCATCTGCTTTTCCGGCCCTGAAACTCCACATAGAAGCTGCGGTTTTCCAGGAGGGTCTGGACAGTTTTTGTAAAGTCAAAGTCCCAGGTGATATGGTAGACTTTATGCAGCATTTTTCTATGTTGCACCGTGTCATAGGCTGCCATAAGGTCCACAAAGACTGTTCCCGTAATGCAGCCTTTCTCATAGCCTTCCTCGATATGTTCAGTCAGATGAAGAATTTGACCTGTACAGTTTTTCCCTGGTCTGAAACCTGCTTGCTGTGCAATAAGATTGGGTTCGATAACAGGTCCTAGTCGATTTAATAGCATCCTCTCATAGACTTTATATAGATGACATAAGAGGGAGATTGGTCGGTAGTTCCTGGCATTGGAGGCATCTTTACCAGGTTTTAAGATGGCAATTATCTTAGTTTTCCTCCATGCTCTGGGAATCTGTTTGTGTGCCAGGCATTGATTGTAGAATTTCAAAAGCCAGTTTTCAGCTTTGGCCCCCAAGTGTTTGATTTGCTCCATCATCAGGTCATCTAGGCCAGGTGCTTTACCAGTCTTACATCGCTTGATGGCTTCTCTGAGTTCTTTCAGGTTTAGAGGAGAAGACAACTGGTGGGTTTCAAGTTCTGGCACCCTGTTGATTTTCATCTTAATTCTGCTGCAGTTGGTTTTCCCATTCTGAATTAGCTGGTGAGCTATCTGATCTGGTGTCACGTTTGCGTGTCCATGGTTGACCACAGGATCACTATCCAGGCGTCTCAGCAATTGCCAGGCTTTTCGGCTACTCTTGGACATGTCCAGGTTCTCAAGCAGCTCTATCCAACGGTCTTTCTTAGCATTAGCTAAGGCTGTAGATAGTTTTTGGCCTGCTGCTATAGTCCCATCACTGTATGGATTCTCTTGAAATAATCTGAAATATTCTTGTAGCTGATTTAGTGATTCTTCGTTTAGGCCTGGTAGGTAGCTTGTGCGACAGCCTCTAGGGATTGAGAGCCTTGAGGATCTTTTCACAGCTTCTACGAACAGGTCATAATTTTCTATAGAAGGTTCTATATCAGAAATAGCTGCTTCCAAGGTCTCTGTAAACTTTGTCCAGTTAGCTTTATTGAAGTTATATCTTCTGCGGAATGGGACACTTTTTGGTCTTACAGCTGCATATGCTACGCAGCATATTGGTCTGTGTTGTGTGTTAGGTATTGGGTTTAATACCCTTTTGGTGCATAGGTGGCTTATGCTTTCCTTTAAAAAAATCAGATCAGGATTATAACCTCGCTTCCATCGGCCGCTATTAAATGATGGTGGTAATTTACTGTCATGGAGGAGGCTCATTCTACTATTGTCGGCCCATGTTAGAACTGCTTCGCCATTTCTATCATCTTCGTCATAGCCCCAGACACAACTATGGCTATTGAAATCTCCCACAACAAAATGGGCTTCATGATTGTGGCAACTGGTTGGGGGTGTAAAATAGAAATCAGCCCCAGGTGGTTTATAGAGTGATGATACAGTGCAACTATCAAGTTCCACAGATAAGATTTCAATGTTGTTCACTTCTGTGAGGGAAGTTGCAGAGATTGCTACACCAGATCGTACAAAAATGGCACTGCCATATTGTCTGTGAGGTCATTCCACTGCCAGTTGCATTCCAAGAATTTTTGGTCTTCTCATTGTGATGTCTCTGTGTGTTTCCTGTATACATAGGATGTCACACGAAATGTCCTCAGACATTTTGGCTAATAGTTCTTCCTTAGCAAGTGACAAACCTTCTATATTAATAGACATAATCGTTAGCAATGGTCTTGATAAAGACCTTTGGTATTCATCCATTCATCCAATGCTTTTGGGTTTGGAAAGATCGGCCGCTTACAAGAAACGTTGCCCAGGGGACACCCGACTGAATTTACTCAATCTTCGGGGAGGCTCTTTCCGTGCTCCTTAATGTTAAGCAGAGATGTAAAGGTTCAAGAGAAGAGGACTTCAGAGGAATTCAGGAATATACTCTGGTTTTCTTTGACACTCATTCACATATAAACAAGAGACAAGAGAGGTTTTTTTCCCCCGGTAAATAAACTGGAAATTGCAGGGACTACTAAAAAGAAGTTTCTAGAAATAAAGGAAGAAAATAAGATTTTCACTTATTTCTTCTTTAAATGAATGAAATATGTTTTAATACCAAATTGGGTACCAAATTGGATAGCACCATACTGGGTCATGTTTTGAAACATTCAAACCAAATCAATAAATACAAATCAAATGTGGAACAACAGGATAGCTTGTCTCCATCTGTGCAAAATCCATGAAAAATGTAATCTAGATTCAGAAATAATCTTTCAGGTAGTAACTCTGATTATAGATTTGCCATATTATTTTGAAAAAATGTATTTATTGTTAAAACAGCTACCATAGTTTTGACCACAGTTAACATACTATACAGTAAATGTGGGGATAACACGATATTGTATCCAGTGTTGTAAAAATTAACTAAATTAACCGTGGGAGATCTCATTTTACCACTATCTTTGATGAGGACTTTCATGTATGAATTCAAATAACTGGTAAAAATTTATGCTGGTGGATTTCAGTGACTGTACCAGTTGGTCAATTTCCTGATCACTGAGAAAGTGTAAGGTGAAATTTTAAGAGATTTGTGATGGGTTGAACAAAAATCACACACAAAAAACACCATTTGTGATCTATCCTTTATAGTAACTTGTAAACCACTGTTGTGTGCCTTCAAGCCATTTCTTACACTAAGGCAAACCTATCACGAGTCCCTATAACTGGCTGTGGTCAGTACTCTGCAGTATTTGAATCCAAAGTGTTTGGTTTCCAAAGGCAGTCCTACATAGTATGTATTACAGTAGTCCAGATGGGATGTAATCAAGGCACGTGTCACCATATCCAGGTCTGACTTCACAAGGAATGGGTACAACTGGTGCACTCCTGTGCAAATGCACTCCTGATCATAGCCAAAACATGGGCATCCAGGCTCTGAGCTGAGACCAGCCACCTTATCACATTGATAATCTTCCCTATCGTAGGACACTTCAGTCTCTTTTCAGGCATGGAGAGACACTGAGCTCATTACATGAGTTAAACTACTTCAGGCTGTCATGCATAGCCCTCCGTGGTTGAAAAAAGGCAAAAGTGTCCTGAAAGAAGGGAACTCTGGCAATCAACCTCATTACATTGAGAAATCTCCCCCTCGTAGTACGCTCCAGCCTCTTTTCAAACATGGAGAGGCACAGAGCTCATCACATGTTCCAGGGTTGAAAGGAGGCAGAAATGTCCTGAAAGGAGGGAACTCTGAACACGGGGAAGCAATCGTGTTCAGAGCACCTACCTCTTATTGCACTTTAGTCCCATGTTTACAACTAAAAAGAGGTGGGATGGGAACCATCAAAGGTTTTCCATCCTGTTTCATTACCCAACCAACAGCAGTCTCTTGTATCCTATGGGTATGCTGCAGAACCATATGAGCCAATGGAAAGAAATGGTTTTAACCAAAATCACTGTCTCTTGTATCCCATGGCCTTTGATGCAGAACCACAGGGTGCCATGGAAATACATGGTTTTAACTTAGATCCCTGTCTTTTGTATCCTATGCCTTTGATGCAGATCCATAGGATCCCATGGAAAGAAGTGGTTTTAAACTGGTGCGGTCTCCTTTAGCGTAAGGGGTTTTGGGCAGGGCAAGGGATCTCTTGGTTTTTGGATATAGTTGTTTCTCCTGGTCCTATAGCTAGGTGTAAAGCCAAAATAAAATGGATCTAGATAATCCATTTCATCAATGAATGCCTGGAGATGGGGAGTCACTACCTGCTCCGATACCTTGACCAAAGGAGAGCTATTGGAGACTGCTTTGTGACATCCAGGGATATTTTTTTAATAATGGTTACATCTTTTAAAAAAAAGATAAGATGAAGATCTGCCTTGCTGATTTTCACTACCCTCCTTACTCAAACCACCAACCTCCCTTGGGCTGTTTTTTACAATCAGTATAGGGGCATGGGTCTTACTGAACTCATTGAATTGGCTTATTTACATTGATTTATTATGTTTTCTTTTAAAGCTGTGTTTCACTATTGATATAAACTGTGTCTTGCTTTACTTTAATAGGAGCAATTTTCCAGTGCCATTACTTTACTGCAATCAAATAAAAGTATAATTGAAATAATTACATATCCTTCCCTTATGTGCCCTTACATCCATGTTTCCTTTCTTCTGTTATTTTCCTGCTCATTTTTTTGAACTGAAAGTCCCCTGGAGTACAATCTAATATATATATTATTTTTCCCCCAGAACACAAAGCCCATAGATAGTGTTAGATTTATTACATTGCCTCAGACCATGTAAAGGGTGTCTTTCTCAGGCCTATCAGTATTCAGAAGTTTTCAGACCTGAAATATTTTATGGAAAACCTCTTTTTGCAGAGAAAAAAGAGTTTCTAAGTCTACCTGGAGTTTCTTCAGCCTGCATTTTTGAAAACAGCTTCAATGACCAGAGACTGCAAACAAATTTGTATATACACACACAAATGCACAGACCTACCTCATTACAATTGTACCCACTACACAGATTTTAACTGCAAGTCAGTTGGTGCCAATCCTGGCTTAAAAGTGGGATATAAGTACGCATTTATCATATAACCGAGATATAAGTTCGGTATCTATCTAGGACAGTTTAAACAAAGCCCTTCATCACCTCTCCAATCTAAGACAAGATCAGCAATAACAACAAAACTTTCACACAGTCCTTTGTTAACCTGTAAATCATTCTGGATCGAAGTACTAATGATTCCTCCTCCCAAGAGCATATTGACAAACAAATATTAAACTGAAAGCAACAGTTGCAATTTGAGAATGGGAAAAGCACTCCTTTTTCCCATTTCAATAATGTTGTCATTGGCATTCACAAGTGATACAGTGGCTGTAATTCAGGAGCAGCATCCATAACTTATGTCTGCCAGACTGTTATTGTATGTACACTTTGGAAGAAAGAAGCCTTGTCGGCTGTCTAATATGATGTCCTTTGCAATCTGTTATTAGAACATGCATCGCCCATCTCATTAATCACACCTTTATGGGTGCTGAAGACATGATAACAGAAAGAGAGAGAACAATTGAAATATAGAGGAATCCAAGATTAGGAAGAATGCATTTTAAAATAAAAGGGTAGACAGATAAACGAGCACCTTAAGAACACAAATTATGCTCCCTATTTGGGAAAGGAGAAGCAGTAAGGAATACGATTAAGCAAAGAAGGATTATGTGTCCTGTTGCTGCCAGGAAGCAGAAGCAATGCCTTGAGAATATTTGGATGAAGCCTAGTACAGTTAAAATTAGCTACCGATAAAACATAACTCTGCCTCTCCCAGTTTATCCATGCTATCTTTTTAAAACCAAAGAAACGCTGATGTGTTTTTTCAGAGTCATCATTACTTCTGCAAGGCACCATCAATCTCCTTGCTTCTTTATGAGCTCCAGGTTTTGCCTGCTTATATGTACTTTGCTGCCACCACCAGGATATTCAGTTTAATTTTTTGTAAAGGGGGGGAGCATGACCGCAGTGCAAGATAGCAGACAGTTGTTTTGATTGCATGAGAGAGAAAATTCTTTTCCCTGAACATATGTTGGCATGCAGAAGAGCCACAACCATGGAGATAAGGATAATTCACAGATGCAGAAAGTGGCACGCTGTTTGTTCAATGGAAAAAATAGTATCTTTTACAATAATAGACAGTAATTTTATTCTATTCTTTATTGTAGGAATTCTATAAAATATTTACATCATACTCCCGTACCACATGATTAAAGCTGATGCAATAAACACCACGGCAATGAATGGAGACAAAATTGTGATTATTAAGAGTTTTGCTAGTGAGCCTTTTGTTTTTAACAACAAATGGCATTAAATAATCAAGAAGCATTGCTACAAAGATTACCAGTAGTAAGTGGAAGACAAGGGCCCCTGGTGGTGCAGTGGATTAAACCACTGAACTTGCTGACCTAAAGGTCAGTGGTTCAAATCCAGGGAGCAGAGTGAGCTCCCACTGTTAGCCCCAGCTTCTGCCTACCTAGCAGTTCAAAAACCTCCAAATGCGAGTAGATCAATAGGTATTGGTTTGGTGAGAAGGTAAAGGTGCTCCATACAGTCATGCCGGCCACATGACCTTGCAGGTGTCTATGAACAATGCCGGCTCTTTGATTTAGAAATGGAGATGAGTATCAACCCCTAGAGTTGGATAAGACTAGACATAAAGTAAGGGGAAAACCTTTACCTTTAGTAAGTGGAAGACAACAGTCTCAATCTCTGACAATATTTATTTAAAATGGGTAAGAATAATGCGTTTATAGAAGGTAATGTTCCAGTTTATGTGACATTTAAAGCCAAATCAGAGTAGTAATACTGTCATGACTTCGCCACAAAATAAAGAGCACACTCTGGAATTGGTTATCATATCGCTCATGGGATTAACATACTGGGAACATATCAAAACATCTGATTCTTACATTCATGCAATTCCAGAATTTCTGACGCAGTCTTGATGTTTATAGTAACAAGGCTATTCCTCTATGTCAAGAGTGTTAATTAGGTGCCCCCACTTATTCTTAGACCCACACTCTTTGTTTCTCGCAATTGTCTTTGATGACTGGGCCCTGCAATGAGAGCTGCAGAACAACATCTGGGGGACTGCATTTCTTACCCCATTGTATGTTGTAAAAGTAGAGTACTATATACAGAAGTAAAGAGCACACTAGTTATATTGAATCAAATGGAGTAAGGAGAAATATAGAGGTGGAGTCTCTTGAAGGAACAATATTTTCATATTATTTATTCATTGTCATTGTGTACTTTCAAGTCTTTTCCGAATTATGATGACTCTGAAGTGATGCCAGGATGCATTTTTTCCTGGCAAAATATATTCAGAGAGATTTTGCCATTGTCTTCCTCTTAGAGAGTATGGTTGACCTAAAGTCACCCAGTGAGCTTCCATTGGCCAAGCGGAATTTGAAAGCTGGTATCCCAGAGTCATAGTCTGAAACTCAAACCATTGCACCATACTAGTTGTCACATTGTATTTATATTACAGACTATGTCCATGGTTGGAGAGCAAAGTGGCTTCCAACACAGTCTTTTTAAAATAAAAGCAGTAAAAAGGTATACTTATTAAAGAAGAGACTTCTGGAAATGGAGGATGAGAGTATAACAAAGCAATGCTTGATGGAGTAATATAAGTGGGGAGGTTGGGCTCAAGCCCTGCTCCATCAGTATTTTGATGGGTCAACATAACCCTAATGCAGTTGAATAGAAAGGCGATTAGAGGCAAAAATCATTGAAATGGATGCATCTGACAACTTGCAGACTAGTAAACAGCAGGGTTTCACCATTTGTATCCTCTACTAAGGAGTGACCAAAATAGACAACAATATCTTCAAGACTAAACATCTGTAGCCCTTAGAAAAGCATTTACAGCCCTGCACTTCCAAACAATCAAGTTGGCTAGTGGGAAGATATAGAGGGATCCCACATGCCCAACAACTTTTTACTTGTGGGTCGGGGAAAAGAGAGGATTTAATACACTATCTGTTACATTGCCATTTGTATAATGACCCTAGAAACAATCTTCTGGGAGCCCCTTTGGAAGAAAGGGCAGCATGGCAACAATCAGCAGTTCTCTGTGTCTTGTTAGCGGATTATTCCAAAAATATAACATTAAAGGTTGCCCCATTTGCAGTCGCAGCCCAAAAAATCCGAGCTAAATTAGTAAAGTCCACAGCAGAGGCTAGAAATGGAAATGGAGATAGTTTAGGATGATACAAATCAGACATTGTTATTGTTACCATGTCACTACTACTGTAATTTTAAAGAGCCAGTATATGGAATAAGTTTTAATGTTTATATTGTAAAGTGCTTATTATATTTTTAAAGGTTGTATATTGTTTGATGTCATGGCCTATGTCTGGTACAATAAACAATTTATTCATTCAGATTTTAATAATAGTATAATAGCATACTTATTAAAATGCAAAAATATTGACCTTACACTATTAAAAAAACAATTTAAACTTCCTCAATGCTGTATTAGCAAATAAAGTCAATATACTGAAAGAGTGTAGATCATCCAGTCAAAACCAGTATTACAACAGGCAACTATTTGCTGAAGGTTTCTGTGACTAGCCAGAAGCCCCTGGTGGCACAGTGGGTTAAACTGCTGAACTTCTGGATTCGCTGACAGAAAGGTCAGCGGTTTGAATATGGGGAGCAGAGTGATCTCCCGCTGTTAGCCCCAGCTTCTGCCAACCTAACAGTTTGAAAACATGCAATTGTGAGTAGATTAATAGGTACCGCTCTGGTGGGAAGGTAACAATGCTCCAAGCAGTCATGCCGGTTACATGACCTTGGAGGTGTCTACGGACAACGCTGCCTCTTCAGCTTAGAAATGGAGATGAGGACCAACCTTCAGAGTCAGACACAACTAGACTTAATGTCAGGGAAAAACCTTTACTTTTACCTCTGTAACTAGAAAAGTCTTAGCGTGTGGTTAATCTAGCAACTCATGAAAAGAAGTTCCATATTTTGTAAGTGACCAGTGACTTGAAGACACTGAACAACATATATGTGGTTGCACACACACATGGTATTCATGCACCAAGACATAGCATGATTATTACCATATATTAAATATAAATTTTGAAGAACTTATTTGCAGAAGTATTCGTGCACACAGCTTTTGACTTTTTCATACTTTTCTGTGTTAGAACCTGCAAATGTCATAGGAGGGTGAATACACTGTCTATGTAGGGAGCTTATATTGATTAATGGAACCTTGAACTTCAGGAAGTTGGATAGATTACATGTACATCAGACTGGGAGCACATTATTTAGAGACAAATATTGCCATATTTATGCCCTGAACAGCAGCTTATCCCACAAAATGTTGTATTAGAAGCAATTTAGCCTACAACATTTGTGACCATAATGGTGTGAAAACCTGGCCTAACTGCCTGAACCAATTTTGCTTTAATCTCTCATAGGATGTAACTTTCACCCCATATCCTTATGGGAAAATAATTCTAGTACGCATGTAAGCTGCTGCCTGCAGAGACACTGAAGCTGTTATTTCAGGGTTTAAAATGAAAATGTTGGAGATTTATCACATGACCCAATCGAGCTGTTCAATGGAAAATACTTCTTCGTTCAAATGTATTTGCAGAAACGTTAAATATGTTGGCCATAAACAGTTTAGGATTTAATAGAAATGATTATATGCTGCCTGTTTCAGTTAACCTTCTCAAAAAAATCTCAACAGTATTTCTGTTATATTCTTTTATTTTATCTCATATAGTATTATATAGTACTTAAATACACATTTCCTTCTTGTGGAAGCCTCTCTCCATGGAAGAACCACATAAATATGTTTTAAGATTTCAAATTTATATGTCAGATCTCCCTCAGATACTCCAACCAATGTCCTAAACTTTAGGGATTTTTAAAAAACTGGTGCAGTTTATAGTACTGAATTTTTCTGTTGCAGGCAATTTTATGGAGTACGGTTATTTTAATATGCAATTGCAAACCACCCTAAACAGTTTTAATGGAAAGTCCCGGTAGAAATATCCAGACAAATAAATAAGAAATAGTGTTAGACATTCCTCATATAAATATACAGTACATGATGAATTAAAATAAATGGCAGTTTCCCCTGCTTTTGTTACTTTATGATGCCATATGGATTGGATGGATTACATTACAAACAGATCATTGTTCTCAAATCATTGTGTTCACTATGAAAAAGAAAACTGCTCCTCTCTCTCATCTAGAAGAAAAAAATGTAGTATTTCAGGGTACAAACTTAAATTGCTCACAAGCAGCTTGTCCCATTGTTCCGCATTGAATGTGTTGCTTTTTGAGAGTATGAAAATCCTGAATTTCTTCAGGATGCATGTTCCTTTATTTTTAGACCCAAGTAGAAAGACCTCATGGTCATTCATTCATTCCTCTTCATTCTGTTCTTTTCAGTCTGTGCCTCTCTCTACTTGTGTGTGAATGAGAAAATGCAAGTTTTTCCTTTTGTTTGAAATTAGAAGTAATGGAGTTAGAGAGAAAACTTGGACCCAATGCTTTTCTATCAAGAAATGTAGTTCTTATGTTTTAATAAACCTTTTCAAACCATTGAGATTTAACTCTGCATCTTGCTCAGGATTTTTTTTAACAGACACACTATATTGCTTTCCACTTGCTGAGAGCTAAGATGCTCTACTAAGTGTTCTTATTTTCTTTTAAATGTTTTTGCTGTTTTGCGGAAACTTCCCCAACACTTGGAAGCCAAACTGGCATAGTTGCTCTGTTGGAAATTATTTTCTTTCAGAAAAAACACCAAGTTGAGCTTCACTAACCTAATAGGAGAAATGAATCACAAAACATATATACTGTTGACTGTATCCCTTTTGTTATGACAGCATGAACAAGATGCTTGTAGCCACAGCCAATGCTGATAGCATCAATTCTGTCCCCCCATATTCAGACCTATTATATTTATATCCCTTTTTCTTTCCTCTAAGTGATGAAAGACAGCTTGCACTATTGACACTTCTGTCCATTTAATCTTCACAACAACCTCATGAAATAACCTAGGCTGATACTTAATTTCTGGTCCAGAGCTACTCAGGGCCCATCTACACAGGCCACATCAACATCATTATCATCATCATCAACAGCAGCAGCAGCAGCAGCAGCAGCTTTCACTCATGGCCAAGTGTGATTGCTTTCCACATGTAGGGTCCTGGCAGTGGATCTGTAGGTGATGAGAGACCTATTTGGGGTCCGCATGGTCTTTCAAAATGTGGACATCGGTTTCCAGATGGAAGGTGGTCCCAGTCAGGATTGGCTTGACATGCCTTCCTCTTGACACTTAATAATAATAATAATAATAATAATAATAATAATAATTATTATTATTATTATTATTATTATTATTATTATTATTTCTCCACTTTTACCCTCCATTCGTGCCTCTTCGAATTCCGCAGCACTGTTGATAACCTCCAGTTAGAATGCTCAAGGGACAGGGTTTCCCAGTTCTCGGCATCAATGCCATGCTTTTTAAGGTGAGCTTTAAGCTCATCTTTAAATCTCTTTGCAAAATCAAGGTTTACTTTCAGGAAATTGGGAAGGGGTGCATCAGGCCATGGATGGGTGAATCTGTGGGTTCAGAATCTGGAGATGTGGTCAACTGTAGGGGTTTTTTTCTGTAACAATTACCCTGCTGTCCTCTATAATGGCAGCCTCCATTGATTTGTAAATAAGACCACTATTTCCATACTGGTAGTCATTTTATTTATTTATTTATTTATTTACTTCACTTATATACCACTTTTCTCACCCTGGGCGAGGGACTCAAAGCAGTTTCCAAACATATTGTGGCAAAATTCAATGCCCACATAAAACAATAATGACATACTATCAATTAAATCATAAAATACAGTAACATTAAACATTAAAACATAGAGTTAAAAACATATTAATATAAACATTAAAATCACATAATTTGAAAATCATAGTCCATTTTGATTTGCCTAAATTCACAAGCACAATAAAACTAATATCTGTTCAGCTGGGTCTGTTCCCACTCCCTCCCCCAATTTACCCCTAAAATATATCCAAAACAAGACAGTTAAAGAGGACAAAACAGCTGAGAAACGGTTCTTGTCCATTCAGCCTTCGACATTCATTAAAGCTGCAGGGGTGTTTTGCCACAATTATGGGGATTTCGAAGCTATATATACTTGACTATACATGTTCCTTACTAGTACTATGAGCTGAATCCAGATTTAGACATATTCAACTGAATAGTACCTTGGCAACTTTTCTCCATACCACTAACCAACCCAGCAATGTCCCCCAACTCTCTGTGTAGCACTTCTTATAAAATGTATACTATTGAGAAGAAAGATTGGGAAGTCCATTCACATGACAAGATATGGAACCATCTCATTGTCTAGAATGCATTTTCACATGAATTTTCCAAATACTACAATGTTGTTTGATTTTCATATTTTCCTTGTCACTTCCTCTGAGAAGCAATATTAATCAGTATTCCTTTAAAAATCAATAAGGGGTATGTTTGCAGTGAAAAAGGCAGCTTGTTTGCTGAATGTCGCATTAATAAAACTGCAATGCCATTTATTTCTTTGAACTGGCCTGGAAGAAAGCCTATGATAGATCATCTTCTTCTGATTTACCATGTGGGCTCTCCCTATGTTGCATTGTATCTTTAGATCTGTGAAGTTATCCTTCTTCCATCCAATAAAACTATTGCTTTACTCACTGGAGAGACATTTTTGGTATGATCTTGAAGTATGTAGGATAACTTAGTCACACATGAATATTTAAGTAAGTTGTGTCATATCTTTGTACCAATCTCTCCTACCAAAGAACATAGTATATTTTAATGTCTAGAAATGAGCATTGTATACATTATCCCAATTAGCTTCACATGTCAAAAGATAATACTGCCATGGTAACACATCTTAGTTGGATTGCTGAAACGTGCTGTATGTGGGACTACCTTTGAAAACAGTTTGGAAAGTTCAGCAAATTCAAAACACCGCAGATAGATTGCTAACTGGAACCGGTTTGAGAGAGCATATCATTTCCTTACTGTAACAGCTTTGCTGGTTATTGGTATGTTTCCAAGCACAATTCATAGAGCTGGTTTTAACTAATAAAGCCCTACACATACTTTTTGAAAGTCCATATCTCCCCATACAAACCTGTTCAACTCTTGCAATCTTTAGGGGAGGGCTTTCTCCCAGTCCACTGTCCTCCAAGGTTGACTGGGACATGGATGCTCCTAGGCTTTGGAAATTCCTCTTTCTCTGTTGTATTTTTGCCAGAAGCCAAGAACCTTCTAGTTTAAATAGGCCTTCAGCCCTGCCTGACCAGGGTGGAGTGATGTCTAATTGGGTGTAACTGTTTTGATAAGCAATATGTATTTTAAATATTTTCCATTTTAATGTTTAAAACCATTTTAATTGGAAACATTATTAATGCTTTTTTTTTTAAAAAAAAAGTGAACTTCACACTGTAATTGCTCTGTTTGAATTTATGCTGTAAACTGCTTTGAATCCCATTCAAGATAAAATCAGATGCCTTGATGTACCATGTTCTGGAAATACAGTAAATTTTAATTCATAACATGTGACAGAGCTACACAAATGACTTAAATGACTTTTAAAACATTGTTTTAAAATTGTGTGTGTACTAGTTCAATTTATACCAATTCAGGACCTTAAGAAGCATAAAGTTTAAACTTATTAAAGTGAAATTATGAAGTTAAGGAACACATTTAGCCTTCCTAAAATGAGTTCACTTTATACTGATCCATTATGTCAACAATTTAAAGCTTAAATTATTAAAGGAGGGAGTTGCATTTAAGAAGGTCCGTATTACAGGAAAAGGTGATATTCACATTTGACCATGTTAAAATATACCAAAAAAAATGTAATGAGCCTGTGCTTAGGAAAGAGAATTGTGTGACTTAATGTAAGTAATGAACCTTTCATGTGAAATGATGTAGTGTCACAACTCATTTGCATCCCACTTAAAGTGTAATTAGGTTTCCCTGACAGCATGGCTTATGGCTGGAAGAGCAGACCTGGCTGCTAAATTAATCCAGAATTATTCTGGTTAATAATAGTCTGCAAAGCAAACTTTATACACTCTAAAGTTCCCAACGCACACTTTATGTGATAAATTAAAAACGATGCTGGAAAAGGCTTAAGGGCTGATGATCCAAATTAATCCCTGAAGCTCTTTTTACCTGGAATTCTAACCATTTTCTTAAGGATGGTGTCTCATACACAGTACAGAGATTGCATTCAACATCTCAGTGTTTTTTCAGCACATTCATAGGTGACCATTATGTTAACTCCAATATTATTAGGCACCAGGATTTCAAAGTGAGGGAAGATTAAATTAGAAACTCAATTTCATTCACAGAAGTATGAAATCAAAACCTGCTTATCAGGTCTTGAATTCTGTATAGAGTAACTGTACCGAGTAACAGACCTACATTCCATTCTTATGGTCCTAGAATTGTTCTCAGTCAAAAAGAAGAAGAAGAAAAAGAAGAAGAAGAAGAAGTAGTTATGCATTAAGTAAGAAACCTGAAGAAAATGGGTCTACTTTTTTGACTTAATATATAGTGCTCTAATGAAGGCAAAAGGACATGACAGAATGCATTTCTTTGTTCCACTCACTGTGTAGTGTGATTTGGACTTCTCAAAAAGGAGTATCCTTTCCTAGGAATGAGCTGGAGGCTGTCTCCAAATATTTTGTGAAGGACAGAACCTAAAAACTATATTAGACCTAGGACCTCATCACATAGAGGTCAAGAAGCTGGGGAACAGCGGGGGAAACTGTGGAGCAATGTAAGGCTTTGTCCCCTTAACATCGGTGGCTGTGGGATCCCACCCTTCCCAGCTTCCTCCCGCTTCTTCCCTGGCTTCTTGGATGAGTCAGGTGTACACCCCACTCCTCTGGGCTTCACTTCTCAGTGCTGCCAGCACACTGCTGACATGGAGTCCAACAGAGTCCCAATTGAAGTAGCCCTGTGTCATTTGATGTGCTCTGGCAGACTCCGAGAAGCGGAGAAAAACATCAATGTGAATAGGTACTGTGCAAAGACACTAGTTCACAGTGTTCCAGCAAGAAGGAATTAGAAAAGCAGGTAAAGACAATAAGATTGTCCTCTTCCTGACCTTTTGTGGCTCAAGATCAAAGAATTCGCAATATTGTTTTTTCCCATATTAACTCACCTTTGTCTTCAAGCCATCCTCAGTACCCCTTTTTCTAGTACCCTATACTATCACAGATAAGGCAGCTGATGACATGAGAATATATCTTTCCTGTTCATGTACGCTGATGATAAAACAGTTTCCCTCTTTGGAAGACTTGCTTAGGATATAATTTGATGTCATTTTTGGAACCAATCAGGTATTTACATTTTCGCTCTCCAGTTTTGGATTGTATGCTTGCTCTTCTGTCCATTCTGACAGAACTTTTTATTGTATTTTGGTTGTCCATGCAATATTTTTAATTCATATTAACACTGTAAGCCAACATTAGCATCATTGCTAATTATAATGCTCTTGATCGTTGGCTTCAGATAATGTAGATGCAAAGGATCGATTTATGTTCATCATACTATGTAGAACAACAAATAACGAGATAGCAGCAATGTATGAAGTATAATGTATAAGAAAGAAGAATATGTATTGGTTCAAAACAGCAGGATAAGCAACAATGAAAGAAGTAATCACTTTGTTTATTTTACTTGGCTGTCCCATTAAAGTCACAATATACCTCGAACAAAATATGACATCTTTCATATCTAAATATTTGCAGGTGATTTATAATTGACTGACTTGACTTCAGGAACATCTGAAGTTATGACCACAGATCTGATGGTGGTTGAGTCCAGTCATTTCCCATTATGCTGTTTAGACTGAAATCTCTGAAATATTCTAGACGGTGGCTATTAAAAAAATAAACATAAGAGTTGTTAAAGTCCTAAAATCTACTGTGGGTTAAAAAAATACTCTTTAAAATGTTATTGTTGTTTTGGTATCAATTTATGATTCTCTAATATAAGGGAGACAACTATATGTATACCTAGATAGAGAGAACAGGAATTAAACAGGAAGAGTAATTTTTTGCTTGACAAATGTCTTCCTCCTTAGAATTAAAGCATGAAACATGTGAATGATTCAATAATTAATAGCATCAGGTGACTAAATGATTACACTGCAATCATTTACATGTCTTTAAAGAAGCTCAATGGAACATAGGCCAGATGAGAGATGTAGGATAGCAACTTTTTCTACTCAAAGACAGAGTGTTTATTTTTTCCTAAAAAGGTTCCTACAATATTGGTCAAAACAGTATGTTTGTAAATGTTTGGCACATTCAACAGAAATGATGAAGTGTATGGATTGTGGAAGATATATTTGTTTGTTTTGTGTGTGTTTCTTGACATAATATTTCTATTCTTGAAAAACACAGTTTTTCCAAAATGCTTTTACTAAATTTTATCAAAATATAATTTGAATTGTGCACATACAAATAATCGAGACAAAAGTGTTACACAGCAGCGAAATACATCAATTGTCATACTTTAGTGGCAAGTAATATGTTGTTTCCTATACAAAGCAACCTTTCCATACCTTGGATTCCAAACATTGTGGGATCACAACTCTCAGAATCCTAGACTAGTAGTCATCTTTTTAAGATCTGTACTCCAAAAAATATCTGTAACATTAGAGATCCAGATCTGGAAACTACTGTTACAGATTTCTGAATAAACACACTAGAATCCAAAGGGGAGAACAGTAATAAACAATGGATTGAGATATATTGTTCTTCTTTGCTACAAAATGCTTTCCTGGTGGGTCTAATAACCCTGGGATTCATTTAGAGAATAATGTGGAAGTCAAAGATCAGATATGTTTGATGCATTGTGGAAAAACAGCATGTCTCCTCATTACATTTATGACCTGTACATCTTTTTTACTGCTTTTATACATCATAAAAAGTCCCTGTAGTGCAATGCAAAGAACACAGAGTGTATGTTTCAGTACTTCCCTGTGAACCAAGAAGATTTTCTAAATTTGTTATCTAAGTAACTTTGAAAGCATACAGTGCTTCAAAATTACCTAGAAAGCAAAGAAAGAGAAATGAGGGCGGCATGGTACTCACAAGTTAGGACCCTGGCCTTCTTCAATCTCTTTTGGTGGTATTGGATAAAGTGCTTCATATATTCTTCCAATCCCAGATCCATGAATTGCATATGAATTCATCTTGTCTACGCCAGGGGGAAAATAGCTCCAAGGAATAATTGCTGTGCCATTCCAGGTGCCCCAGTTTATATCTACTTTATATGGCAATGGGAGCTCTTTCTACATAAAGGAAAGAAAAGTTTCACTTTAAAAATCTTATTGGTATTTTTTCCACACCATATTAGCATCTGCGCTCCATATATTACATAACCAAGCTATAATTAATAATCAAGGAAACATTGTGTGGTAGGGTGTTGTACCCACAGGGTTAGTATCCGTGGTTTCACCAGCAGCATCCAACACAGTATGTCTTCTCTAGAAATTTTCAAAGTCCTCAGGTGATTCCATTATATGCTTCTGCTAGAAGTAACAGAGTCACATTGGAGAATCTAGCAAAGAATATCTGTCTAGGTATCTTCTATGTGACTTTTAGCAGAAGTCATTCAATGGGGTTCACTATTATCCACAGTTTCCATGGTAAATTCAGGAAAGTATCCTCCATGAATGGGGAGATTGTCCTATACTTCTATACTTTGAAATATTCAGCTCTGTGTGAAATGACTTTTCAGAAAGTGCATCAACATACGGTAAATTAAGGTAACCTGTGCAGTTGAAATATCTTTCAGGCAATACACAAAAGCAAGAGGATTTCTTGCTTAGTTTTTCAGCATTGTGTACAGGAACCATATTGCTTTCAGCTTTTTAATATGTGTTCCTTGTGGCCATCTGACAAAATAGATTAAAAAGGAAGCATAATCCCTGGAGCGGACCTAAATTCAAATAAATAGCAGGAATCAGAGAATTTTAATTGTGAAGTGGCAGCCACCAGCTGCTTACAAAAGCATCTATCCTCGCTCTTATTATGGAGATGTGCTAATTGAAACTATTTGTACTGAAGTCAAAGCATTAACATCAAGGGGGACTAGTAAGCAATTAGGATGCAGTCATTGCCCAAGCCAAAGTTTTGCACTGAGACTGTGCCTCTCTGGAAGTCCGTTTTGAACATGGGGAAGAGTATTACACAGAGAAATGTTTTCAGGTGATATTTATTAAAATCCCTTGAAACTAGAACAACATTTGTCTTTAAGGAAATATAACTTAACTAAAGAAGATGTCGCACCTCAGAATAGTTCACCTTGCTATAGACACCCAGTCACTCACAGAAGGAAGTCTTTTGTAGTTTTATTGAGCAAAAGCAAATATATATCAAAGCAGGCAGTTATAAGGTTTTCAAAGTTGCAGTAAAAGAGTCCATAGAAATTCAATAGTTCATAAGCCATAAAAATCCGTTAGTCCATAAGCCATAGAAATCCAATAATTCATAAGCCAAAATAGTAGACAATAAATCCCAAAGAACAAAGGCCCAAAGGTTTCAAAGATCCAGGAACAGGAAACTTCTTTTAGGCATGAAGCAGGAACATCCACCCAGATGAAGCGAGAATTTGCTTTGACAAAAATCTATCTCAAAACACACACTTTTAAAAGCAACCCAAAAATTCATTTCTCTTCCCTGTGGAGGCCTCTCTCTTCCCCGTCAATCTTACACTCCTACGAGGCTGAACTCCCTTCCATAACAACCGGTCCACCCTAGATAATGATGGCGCCCCTTCAAGGTCCTCGTTATCTTGCACCTGAACCGGGGCTGAAGACACTGGGGTTTGAGACATCTCTTGCTCATTAATTCCCATGGGAATGTCATCCTGGCTGTTATCTATGGCCAGCTGGGTCAACAGTTCATTCTGCTCAAGCTGCATTTCTCGAGCCTCTGAGTCAGCCTGTATCATTCCCATTCCTATGCCATCATCCTGAAATTCATCCTGCATCCCATCCTCTGACTCTTGTATCTGAAATCCAGAATCCCCTTCTTCATCCTCACTCTGGCTATGCTGTGGCTGAGTCACAACAGAAGATTTCGTTAATGGCACACCTAGTATATTTGATACCTGCTGCAGATGGTTTTAACACCCGTCTACTCTCTACAACTAAATTATTTGTAGTAATAATCATGAAATGAATTAAATAATAATGTTTGGATAACAAACACAGAGAGTAAAAATTCTAATTTAAATTTATTGAATTCTAAATTCAATAAAAGAAATATTGATTCTACAGTCTTTTTAAGATTCACAGTAAATATCTGTTTTTCCTCAATGTAGTTTTATCTCTCTGTCTAGACATCTATCTCCTTTCCATCTGGGAACAACTCACGACAATAAAATAGAACTGAGATTCTTTTGGAAAAGATTGTCATATATTTGCACTGAATGTTGGTATGCTTTTAGCTCTGTAAACAGTAAACACATACATACACATACCTGACTAGAGACCATGTTTCTCCACCCTAGCCATGTCCAAATGATAGCTTTTGGCAACTTTACCCAGGATGCTGGGATTGCAAAAGCAAGCTCTTTCCCTGCACAAAATTAGAGGGTCATTTTCTGCAAAGTATTTCCGATTTCAGATAAACTAGGGAATTATTTTTCTTTAATAAAAACTTAGCATCTGGACCAGCTAATAGTCTTAATGATTACTGGGTGGAATATTTAGCAATTGGATTTAATCTAGCCAATCTGGTCATATGGGAACCCTTGAATAGGAACCTTATATTATGTCCTCCAAAGCCTTTAAAATCTCCAATGCACTCACCATTCCATTGAGAAGAAAAGATGCTGAAGAAGGAAAGTTACAACCCACATTCGAGGAAGAATGAAAAGGAAAAAGAGCAGTAGGGCGGAGGAGTCCACAGCCCCTTTAAGACAAACTGGTTTCTATTTAGCATGACCTGTTGTGGACATCAATCCACTTCCTTATTCATTACATCTAAAGGCATGGATTGGTATTCACAAATGTTCATGCTAAAATATAAATCTGTCTTAAATGGGCTGTAACATCCCCACCACCATTTCCTCCCTTCCTTCTTCCTTACTCCAGGAAATTTGAAGGGAAGCAGAAAAATAAGAGGAAATAATCTTCAATTGATGCAGGTTGCGAGTGTTTGCTGCTCAATTTGTGTTCCACTTAGCCCATCCTCTTTTCTCTTTTCTGATGGCTCGCCAAGGAAGGGGGCGTAAAGAGCCATAATTGAACTCCCTTATCTTGTGTACCTGGGGATGGAGTACAACGCCCACCCCACTTTGATTCGCCATAGAATCCACTCATGTCGTAGAACATGGAAGGAAATGTGGCAATGACTTGAAAACAGCCACTGAGAAGACTCTCTCTCATTCCTCATCAGGCATACCCATGAAGGCATTGGAGCAGAGAGAGAACTCTTCCGCAAGAATCTTAACACTCAGGCAGTTTCATATATGGCTACACACTTTTTCAGAGCTAAGCCAAATACTGTATAATACTCATCTATAATTTGACCACATGTATAAGTCAAGAACAGGTTTGTGGGACAAAATTATGAATTTTGATGTGACCTGTAGTTAAGTCAAGAGACTTAACCCTGCCCCTGAATGCTACCATTTTCCTGTCCAGACATTCAAAACAGTCAGAAGTGGTAAGCAACATGGCAAAGAAAATTGGAGAGTGGGGGTTGTCAGTGCCTCTTTTAGGTTTCCCAGGGATGAGTTCAGCTCTTGCCTTTACCATTCTACCCAGAGAACGGGATGGGTCCTTTTTTTATAATAGCTACAGTACAGTTTTTAGTGAAAATTTGAGACTTATACACAAGTTTATGCAGTAGTTTTTTTATAGGTCCAAACCTATTTATTTATGTATTGATTTACCCCATTTATATCCCATCTTTCTCTACTCCGAAGGGGACTCAAGGCGGCTTACATACAGCAATTATTCAATGCCTTAAAAACATACAACACATTAAACTTGAAATAAATTAAAATTAATGCATATTAAACATTTAAAATTGCAATCAATATTTAAATCACGACATCTGAAAATCATATTTCTGAGCCGTTCCATGGTCACTGCACATATTCCAACATTATTCTTCCACTGCGCTATTCCCCAAAGGCCTGATCCCAGAGCCAGGTTGTTACTTTCCTTCTGAAGACTAGGAGGGAGGAGGCAGATCCAATGTCACTAGGGAGGGAGTTCCACAGCTGAGGGGCCACCACTGAGAAGGCCCCGTCTCTTATCCCTGCCAATCATGCCTACCAAGGAGGCGGGAGTGAGAGCTGGGCTTCCCCAGACTATCTTAATCCCTGAGGTGGTTCATAAGGGAAGATACATTTGGACAGGTAAACTGGGCTGGAGCCATTTAGGGCTTTATAGGCTAAAGCCAGAACTTTGAATTGTGCTTGGTAGCAAACTGGCAGCTAGTGGAGCTGGTGCAACAGGGGAGTTGTATGCTCCCTGTACGCCGCTCTGATGAGCAACCTGGCTATCATTAGTTGGACTATTTGAAGCTTCCGAACAGTCTTCAAAGGCAATCCCACGTAGATAGTGTTGCAGTAATCTATTTAACAAGAGCATGGCCAAGTTAGACTTCCCAAGGTACAAGTTTTAATTGTGCAAAAGCTCCCCTAGCCACCGCTGAGATCTGGGGTTCCAGGCTGAACAATGAATCTAGGATCACTCCCAAGCTGCGAACCTGAGACCAACAGTTTGAATTGCTCCCAGGAATAACAGAGTAGCCAGAAAAGTTGTTTTAGCAAGGGAGTTACATGTTCCCTATAACTTGCTGGGCTTCCAATGAGTGTGTTTAGCCTTTATAGTGCCAAATTCTCTCAAAGAAAAAGGTTGTGTCCATTTTAGCTGAATTCCCAATTCTGTTTGTTCACTTGGTTCCCACCTACCTGCTTCCTCCTGTGGTGCCCATTGCTGCTAATGGCACAAACTATTCTACTTTTCCTGCTTCCACTTTTTAACAGTACAGATGCTTAAAATAAGGCATTCTTATTAGTATTGACCAATTTATTTCATGAATGGGGAAGTGTCAAATATAACCAGAAAGTATGCTTTTTAATTTTATGTATGTCATATAATTTGTACTTTGTTCTACAACATGAATTTCAACTGCATCATAGTTTTGTTAGTGAAACCATTTACTAAGATATCACTACTGTCCAGAATTTAAAAAATGAGATAATATGTAAATAATTTATTATGCATTTCCATAGCATGGCCCTTGAGTATTAGCTTCTGACACATAAAGCTCTTTTTGTCAGTTCCATGGAAATATATATGCATTGCTTATAAGAGTTTCAAGGACTGCCAAATTGTTCAGTACTAAACAGGGGAATAAATAGTCTCAGATAAATTTATAGCATAATAAAAACTTTGATGTAAATGCAGAATTTGTCAACAGGTGAGGGAGTTTTTCTTTTTAAATTCATTTGATAGAATAAGCTCCATGAAACCAATTTGCAAGTGATTTGCAGATGTGCTGGCATTACTTAACAGCATTACTGTGATTTATGTTCCAAACACTAATGCAGATGATGAAATGAATTCATAGCCTGTAATTACCAGAACAGAAAAATATCAAAGGGGAAAAGGGAATATATATAAAAAATCATGAACAAAGTGATTGACTTTTTAAACACTATATGTAAGGCAAAAGGTGCATGGCTTATACTATAATTTGCAATACCTTGCAAAATCCTTTAATAGAATAACTGTATTGGCTCTTGAGAAACATATGGGCCCTATTATTTCATATATTTACTTATGAGTAATGTCCCTTGA
This sequence comes from Anolis carolinensis, assembly GCF_035594765.1. Taxonomy (NCBI): domain Eukaryota; kingdom Metazoa; phylum Chordata; class Lepidosauria; order Squamata; family Anolidae; genus Anolis; species Anolis carolinensis. Next base: position 37,923,970 of record NC_085845.1, on the reverse strand, counting down.
ACATACAATGAAAGTTATTTATGCGTTCGTTTTAAATGATGCCATGGCCAGAGTTTGTATTGAGCAGGGGACTAAGACATTAACTGCAAATATATTAACCATATGACAACTCTGTTTTATCATTTTCTGACTTCAAACCTGGGAACGGAAATCCGTCACACAGACTACAATCCTTACTTGGAACGAAATCTTTCTGAGCTTAAACAACTTACTTTGGGGTAGACAGACAAAATTGCATTGTTAATGAAAGCCATAACATAAGCCAAATGAGTTGGCTCGGAAGTAAATGGACTCCTAGTTATCCACACAATGCACAGGGACCAGGCCTGTAGCCAGGATTTTGATTCGGGGGGGGGGGGGGGGGGAGCTGAGTCTGGGTGAGAGGTGATCTACTAGCAAACCTTTTATATCGTTATCCCAATACCCCCATGCATATGGGATATATTAAGCATGGTGATCAGATCATGATATGAATAAACATAACAGTTTAAATAATAAATGTAAGGCCTTCTTGCAGACCACCCTGAGAATTTCAGGGGGGGCTGAAGCCCCTCAAGCTCCCCCCCCCCCCCCCGGCTACGGGCCTGACAGGGACCATTTACCTTCCCCCATGTAAAAAAAAAAAAACATGGGATGCTCTGGAGCTTCCCTGGTGTTCCAGATCGTGCACACATTTTGGGCCAGTGTAAATAGTTGGGCCACTTCCTATTCACAAATAGCCATGACTGTTTTCACCACCATCCAGATTTCTCCAGGTTTGGGCAGCCTGGGGACAGGAATAGCACTTTCCTTCCCTCATTGTTCTCGGTGTAGCAGCAACAACAAGGCATGGAACTGCCAGTGGTCATCACTCGACACCTGTAGTAACTCCAGCTAAAGCGACATATTAGAGAAGGAAGAAGTAAAAAGAGGATACAATTCCTCCTTGCCCTCTCTTACTTTGCTTATTTTCTCTGGCTAGCATCACTACAGAAACCAAGAAATGACCATCAGAAGTTTCATTGCTAGTGGTTGCTGCTACATCTGGATTGACAGGTGGAAGGTAAGGTTGGCAATCCAGAGGTGCTAAACTTCGTCTGGCACCACTGGGCTGTGTGAATGCCATCCAACCTCTGGACTGGCTTGGAGGTTGGTCTTGTGGACTTCAGCGGTGCTGATCTGAAATACCCCATTCCAGATCGGCACCAACATTTCTGGCACGTGTGCCCCCCTATTTAACCACTAAGGTTCCCTGTTTCTCACAATTGGCTGCTATTTAAAGAAGTGTACATGGAATTATTTTGTATCACCTTTAACAGACAAAAGTTATACAAAATACAGAAACAGTATTATAGTTGTTAGGTACTTCATGTATGCCTTGGTATTCCTCATAGCTGCTCAGGGTGGCTAACAATATATATAAAAACCACACAGTTAAAACTACAAATATGTAAACTAATATATTAGAAATGTCTGATGCTGGCTGGTATATCATCTCTATAGTATATTCAGTATAATGGCAAAGCCAGAACTATATTGATAGTATTTGTTAATCAAAGAGGTCTACATCCTGGCATCTCCAATGAAAGCCATTCCAACTGGAATGCTTATTAAGATGCAGAGGGAGCAAGATTTGCACATATAAAGATTTGCACATATATATATATATCCTATGTCAGCATGCATGAGTGTGCAAGTAACTATGTACTATAGAGTAGGGACACTATGAACAGTACACAGAGATACTAGTGAGAACGCCTCATTTAGTTGGATGATTGTTTTGTTAATTTAACGATGAAAAGTTTTTCAGGGGAATTTTACTTACCTCAAGACAATCTCCTCCAGAGAGACGTAACACAAGATGTTGGCCATGCCTATCAAAACAAATACACAATTAAAGTAGAGAAATCAAATGCAATGTCAAAGCTGATTTAACTAGACTATGTGGTTGTCAAACAAACATTTAATGAATCTCACAGCAGAGTAGAGAAAACAGTTGAGAAGCATGTCACAGAAATCTCCCATGCTGGAAAACTTACGTGTGATAATTTTATGCCTTTCCTTGTATTTGCATATGAAAAAGCAAGAGACCAGAGGTGTGTTAATAACTCCACGAGAAGTCATATTCCATAATAGTTATTTCATCTGTTATGACTGTTACGGCACATCATTACATTTATACATGGCCCTTTTCTCAAGCAATTTAGCAGTCCATTTAGGCTTATCCCAGTTCATCTCCACAATCATTTTAAATGGTGGTTGCAAAATAAATGAACAAATGTGCTATATTTGCTTATTTTATATGTATTCTGAACACAGCAACAGTACTTTTAGGAGCCCCCATGTTTCATATGGAACGCTCAAGAGGCAAATTACATTTTATTTTCTTTCTTTTTTTTGACATATCCTAAAGAAAAATCTTTTTTCCCCACAACACCCAGGTATCTTGAAAAGGCAGCTTCTTTTGACATGGAAAACTCAGGAAAGTATTCACATAATTTTTGAACAGCCAATTTAGGCAACTAGATCACTAAAATTAAAAGAGGGCTTATCTCATCATCCCACAAAATAAGTTTGTCTCTGGGTCCAATTTGCTTAATTTCAGAGACCCATAAATAGATGAAATCTTGGTTTAATATTTAGTCTTCCTAGTGTGAAGTTGAGCATATGCTTTCTCTCTTTAAGCCCCTATTCCCTTCAATAAACTTTCCACATGCTCTGAAACCCAGGACTCAGTTCAAAAATGCAACGTGTAACCAGCTGTTAGATTTGACCTACTGATTTATTTTTCAAATTTCTGTGTTAGGCCCAATGCCTTCTTTATCCTTTCCATGTTCCCTTTCCCCGCGTCTTCCTCACAAAACAGCATTTTTTAATAACTTGACACTGTTTGAAAGGAGAATTTCTCAAACTAGAGAGGTTCATTATGACAATGCACAACTTTCAGATGTAGCCCACTCTTAAATGCCATGTGGGTCTTTTTATGTGGCAATACTTACGGACAGAGTTCTACTTCCAAGTAGTTTCTTGTTGCACTATTCAAAAAGAAGGATTCAACAACTGAGAAAAAACAAAGGTATGTCAGTATGTGAAAAGGAATGAGATATAGTCATCTGTCAGGAAACTGAGGCTGCTTCCATTCACCTGTATAAAATCCACATTAAATTGAATTATATGGCAGTGTGGATTCAGATAATCCAGTTCAAAGCACGTATTATTGATTATCTGCCTTGATATTCTGGGTTATATGGCTGTGTGAAGGAGACCACATTGCCCCCAAGGGATCTTGAGGAGATGCATCATTATTACCAACCCCCCAAAACTATCAATTAAAAAATGCCTCCAAATTCCCAGTAATGTATTTGTAGTCCTTTCTGGGTCTTTTAGGGTCAAGAGGGGTCTTTTTTACCCCCCAAAAAATCTGAAATGTTGTAAATAGTAGTTTTGAAAGCATCCTGTCCTATTGTATAGACAATTACCCAACCACGCTTCTCAGACCACCTTGGCTATAAGGGCCTCCTTTCTTGACATATCCCCTCCAAACCCAGGCATCACAGGAATAGGGAGCTTGGAGCCTACTGCCTCATCCTCCCATTTCTAACACTGTACACTGTTTTTATCTTATTACTATCACTTCTACAGGCATGTTCTTCTTGCCACCATAACCACAACCTTCTCCTCCAGGTTCAGCCTAACCACACCAGTGGATAAGTGGGATGTTGCCATATATACTTTAGTCAATGTAAGCACTTGGGCCATAAACTGTGAAATATTTGATAAGGCATTCTGTCATACCCTGTCCCTACATGACTTTGAAAAGCCTCTCATACCCCATCTACACTGTCATATAATTCAGTTTCAGAATGCAGTTTAACTGCATATGAGTCCATACTGCCATGTAATGTAGTTCAATGCAGTTAAGCTGTTGTAACACAGACTCCTTAAAGCGCCAGACGAGACGTTAGTAAAAATACAGTTTATTAGTTCACAACCAAAAGGAGCCCAAAAACAAACTCAAAAGGCTCAGAACACTGTGCCAACCCTCAAACGTGTCGCTACTTGTGGGTTCTCTACAGATGTCCTGGATCTCCCGCACCTTAGTCCAGTCCATTATCTCATCCTCTGAACTTGCCATCCCATCCTCCTGATTCTCAACCCCATCATCCCCCTCAAAGCCCTCAAATGTGTCATCATCAATAGGCTCCCTAAGTATTTCCCAGATCCGCTTCCTTTGTTGCTCCTCATCGGAGTCTTGCTCATGAGTAGTCTTTCTTCCTCTTCTAGTGCACCTAGTAGTATCATTACTCAAAGACTCCATCACAACATAAGCTGTATTCTGAAACTGCATTACTTGGCAGTGTATATTCAGGCTCCTATACTGCCATATAATACAAATTATCAAATAAGATAATACACATTATCTTCTTTGAACTGGATTATATGAGTCTGCACTGTCATATAACCAGATCAAAGCAGAAAATCTGGATTTTATATGGCAGTGTAGACGGGGCCCCAGTCTCAGTCTCAGATGTGTTTTGCCATGTTACATACAGGATGTTTGAGAGACTCAAAAATAGAGGCTATTTTAAAATAATTTTCTCACCTTCATAATCCCAAAGTCCGTCAAAGGGCTTTCCAGGTTCACCAGGTGGAGCTGGAGGATCATCAAAGAATAAGGAGTCCAGTTCCATTACCAAACCCTGATCACCAGGTTTGAATTTTATTGTCACCGGTAGATGCATTACAGGTATACTGTCCCAGGTGTATTTTATTCTATATTCTACCTACAAAAATGCACGTGAAGACAAAAATAATTATTTGATCTGGCCTCAACAGATTGAGTTCTAATTCATTTCAGGCTATTATTATTAAACAAGTTCTGGAGTACATTCAGAGAGTTAGCACCATATAACATATGACCAACAAAGATAACATAAGGTATCTGTCAGAGTGATTTTTCTAACCAACAAAATAAGCTGAAATTAAATATTCTTAAAATGTGGTGGTGTATTTAACCTACAATACTATAAGCACATACTCAATTGTAAGTTCACTGAACTCCATGCATGAAATGCATGGGATTGCACTATGAGTGTGGTCTATACATTATATTCAAACACATGCAATGCTGCACTTGAAAATATTTGTAATGGAATGCTTGCCAATGTTATGATGTGATAATTCAATATAATACCATGTTCTTACATTGTTAGGATTTGGGAATGGGGAAAAATAAGGCACTAAACACTGTTAACCTGTCCTAAACAACATTGGCTCACTTATGAGAAATCCTTGTTCTGGATCCTTAGGACCCATGTCACTTGGGACTGTGTTCGTAGCTTTTATCACATGATTCAAAACAGAGTTTCAAAAAACGTAGGCGCATATATGTGTGTGTGTGTGTGTGTGTGTGTGTGTGTGTGTGTGTGTGTGTGTATATATATATATATATATATATATATATATATATATATATATATATCGAAACAGACAGACAGACTTTAGACAAAGTTGAATGGTAGCATAATATTTATAAACATTTCTAAATGATCCGTCTTAAGCAATAACCAAATGCAAATGGGCATTACAGGCAGCCCTCGAGTTACAAACATTTGACTTACAAACTACTCATATTAAAAGCAGGAGTGAGACAACAGGAAGTGAGAGAAATCTGCCCCTCAGAAGGGAAATTCACTATTGGAAGAGTTATAATGGGAAAAGGTGTCCCAACTAAAATTTTATCACCAATCTTCATAGGAGCCACAGTGGCGTAATGGGTTAAACCCTTGTACTGGCTGAACTGCTGACTTAAAGATTAACGGTTCAAATCCGCAACACGGGGTGACCTCTCGTCTGTCAGCCCCAGCTTCCCATGCGGGGACATGAGAGAAGCCCCCCCCCCCAAAGAATAATAACACTTCCAGACATCCCATGGGCAACATCTTTGTAGACAGCTGATTCTCTCACACCAGAAACTACTTGCAATATGTTCTCAATTTGCTTCTGACATAATAAAAAAACCCAATCCTCATTCTCACAACAGGCCAATTTATTCAAAATCCAATTATCACAGAGACAGAAAGTAAAGTAAAATCTTCTGAACAGTGGCATAGACAGTGATTCAAACACCACAGGGGTGTTCATCTTTTCCTATGCTAGCCAAATGTTTTTTTTAAAAAAAAATTGCCTGGATTTATACTTAAAAATGCACCTGTTCTGACTTACAAAAAAATTCAACTTAATGGTGGAACCTCCTTCCTTGGAAGCTTTTAAACAGAGGCTGGATGGCCATCTATCAGGGGTACTTTGATTGTGCTTTTCCTGCATAACAAGTGGTTGGACTAGATTGACCATGTGGTCTCTTCCAACTCTATCATTCTATGATTCTAAGAACAGCCTTACAGAACGTATCTTGTTTGTAACTTGGGGACTGCCTGTTCAGCTTCATCTTAGTTTCTGAAACTAGCATCTTTCCCAATGAGTCCCTTTGACAAGTATATATGATGAAATGCACAGTGTTGCCATTTTAACTCAACATGCTCATACAATCAAGCATATTAAAGACTAGAAAATTCAAAATATAAAAAATGAAATGATAGTAAATTTTGTTCAATCTCATTAACTGCTAAGAATATTTCTTAATATATTCGTCAGTCCCTTAACATTTGAACGATGTCTTTCATACACACTCACCTCTTGCTTTTCATTCCTAAGGAATACTGGTTCATGATCACTGAAGACTTCATATTCCCTTGAGAAGGAAACATATATAGTCTTACTAGATAAGCGGACTAAACTGGCACTAAATTTATGATATTCTCTGTATTCACAAAATGAGCAAAGCAAGTAAACTATACCTAACTAATTTGAGGTTGTTTTCTAAAAACAATTTCAAAATGAAATCTAGATGATAAATTAGCAGGTATCTCTAAAACACAACATTGATGACTTTATTCTCCCATCTAGTGGCAAAAGCAGGAAGAATCAAGGTTTCTGGCTGGAATAAATCTATCAATGCATTAACAAAAGGGAGAGTAAAACAACTGAGTTCTATTTATATGCATATGTTTTTTCAAGTATTCTAACATTTTATTTCAATTTTTTATCATTTAGGGATCTAGATTCTATTTTAGTCTACTAAAATGCTATGTGCACTGCAACTCATGAGCCTAATAATAGAGATGAAAAGGGGAAAGGGTTGGGGCCTAAGTACCCCAAAGTTACCAATCCCACCTGATAAGCAGAGTCAGGCTTAATTAATACTTGTATGAGAAACCAAAAGCAAAACCAGATACCATAGGCTATATTTCAATGGAGGGAACCAGCAAAACCATCCCAAGTGCTTCTTGTCCAAGAAAACCCTATGAATTTTATTGGGTTGCTGGAAACTGACAGGCAACTTGAGGCACAGGCACACACAAAGCAGGAAGAGAATTTATTTCTGTTTTGCATAGTTGCATTTTTCATCTACACATGCCCCTGTACCTACAATTCAGTGCCACCAGAAGCTAATGGAAGAGGAGAAAATACAGAGAATGTGATTATTGCTATTTTCTGCCCAAAACAACTATAACGTATATATGGTAAACAGGAGCCAATAATTGTTTCTATATGCATCAGTGAAAACACTCATGCAACTCTTGAACATTTAACCAGGCTCTTTAATAGAGAATGCTGTATATAATCATGTATAAGCCAACCTTGTGTACAAGTCAAGGACAGGTTTTGAGGACAAAATCATGGATTTTGATGTGACCCGTGGAGGGTCATATTGAAAAGGGGGGAAGGTAGCTGCCATTTTAACACCTCTGAATTAAAGAAGGCTAGAAGCAGCACCATGGAAGACAGAAGACAGGGAGCTAATACTTCTATTAGGCTTTCCCTAGATCAGTGGTTCCCAACCTTTTTTTTTTTTTTGACCAGGAACCACTTGACCAGGGGCCACTCTCCAACATTAGTACCAAAAGGGTTACAAATCAGTTTTTGGTCAACTTTAGATTCTGATTGGTTATTTGGGGTACTGATTCATTGGATAGACCACATCAGCTCTAGTTTCTGATACAGAACATATGCCATCCAGTAGTTGCTATATGCTCGCCCACAGAAAACCATATTTAATAATTTAGAACTGCTATGATCTATCCAATGCAATTTTCTGAATCAGCACCCCAAATAACCCCAGGAACAGGCCTAAAAATAAAGACACCACCTCTTCCAGGCGCCACATGGAAGGGCTCCGCTTGGGGGAGGAGAAAGGAGGAGAAACAGCAGTCAGGAAGCTTGTTGTCGTGCCTTTCATGGGTAGTCAGCCTCTGCCCTCCTTACATCCCTATTGCCTCGGCACTATAAGAGGGTTTCGCGAGACCAGTCGCTCTCGATGCAACGTTGTGTTAACTTTGAGGCCATGGACCATATTTTAGTTCTTGGAGGTCCACGGATCACAGGTTGGGAACCACTGCCCTAGATAGACTAATCTCTTGCCTTTTGCTACTCTACTCAGAAATGATTCCATTTTGACAAAAGTTAAGAGAAACGAATGACATTAACCTCTGGATGAGTGAACCCAGGTTTTTTGTGTCATTTAACTAACATTTCTAAACTTCTATATGAACAAATACAGCAATTCATTTGCTGTACATTGCCAGAAATTCTCTGTCAAAAGAATAGACTAAATTTTTGTCTCATCCTCTGCATCTCACTCAGAAAGCTAGCTTACAGTGAAGAGTCTCATAACTATTCCTTATCTTGCAAGACAGTAAAATATCTGCTTCATCAGCATGCAACCCACTTATATTATAAAACCCACAGGGAGAAATCAAACATGTACATTAAACAAACATGATTTTCTACTCAATTTGGTAAGGAAAGACCCAGACATATAACAAAATTTGTAAGTACCTGCTGAGTTTGAAGTGGTGGACAGGGTCGACAAGCCAGGTAGCTGTGAAAGCTACAACAAATAAAGTTTTCATTTTTTTTAAAGCTATCACGCAGTTCAAAATTTATCACCTTTTATATACTGCCTGTATTATCAGAGCCTAATATTAATTGGGCTTTTGAGATGGTTACTGTCAAAAAGAGGTAATTAATGACTTGCTAGCCTTGAGAGATTTTTAATAATTGACTAAAATTTAAAATCAGCAACCTGTCTATATTAAGCTAGGTGAAATATTTCATAGTGGTATTTCAAACATTTTCCTTGTCACTGCCTAAAATATGGATTAAGACTGTGTCATGATGGAAGTCCTGGTGATATCAATAGGTTTATTCTGAATACAACTAACAGTGCTTCTAAATAAAGAACTCATTGTGTCTTATTCTGCTTAAAACCATATTTCTTCAATATCAAGACACACTTTTTTCCCATATAAATATCTCTAAAAATGGAATGCGTCTTAGAATCAGGGGTGTATCTTATGTACTTTTGTTGATGGTAGTGGTACTGATATTAAGGTGTGTCGTACAATTGGTGACATCTTGTAATTGAAGAAATGTGGTGTTGCTTTGTTGTGGGGGGAGATAAGAGTGACAACAGAAAAGTTTAAGTGGGTTACAAGTTGATGATATCACTGTCTGAACTGTCTGTAAACTCTGTGTTTGAGGATGGTCAAAAAGCAGGGAATTTGTAGATATTTGTGACTGGAAAAGAAGAAATAAAGTAGTAGAAGTTAAATCATATCCTATCCTATTTGTCCTTGATCCACTCTTTTTGGGCTTCACGCAAAACTACCATTTGCCAAAATATGCAATCCTGTGCTTTTCTTTTCCATTTCTGGCCAAATAGCTTAACCATTGGTTTGTCCCATTGAATACGAGGTCTTTCCAAGGGCCGCTCATGGTTTCTTCGTTTCCAATTTGTTAGTCGACATGTCCATCAGTTGTCTTTTGTTCATGCTATATGCCCTGCCTATCTTCTTTTTCCCTCATAGATTTCATTGACCACATCACATACTCTGTTTCTTTGACACAGCTCTTTATTGCTGACTTCTCTTATTGTCATGCCACACGCCCTTCTTTCCATGTGTAGAAGCTAAAAAGATTGTGAAAAAGTAGTCACTCTCCTTGCTTGTTTTTAGCAAAGGTTACAGTAGGATGATAAAAGAATTGTCGACAAAAGTATTTATCCATTTGCATATATGTTTTTGGAGCCCCGGTTGACAAAGTGGGTTAAATAGCTGAGCTGCTGAACTTGCTGACCGAAAGATCGGCGGTTCGAATTCAGGGAGTGGAGTGGGCTCCCGCTGTTAGCCCCAGCTTCTGCCAACTTAACAGTTCAGAAACATGCAAATGTGAGCAGATCAATAGGTGCTGCTCCAGTGGAAGGGTAACAGCGCTCCATGCAGTCATGCTGGCCACATGACCTTGTCTACGGACAACACCGGCTTTTCGGCTTAGAAATGAAGATGAGCACCAATCCCCAGAGTCAGACATGACTAGTCTTAATGTCAGTGGAAAACTTTACCTTTACCTATATATGTTTTTACCAATGAGAATCTAGCAATTCCCCCCGCCCCAAAAAGGTAACAAAATCTACTGCTACAGCTTCACCTAACTAAAAAAAGAAACAACTTTCTCTAGAAATTGATATACACATCGATAAGCTCATCAATACTGTCATATTTTGATTCCTAGAGCTGGGAAGAAAGTGAAATAATACATAAATGAGGAAGGGAAGACCCAAATTCTATAAGGATTGCTTCCAAAACACAGAATGGGTGTTGTATGCTTCATTTTTAGTCCAATATTTCTATCTGCCAAATTGCTAACAAACAGGTTCCTATCATGTAAATAAAAGGCCAAGGATAAAGACCTTCAAATATAATTTTCACAAACTCCAAAGTAGCATTACATCAGCTCAAATTTGCTATCTGCAATAACCTGAAGAGTTCAATGGCTTATTGAAACTAAAACAATCTGTTCCTTTGTTAACAAACTCATAAACAGTATTTCACAGTGTTCATGCTGAAAAGACAAAATGACTTTAAATCAATAGATGCTTCAGCACAGTACAGAAAGAATCTATTTATACATCTCCTTTATAAACTTATGAGAGAACACCAATATCTAAACCTAAACTGAATGGTACAGGCAGATCCAATATGTTATACAGCTAATGCCCTATGAAACTGGAACATTCCTCCTATGAATTGTACATACAAAAATCTAAGCGGGCAAGAGCATGTTATTAGTTGACCTAAAGAAGAGGGGGAAAAATCAGCTGCCACCTACATATATGACATCTTAAATGAATTGTTAAAAGAGAGAGAAAAATCTAATAATAACTGTCCTATGCCCCTGGGGTCTGAGTGCTAATCCTTTTTCCCTCTTATTACTGAAGGATTCAGGGCTATAGCCGGGGGGGGGGGGGGGGGGTAAATTTTTCAGGTTTTTTACTCATGAATTTTAACTGATTCACCAAGTCCCCATGAGTGTCCACTGAAGTTTATCGATGGAGCCTGATTTCTAACTTATTTTGTGTTATGGAACTACTCTTCCTGATTCACTAAAAAAGTTTACCCCCCTGATTTTTTTTTCTGGCTATGGCCCTGGATGGATATAACCATTTGTGATACTTTGAAAGTAATCTTAAGTGCTCTTTCAAATGAAGACATAGAAATGGTATTTAAAAAAAACCTTTCCTGTTGAATTATTAGGAAATACTACAATCCAAGAGTTTCTGAATAACCCTTTCCAATGTTGGCAAACTGTACCATTCCCTTCTGACCCGAGTATATCATAGAATTACATTGGAGGACGTAGAAATGACATTATCTATTCGGTATGAATAAATGAGACTATGGATACTGGCCCCACAGATGCAGGGGCTGAACTGTATATCCAGCTGCATAAGAAGGCTGGATTTAACAATAATAATAAAACTTTATTTGTAAACCTTTATTTCTTTCCTTGTTAATTGGCATTGTGCATGCTTTACTACAAGGGCCCCAACAATAGATCTCAATTGTTAGGCAGTGCTCTCTCGAGCCCCAAAACATTACATTTTATTGCCAGCACCTTTGCTTGAATTCAGAATGGAAAGGGATTAGCTGTGCAATTTCTCTAGAATGAGTGCTAATGGACATCTGAATGGAACCCGTGAGCACTCGAGCTGTTGCATTTTACACTAGCTGCAGCTTTTGAGTCTTCAAGGGTGGCCTCAGATATACTGAACTGTCATAGTCTTGATGACATGCATTGGAATATGTATAGGTGGCCACATGAATTTCAAAGGGCTTTATTAGTAATCTGAATGTCACAATCTTTCTTTTGATTCATTTTCCCTTTGGTGGCTTAACATACTCCAAATCCTATGAGGCGATCTGGTTGAGGAAAAAGTAACCATAGCTTGTATGTAGACTACTTGTGGTCTAGTGTCAATATGACTAAAAAGTTCATCTCATTTTATTTCTCTTTGAGAGCACCTATGAACAGTGCTGAGTCATGATCTCTTACATCCTTCCATATTATGTCCTTAAGTCTTTCAAAAAAAATTGGTACAGTTCAGCAAATGAACAATGACTTGATTTACAGCAATCTGTATGTTTTCTGCTGGAAAGGTTCTTGTATCTGTATGTTGCAATGTCATTGCTAAATATTTTATTTTTGATATGAGTGAAAAGTTCTTTCTCTAGAGTCCTGCTCACTTCCCACACCAAAAATGATATATCACCACAAGTATGAATAGTATTTTCAAAACCCCAAGATGAAGATGGGCACAACATTTTACAAAGAAACACAATAATTCATTTGTAAATTCAGATTTTATTTGGATTTAAAGTATCTTTAAAACAAGTTTAAATCAAATGAAGACAGACTTAAAAGAGAACACAGCTAGCTCAGGTCTATGTATGATGGGAAGAGACAACATAAAAGCACCTGAATCAATATATGTCAATCCATTATTTCTTTACACAAGGCACAATCAGTATAGCGTGAGAAAAGAAAACCTGTTTGATACACAGTGTGCAGAGACACAGTTGCTTTCAGCTCACCAGATAGAAGCTGGAAATCTTATAGGTGACATATACTGGAATGTATGTGTCTTCGAACTGTCATTTGACTTATGGTTATCTCATGAATTTAGTAGGGCCTTCCTAAGCAATAATAATAAGCTATATTTATAGCCCGCCCCCTCTCCAAAAGGACTTGGGGCGGCTTACAACAAAATTAAATCATAACACATACATAAGCAAAAGCAAAAAGACAAGACAAAATATGTAACCAACAATTATATGCAGGTTAAATTAACATAACAGTATCACAATAAATACACAGTTTAAAAATTTATACTGGGTTTAAAACATATTGTAACCCGGAGGCAAAACCAGTTAAAAGGAATACTCAGAGGGGTTGTGCCAAGGTAGGTACTTCTGGGAACACTATAGAACAGGGTTTCTCAAACTAAGGCCTGTGGGCCAGATGCGGCCCTTCAAGGTCATTTACCTGCCCCCTGCCTTAAGCTTTAGACTTAGTCCTAAGTCTGGAATGACTTGAAGCCACACAACAACAATCCTAATTAACTTGACTATCTCATTAACCAAAAGCAAGTCCACACTTCACATTAAAATACTGGTAAATTTATGTTGGTTAAAATTGTTCTTCATTTTAAATATTGTATTGGGGTTTGGGGCAGGGGGTTGCACTACAAATAAGTTATGTGCTATGTACATAGGAATGTGTTCATTTTTTTTTCAAACTATAGTCCAGCCCTCCAATAGTCTGAGGGATCATGAACTGACCCTCTGCTTAAAAAGTTTGAGGACCCCGGTTTCAGAAGGAGCTAATACAACCTTGTACAATGTGCCGCAAGCACAACTGCACCCTGATGAAGATGAATCATGCTCTCATGGCTGATTAGTAGGTAAGGAAACAGACAGGCACCATTCAATTTATGCTAGAATAATTCAACATATTATCAGAAGATCTGGAAATATGATGATGGTTATTCTATCTTTGCTGCACAATTGTCACAAACACTGTGAAGGCAACCCTTGTCCTCCTAATTGCCCATGGGAGTATGTCTTCATGCTGTCAAGCTCCATTACCCTGGTGAGCTCTTGGTCACAACTCACAAATTAGCCTGTTAAATACATTTTGGCAATATATATTTCTGGTTAAATGAAACATATTTCACCTTTTCCCCATTTTTTAAAGTTTTGCTTAAATTCAAAGAAATGATTTTCCATGAATTCAAGGTTATTAGGATCCTAAATCCTTTTGAAGAATTACTGTTAATTTACTGAAAATGCAAGAAGAAACAGAGGTAGTGGAATATATTATGAGCAGGCTGAATAACTACTAATGCAAATGTAAGAATTATATGCTCAGGTTGCAAAAAGATAAATATTCAGAATCCAAGAAGGGTCCACCCAGCATACTAGACCAGGAAAATCTTTGTGTTTCACTCATGCTCCAAATGCCATGCTTTACTGATTCATTAAAACATACAGCTGGACTATATCTTGATTTCTATCCATTAGAAACAAAAGTAGAGCTTTGCCAAAAATGATTTTCCCACTTCATTTACTGTAGAAATAATGATCAGTTATCAGAAGGCATGCTATAACCATCACAGTTGAAATTCAAGTGCAGATGAACATATGTGTCCAAAGACACAGAAATAAGTTGCATACTTGTTCAAATATTTTTCTACCTTTTTAATTTTTGCATTCCAAGGGAGACATTGTTGACGCACAAAGGCCCTTTAATGATTAGAATTTGAAATATTTTGCTACAAAAATTGTATGTGAGGAAAAAGTCTATAAAGGAAGGCTGCTTATCTGATGGATTAGGGATTGAAGTGCCATCAGAAAATGGAATCAGCTGGGGTTGGATTGGATGGTTCTTCTGGTCTCTTCCAACTCTATGATTCTTATGATTCTATAAAAAGTAAAACCGAAGATTTTTAAAGCTTGCAAATGTATTCTGGATGCTGTAAAATGTGAATAGTACAATGTGTTGTCGAAGGCTTTCATAGTCGGAATACCTGGTTTGCTATGAGTTTTCCGGGCTGTATAGCCATGTTCCAGAACATGGCCATACCTCCTGGAAAACTCACAGCAAACCAATGAATAGCACACTATATATCATTTTTTAATTCAAGATCAAACAAGAAGAGCTTTCACGTGATTCAAGGAGGGGTCTGCTATTTCCATAGGTGTGCACAAGCCTCATAGGAAGAAGAACTGATGAAAGAGTGAACCCCTCATCAAATTAATGGAACTTGCCTTGCAAAACAGTGAGTTGTCAAAAAGTGAATCATCAAAAGGTGGCGGAAGCCTGAATACGAATTTGTTGAAATATTAGCTTAGCTTGGACTAGAAAATATGATACCTTATTTCTGAGAGATTATCTGGTGTGAAACCTGGAAGCAGAAAAAAAAAGTATAATGCTTACATGAGCTGTAAAACAGAACAATAAGGAAACCTGAATAAAGTGACATGCTTAACAGAGAACATATCACAGGAATAAGGGTTTATTCTTGACTTTAAACTGGATCTTGTTTTAAGCCTATTGAACAAAGGTCCTCAAAGATAGAAGTTATATGCTAAGGAGGGGAAGGTTTGAGTATACAACAATTCATAAATGTCACTGATTTGACCACTCCATCCATGTAACACAGAAGCCTCCAGATGTTTTGGACACTATCATTCCTCACCACTGACGATATTTCACACTGACAAAAAAAATCAAAGGAAAACTGCATTGCTATGCACATCGACTTGCAAATCACATCAAAATCAGGATACAAATTAATATATATTTGTATCCTTCCTTTGACCTTTTATGAGCAGGTTCTGAATAGAAAAAGTCCAATTAAAAAGAAGCAAAACTGTTCTTTATTCCAGGCATGGGTGACAGACATTTTCATACAAATAAACGGATGCATGTAACTCCTAATGTATAAACAACACTGTAACCACTACCTGAATCCTGCCCTTAGTCAAGAATATTTAATTTCTTGTATGCTTACTACAGCTGTGCAATATTTTGATTCTCCATTGTAAGTCAGATCTAATTTGTTAGAGCAGTGCATACAACGTGATATCACCCTCACCAAAAAATTAAGGATCAAAACTTTTACCTGGTTTTTTTTTGTAAGTTATGTAAATATTGTAACTCTCTGTGATGCAGTTTTAATTCACAGAACAATCAAACACTACTGGGAGGCGAGGCCAAACTTCTTGCCATGTCTCTCAGCCAATCAGGCCTGAAGAACGGGGGGGGGGGGGGGGGGGGCGCGGAGCTGTGGCCATTGCTCTTTAAATTCTTGAGCACCATGCTGCAGCCTCCATTTGTGGTCAGACAGGGAAAGTTAAAAGAAGTGCATGCTGGGTTCAGTTAGTACTAGCACTAGTACTAGAGAGAGGAGTCGGCGATAGCTTAAAGCTATGGCTTTGTCACTTACTTCTTTTTTGGGGTGAGTGAGCGCCTTTTGCCCTTTTTTAAACAGCATTTTGGGGATATCTTCTAGGGACTGCCAGACTATTTTGTGTGCATTGGCTGCCACAACCCACAAGTTGTTTGAGGTAGGCACAATTCCTTTTTGGTTCATTTTGAGGTTATCATTATCTTCTAGGGCTACTGCCAGCCTATTTTGTGTGTGTTGGCTGGATACCTTTGGGTTTCTTTTAAAGGAGATTTTACTTCTAGAAACATTAAGAACTTCCTAAAAAAATCTGTGGATGACCCAAACAACCTGAAACTTGATGAACTCACTTGCAGTGGAAAATGTGTCTTGTTCTCCAAGTGTGGCCCACATCCCACCTCAGCCAGCCATAGCAGCTAAAAAAGATTTAACTTTTTTTGACAAAGTTTAAAAATTCCCCTAAAATGTGACACTCTTTCTTAAACTTGGGCGAAATTATGCCCTGGTTATGTTATGTACAGTACTTGTAGAGAAATTCAAGAACATAGCTCTTGTACTTCATTTTTTTCAAAAAAGGTTTTCATAAAAACCTTTTAAAATCCCCAAAAATCAATAAGTGAAACATTCTGAAACTTGGGGGGGGGGGGGTAACAGTGGTAGATATGTTCTACCATTGTAGCAAGTTTCACCCCAATAGCTCTAAAAATGAGTGAGTAAGGAGCCCTGGAATTCTCCCACTTGGGCAATGACTTAATGAAATAGTAATGAAAAATTCGCTATTCTCGTTATAGCAATAAAATGGACCCTTACAATATTTTAGAAACACAATAGAAATGATGCACCAGCATCTCCTAATTTTGTAATCAGTACTGAAACATTTTTTTCATCAATGACACAGCGCTAATGCTTACATGTTTTACAATTTATTGGAAGCAATGACTTACCTGCCTTACTTTAGTTGGTGTGCTATTTCTTGTCCTAATTGCTATGTTTGTATAATGCCCATAGTTCTGATTCTGGCTGCCTCCAATTATCTCCCATTAACTGCTTTATCTTAAAACTTTTAAAATACTCTAAACGATGGCTGCAAGAGAAAGGAATGAAGAGGTCAGATGGATTTAAAATTTTTACACTTACTCCTATTAACTCCCACCACATTTGTCTAAATAATAAATAATGCATTTAATTTAAATGAAATTTAAATAAATTTAATTTATACATCTTTGCCATTTCAAAAATCTGTATGCAAATGTGTCAATTATTTGTACATCTGCACTACAAAATTGCTTTAAAGAATAACTTCCTATACCTTCTGACTTTTCATACAACAAAAAGAGCAGTGGAGTACACCACCCATACCAGTAGAACCAGTACACAACTCCTTTCCACCCCAAGCCAAGGAGGCTGTCCTGATCCTAAACTAGTAATGGACTGGATGAGGGCAAACAAATAAAAACTTAATCCAGACAAGACACAAGTGCTCATGGTCAGTCAGAAGGGAGATCACAGAATAGGGATTCAGCCTGTATTAGATGGGGTTACACTTCCCCTGAAGACATAGATTCATAGTTTGGATATAGTCCTGGACTCAGCATTGAACCTTGAAGCCAAGGTTTCTATGGCAGTCAGGAGTGCCTTTGCACATTTACAGCATGGATAGAATCCTGTTGGGAGTGACAAACATGTAATCTAGAGTTACGCATTCACAACAGTTTGCTATTCATGGCCCCTGCACATTACTTGCATGGTTTAGGAAACACAAAGGGACAGTGAAAGTCCATCAATCCCCACTTTCTGCTGCTGGGATAGATGGGGTCTGTTTCACTGTCAGTTGGGAAGAAGCTGATTCATGATTTCATTGCCCCTTGCATGAGCAATTTTATGTGAAGAAACATTGTGAAAAAGAACCCCGCTTCTACCTTTTGCAATGGAGATTGCTCATGAAATGGGGTGGAAACATTAGCCAGCTGCTTCGCAAGCAACAGAGGCATAGAACCCTATTGATGGGGGCTGAAGCCCCTTCCACACTGTGCATAAAATTCACATTGAACTGGATTATATGACAGTGTGGACTCAGATAATCCAATTCAAAGCAGATATCGTGGATTATTTGTCTTGATATTTTGGGTTATATTGTTGTGTGTAAGGGCCCTGAGAAGATCAAAACAATATTTACAGAGTAGATACATAATGATGGCAGTTACTCATTCACACTCTGGAAAATATGCTCCTTCGGGGATCATGTAGGAATTTTTTGTATGTATAAAGGTATGCTTCTATTTTACTATTCTAAGAAGCATACTTTAATTATTGTACTGTGTTATATCCCCATAATAAATTTCAAAATCTTTAGCAAACTGGAGTATGTGAAAGAGGATTATCTGGAAAGGTTATTTCACTGTAATAAGTTAACGTATTTAATAATGAGATTATTAAAAGCAAAACAAAAGATCAGTCTTACGCAACAGAACAGAAGCAGCAGCATCACATCAAATTCATAGAATCATAGAATCATAGAATAGTAGAGTTGGAAGAGACCTCATGGGCCATCCAGTCCAACCCCCTGCCAAGAAGCAGGAAATCGCATTTAAAGCACCCCCGACATATGGCCATCCAGCCTCTGCTTAAAAGCTTCCAAAGAAGGAGCCTCCACCACAGTCCGGGGAAGAGAGTTTCACTGCCGAACAGCCCTCACAGTGAGGAAGTTCTTCCTAATGTTCAGGTGGAATCTCCTTTCTTGTAGTTTGAAGCCACTGTTCCGTGTCCTAGTCTGCAGGGCAGCAGAAAACAAGCTTGCTCCCTCCTCCCTATGACTTCTCCTCATATATTTGTACATGGCTATCATGTCTCCTCTAAGCCTTCTCTTCTGCAGGCTAAACATGCCCAGTTCTTTAAGCCTCTCCTCATAGGGCTTGTTCTCCAGACCCTTGATCATTTTAGTTGCCCTCCTCTGGACACTTTCCAGCTTGTCAACATCTCCCTTCAACTGCGGTGCCCAGAATTGGACGCAGTATTCCAGGTGTGGTCTGACCAAGGCAGAATAGAGAGGGAGCATGACTTCCCTGGATCTAGACGCTATACCCCTATTGATGCAGGCCAGAATCCCGTTGGCTTTCTTAGCAGCCGCATCACATTGCTGGCTCATGTTTAACTTGTTGTCCACAAGGACTCCAAGATCTTTTTCACATTTTTCAAATTATATCAATAGTCCAGATTTGCCTGTGATATCTTTGTTTGTTAGCTACATTTCATGTGAAGAACAATAAAATATTCTTCTTGTACCAAACTCTCTTCCACACAGCCATATAACCCAGAATATCAAGGCAGATAACCCACAATATCTGTTTTGAACTGGGGGCCCTTCCACAGAGCCCTATATCTCAGAATATCAAGGTAGAAAATCCCACAATATCTGCTTTGAACTGGGTTATCTGAGTCCACACTCAGATAATGTGGGATTTTCTGCCTTGATATTCTGGGATATAGAGCGGTGTGGAAGGGACCTGAGTAATCTGACTCCCAGGGCCAGCCCCACTAATGAGGCACCTGACGCCGCCGCCTCGGGCGCAGGCCCGGGGGGGCGCCGTCAGGCTGGGCGGGAGGCGGGGCACCGCCCTGACGGTGCCCCGCCTCCCGCCCAGTGCGCCCTGGCCCGTCTGGCCTGCTAGAAAAGGCCAGACGGGCGAGCGGGAGTAGCGTGGGAGGCGGGGCCAGCTCTGACGCCGCTCCCCCCCCGCTCAGCGTGCCCTGGCCCCGCCTCCCACGTTGCGTGGGAGGCAGGGCCAAGGCACGCTGGGCGGGGGGGGGGAGCGGCGTCAGAGCTGGCCCCGCCTCCCACGCTACCCCCCGCTCGCCCGTCTGGCCATTTCTAGCAGGCCAGAGTTCAGCGGAGGTTCCTCCAGGCCGCAATCGCGGCCTGGAGGAACCTCCGCTGAACTCTGGCCTGCTAGAAATGGCCAGACGGGCGAGCGGGGGTAGCGTGGGAGGCGGGGCCAGGGCACGCTGGGCGGGGGGGCGGGGCCAACTCTGGCCCCGCCCCCCTCACTATTCGCCCTGGCCCCGCCTACCACGCAGCGTGGGAGGCGGGGCCAGGGAACGCTGGGCGGGGCCAGGGCGCCGGTGGCGGGGGCGCTTTTCAGCACCCCCGCTTCACATCAAAAAATATCTCCGGCCGGCCCTGCTGACTCCATACTGTCATATAATCCAGTTCAGTGTGGATTTTATACAGATGTGTGGAAGGGGCCTTAGCTGTCGCTATAGTATAACAGATACACTCACAAATCAGGCTTCTGTTCTTTCTGGATCTCAAGCTGAGGGGCAGGGTAGAGAGCTTCATAAATTCTGTTAACTCCTGATCCATGAATTGCAAATGCATTAAATTTGTCAAAGGCTGGTGGAAAATAGCTCCAAGGTAGATGAGCTTTGCCATTCCATTTGGTACTTGTTCTTGACACTTCAAACATTAAAGGGAGGTCTTGCTGTGCTTAGAAAAAAATATACATACTTATTCCAATGCTAAAAGCAACCAAATATTTAAAACGAAAGACTAATATGGTTTTACTTACTTTGCATACCTTCCGTTTGCCAGAAAGCAACAATACAAGATGCTGTCCATGCCTATGAAAACATGGCATAGTCACAATAGAAATACATTCACTACTGCATCTCCAAGCCACAAAATGATGATAGTTCTTAAATGAGAAATGTGATGCCTCATAAAATGCAAAGGCATTCTGAACAATAATCAGTTGTGTATCTAAATGTAAAGAGATCAAACTACAAGACTTGTACACCATCCCTCACCCACAAGCATATCCGCTATCTCAGTGGTTCTCAACATGTGGTTCCCCAGATGTTTTGGCTTTCAATCCTAACAGCTGGTAAACTGGCTGGGATTTCTGGGAGTTGTAGGCCAAAACACCTGGGGTCCCACAGGTTGAGAACCAATGCTCTATCTGTATACACACAGTGCTATAGCGTATGTGTTTTTGCCTTTTCCAGGGACTCCTTTCCTCTCTACCATCTTTACTGCTGTCCCCTTACTCACTGTATGATATCACCATATCTCTTTCTGATGACATTTATAGTTACTTACACATCATAGTAGTTACTTTCTAAAGCAGAGATGGGGAACCTGTGGCAATTCAAAAATATATGTTTCAGCTCCCTCCAGCTACTATGGTCAATGGTTAGGGATAACATTAGTTGCTATCAATCAACTAATGTTTGGAGAGTTCCTTTTCCACTTCTAAAGCTGCATAACAACTCCAAGCATATAAACTATGACAGGACTGATATAGAAAAAAAGAGAGTCCTCACACTTCAAAAAAATTCTAGCAGTCTTCAGAAATCAGTTTTGTACACAACATGTTTTTAAGCCAAGGCTACTCAAAATGGTAGTCTCTGGATTGATACCACTCCCAAATCCACCATCCCTGATAAGTTTTTGGGAAATAAACAATTCTAGTCAATAGGCGTAAATATTGTTCTGGCACATGGGGATGTAGGGGGAGGAACCTGCAGGGCTACCCACATTATTTATTTATTTATTTACAACATTTCTACCCTGCCCTTCTCACCTGAGGGGACTCAGGGCGGCTTACAACAACCGGCAAAATTCAATGCCAAACAGATCAATAAAAACAGCAACACATTTAAAACCATTAACAGTAATCCATAAAATACATTAGTCAAGCTTAAAAAATATAGTTACTTAATACCATTCTTCCAAGGAAGGTAGCTTGGAAAGCACTGATTAAAACAACATGAGTGGTACAGTTTTTAAACATTCTTAAATGTTTACTTACGGACACAGCTCCACTTCTAAATACTGCTCCGTTTGACCATTCAAGAAAAATGCTTCTACAACTAAAAAAACCCAAAAACATATTTGTTAAACCAATTTTATTAAATTTAAAAGACTTATAGAGCAATTGCAGAAATGATTACCTAGATGTAAATCTTACAAAGATCAGTATGTCTTATTGCCCAATGTGTACAGCACTGCGGATTTAGGCTGCAATCTGTGGCTGCTTACCTGGATTAAACCACAAATAGGTGTTACTTCTGAATAGGTATGTTTGGAACTGTATTCTTAAATCTTATTTTCTACTCTAATTTTTCACTGGTTAGACTATATGTATTTTACCTCCACTGAAAACGCTTTGTGAATGTTAACAACTACCATAAACTTGAACATAGGTTTTAAGAATACTATTGTGCCGTCGCGCCTGGGGCTGTAAACTCTTAGTGAAAGAGGCATGGACGTGACATCTTTCCCCAGGGGATTGCTTCTTGCCCTCCTTTAGGGAAACTGGAACTCCCAAGGACCAAAACACTGCAGTTAACTCAAAAACTGGGTTTATTCTTCACAAAGGGGGTAAAAGAAAATATACATTACAGTCTTTGATTGTTTAAGTCCATGAAGCTTGTCCAGATCCCTCTTTCTCTGGCTGTGAATGCCGGAGCAAACTCAGCCTCAGTCCAATGACCTATATCTGAAGACAAGAGTCTTCCTCTGTTGCCAAAGGACTGATGTGAAGGCGCTTGAGACTCCTCAACGTTGTTCAGGTTGGCCCTGAACATGAAGTGTGAGTCCCAAGGGTAAGAACCTCAGAATTGGTGCTGAGAGGTAACTTTTGAAGGGCTTTCAGAGCCAAGCCTCTCTTTCACGTCCATCCGACAGAGTGGAATGAAAAGGAGGAAACACAGTCCTACTCCAGGAAGAGGTGGAGCCAAACAGTTTTGCTGAGTGAGCAATATAACAGGTACAAACAACATTGATTGACAGATATAAATAACCAATCCAACTACATTTACAGGGTAAGGGCAAAATCAGGCATGATACAACAATTCAAATCTTGAAACTTATAGTTTGACATATAGATGGCGCCACTCGCGCCGTCACACTCCCGGCCTAGATTTCCGGACTTTCGGAAATCTAAACAAAATGGAGTTAAATACCTTTAACTCTAATAACGCTAAGACTGTATGTCTTCTGAAAATAACACAACCATGTCGCTGATAGGCCTGTCAAACAAAGAAACCTTTTCGTTAGATATGACCTTAACCTGGGCCTTGCGCACTCTATTGTCAGAGCTAGGATATAATTTTGACACAATACCCTTAGCCCATTGGTATCTAGGAGCATCTTTGATTAAGTAACACCAAATCCCCAACCTTTACGATCATTAACAAACCAAAACCCATAGTTTCTTAGGGCAGACTCTGTAATTGACCTTCCTTGGTGTTTGACTTTTGTGTGGAAATGCTGTGTCAACAGCAGAGCTATGTGGCTATGGTGTGGCAAAATAACAGGATTTTTAACACAGGATCTAATCTTTGCTCTTTTTAGTCTACCTCCAACCCTAAGGAGACCCTCATTGTCCAGGAAGGGGTTCAAGTCCTTTAAACAACTATTTTTGGGCAAGGATGCTTTTCTTTGTAAACAAGCTATTTCTTCTAAAAAACACTGTCTTTGAGTGGATCTCAGGATGACTGTTGAGGCCTTTGAAAGATCTTGGGGCTGAATTGCACCACTGTTTTTTGTAGTGATGTAATTTATGAGCCTGGTAATGGCTGCCTGAAGTCTAGTCCGTTTTGAAAATCTTTCAAACTTGGCTGGATTTAAACCTTGCCTTGATAAGTCTTGGCCATCGATGGTAGATTTGCAGGACTGAATTTCTGGCAACTCAGTGTCTTTGAGCACGGAAATGCTTTCTGGAAAGGAAGGATTTTGAAGACATTTGGGTCCAGTGATCCAGGATGACTTGGACAACTTTGCGGCTGATGTTCCTCGGGATGTCACATCTGCCGGATTTTCTGAAGTGGATATGTAATGCCACTGCTCTTCTCCCTCCGCACACACGCTGGCTGGTTCAGCGTAGTTGCTTCTGAAGAGGTCTTCCACAAACTGGGTGATCTGGGTCTTTACCTTCGGATCCTTTAGCATCCTTCTTCTTAAGGACAGGAGACGATGAAGGGCAACATCTCTGTTGTTGGGTAGAGATGGTCTTTCCGGCTTGAAAGGTAAAGGTGCTATCCAATTACCTTCAGGGTCTTGAGTGACTTGGTTGTTCATCATCTCAAGAAACTTCTGATCATTTTTAGAGAAGGCTGTTTACTCATCTCTCTCTGTGACTTCGATGATGGGAGAGTAATCTGGCATTACTCCCTGGCAGCAAACTGAGATGTGGCTGGCACATCCTTGCATTAGTGAAGGCCTTTTAGTGACAGGCTGGAACATCTTGTTCAGGCAGACTGGGCCTAACACCGTCCATCCTAAAGGCAACTGCTGGGCCATGGGTGATCCCTTAGGACCTTCAATCTGGTTGCTAACACGGAACAGTGTGGGACAATTTGCACCGATAAGTATTACGATGTCTGTTTCTAAGTCCAAAGCTGGAATTAGATCTTGAATACCTTTGAGATGAGCATGGGTTTGTACCACCTCCTTCGTCGCTATCTGTTCTTTGTTCCTGGGAATCAGGCTGCATTCTATAAGGTCGGGAAGATCGTACCTGGCCTTTTGTCCGACAGGTGAGATTTTGAACTTTGTTGCAACTCTGCCATTCATCTTATTCTTTCCAGAACAAGTGGATATGGTGTATTCTATTGTCTCTGTATGAAGGTCGAACATGTCGAAGAACTCTGGGGTTGCAAGAGATGCGTCACTTTGGGCATCCAAGGCGACGTAGACCCTTTTCTTATTCCATGGCTGCTTGTCTGGATACACCTCTGCCAGGCAGATTGGGTGGCAAATCCTGGGCTTGTGGCTATTTTGACAAAGCTTGGTGCAGGCAACCGCAGGAGCCTTGAGGGCTACCTGAGGTTCTGTAGGCCTTTGGTCTTCTTTGGTTTCTTCTTTGGTAGGAGAATTTGACTTTGCTTTGAATTGAGGGGAATCGAAGTTGTGCATTGCAGAGCAATGCTTGATGCTGTTGCAGTGTTGGCATTTAACCTTTTCTTTGCATTCTTTGGAGAAGTGAATAGTGGCGCCGCAGCATCTAAAGCACACCTTGGCCTTTTGAACTATTTGGAGTCGTTCTTTGTAAGGCTTCTTTGCGAACTCTCTGCATTCAGCTAGGCTGTGTGGCCTTTGATGAATGGGACAGGATATGGTGTTGTTGCTGACTGGTTGAGCAGAAGCTGCAGGAGTTGCGTCTGTCATCTTGACACTTAGGTTCCTTCTAAGATCTTTGCCCTGGGCTTTGTCTTCTTTGGAGGTCTTTTCAGGCTTTAGGTCTTGGTACAAAGCGAGAAGACCTGTTTGAGGGTCATTCCTCTCACGGGCTGCTCTAGTGACGAAATCCACCAAAAAGGTGAAGGGCGGGTATACATTTGCATTCTCCTCTTTGTACTTGAACACCTGTTTCCCCCAAGCTTCTCGAAGAGGAAAAGGAAGTTTGCAGAGGATGGCACTCTGCGACGTGTGCTGGTCCAGACATGCTAAACCTGGCAGCTCTGGATTTCCTTTGGCTGAAGCTAGCTCTAGTAAAAGATCACTAAAGTCCCAAAGCTGTTTGCAATCTTTCATCTTCAGTGATGGGAACCTGTTGAGTCGATCCATGAGGGATGCTTCTATCTCAGTGCTCGCACCGAAGCGCTGGTCCAAGCGAGACCACGCTGTGGACAAAGCTCTTTGGGGGTCTGCTACATGAGCAGCATAAAGTCTTTTTACTTGCTCAGCTGAGCTGGGTCCAAGCCACGCCATAAGAAGGGACAGTTCTTCATCCGCTTCTAGCTTGAAATCTCGAATGGCCCTCATGAAGGTGATTTTCCACAGAAGGTAGTCATCTGGTCGGTCAGTGAATTTCTGGACGCCTTTGTCTCTGATGTCTCTTCTTGGATTTCTCAAGAGGGAACCCAATTGAGACTCCAGTGTGTAAGGGTACATCTGAGGAGTGTGATGTGGCCCGACGAAGTCAATGTTCTTCGGTTGAACACATCTTGTCTCGATGGTAGGCGATGCTGGGTTCAGCAGATTGCTGGCAGGCAGCACCTCTGAAGCCTTCATCTTCAGCGATGGGAGAATTGACTTGGTATGCAGGGATGAATGTGGTGGTTCACTCCCGGCCATGCCTTGCCAATCTGAATGGACATCTGGATATTGTTGAAAGACGTCATCCTTTCGTTCCCAAGTAGACAGGTGGTATCTCTGAGGCCTAAGTAGAGGGATGGACTCTGACAGAGATGGCACTCTCCCGGCCGTGCTTTGCTGTACTTCTGAGGAATGGGCTGGCCTTGAAGTTGCGAACACTGGAACAGGTGAGCGATCTTCAAGGTGGCGAAAGGAGATATGACTCTGCACTACAGGTGATTCCAGTTGCAGATGTGCTGAAACCTTTGCTGTAGGCTCTTGTGTTGGCAGGAAACTAAGGTTTTCTTGGGTTAGTTCCTGTGATAGGGCTTTGGCTAGAACGTTAGCTCTGACTATCTTTTGTGCTGTGTCTCTTTTTACTTGAAGCAGATCTAGATCCCGTTGCAGCTCATCTTGCTTGGCTTCAGCCATTGCAAGCTCTATTTCTCTCTGGGCCCTGGCCTGTGCTAGGTCAGCTTCTTGTTGGGCCCTAGCCTGCGCTAGGTCAGCTTCTTGTTGGGCCCTAGCCTGCGCTAGGTCAGCTTCTTGTTGGGCCCTAGCCTGCGCTAGATCAGCTTCTTGCTGGGCCCTAGCCTGAGCTAGAAGCAGTTTCTGCTTGGCTTTAGCCTGTTGAAGGAGGAGTTCCTCTTCATTGAAGGCAAAACTTGCCTAGCCATTTCTGCAGACGCCTCTGCTTCTAAAACCTCTTTTCTAATTTTCAAACGGACAGCCTCTCTGTTGTAGTGGGCTGCTTTGGAAGAAGTACTGATGAATGAGTGTGTGGATTGGGAGGAACTGCTATGCCTAGATGAATGCTTGGATTTAAGGCTAGCATCATTAGATGGAATCTTGAGCAGACTGGATCTAAGGCTTACACATGGGGAGCCTTGAACCCTTTCTTCTGCACCTTTGAATAAGGAACTGGGCTCTGGTTCAAATAGGACTGCGCTGTAGCGCCTCCTCTCTTCTTGTAGGCTAAAAGAAATTTCCTTAGCCCTATCTAAAGACTCTGGAGTGTTAATTTTGTTCAGTACATAGATTATTTCTTCTGCAATAGCACTCCCATTATTGAAGGCCTTTACAAATTCTTGCCTGAGAATTTCCTTTTCCTTTGGGCAAAGGGATGCCCTTATTGCATCAGCTATGGTCGGCAGGTTTTGCCAAGCTCTGTTAAACCTCTGCCTAAGCTTGCCTTCCTTCTGCAAAAGGCAGAGCATTGTTTTCTCTGTGGGGTGCCTTTCTCTGACTGGGCGGGGAGATTTGACCCTTGTTTGCAAAATCTCATTGCTATGACTTGACATTCTGTAATTCAAAAGGAAACTTATCCCAAGTTTCAAACAGTACAAAATGCAATACTATATAACTATACAATTAAAGGCACACAAAAGGGCAATGCAATATTTTAAACAAGACAATTAAAACAGCTGCTTAACTGGGAAGTTAAGCCTGGGCTTTCATAAACTTGCAGCAGGCTTTGAAGAAATGGCAGGAACTGCAGAAGGTTGGAATTTATTGCTTTGCAAACTGGTTTCTGGAAGAGGCTTGGTTGCTGTAAAGGCTGGCTTCTGGAGAAATGTATCTACTTTGCAGAAACCTGGATTTTGCTGCAGTTGCAAGAGCTGGATGTAGCGATTTGCTGGCTTGAGAAACAGAAAAGGCGGGAAACTTAGCAAATGTATCAATTTTGCAAAGGCTAGGCTTCTAGCAAATGTATCCACTTTGCAGAAGGCTTGAACTTGCTGCAGCTACAAGAGCTGAATGTAGCAATTTGCTGGTGGCTTGAGATGCAAAAAGAGCGGGAAAGCTTGCAAATGTCTCAATTTTGTGAAGGCTGAGCTTCCCTCTGGAGGCAAAGGCAGGCTTCTTTTGACTTCTTTATCTTTAGGAGACTATGGGCTTGGCAAATTCAAGGCCCTTCCTGGCTCCTTCTTTTCCCTTCTTAGCATTTCTGGAAGGCTTCTTTCAGCAGTTCTGGAAAGGAAGGCTTCTCTCTCAGTACTTCTGGAAAAGAAGGCTTCTCTCAGCACTGCTGGAAAAGAAGGGTCCTCTCAGCACTTCTGGAAAAGAAGGCTTCTCTCAGCACTGTGCCGTCGCGCCTGGGGCTGTAAACTCTTAGTGAAAGAGGCATGGACGTGACATCTTTCCCCAGGGGATTGCTTCTTGCCCTCCTTTAGGGAAACTGGAACTCCCAAGGACCAAAACACTGCAGTTAACTCAAAAACTGGGTTTATTCTTCACAAAGGGGGTAAAAGAAAATATACATTACAGTCTTTGATTGTTTAAGTCCATGAAGCTTGTCCAGATCCCTCTTTCTCTGGCTGTGAATGCCGGAGCAAACTCAGCCTCAGTCCAATGACCTATATCTGAAGACAAGAGTCTTCCTCTGTTGCCAAAGGACTGATGTGAAGGCGCTTGAGACTCCTCAACGTTGTTCAGGTTGGCCCTGAACATGAAGTGTGAGTCCCAAGGGTAAGAACCTCAGAATTGGTGCTGAGAGGTAACTTTTGAAGGGCTTTCAGAGCCAAGCCTCTCTTTCACGTCCATCCGATAGAGTGGAATGAAAAGGAGGAAACACAGTCCTACTCCAGGAAGAGGTGGAGCCAAACAGTTTTGCTGAGTGAGCAATATAACAGGTACAAACAACATTGATTGACAGATATAAATAACCAATCCAACTACATTTACAGGGTAAGGGCAAAATCAGGCATGATACAACAATTCAAATCTTGAAACTTATAGTTTGACATATAGATGGCGCCACTCGCGCCGTCACAACTATAAAGATTGGTTTTTAAAAGTTACAGTGCAACATAGAGACAATAGATTGATTTTTTCCATCTAGATTAGATTGAACATAGCTGTAAAAAAATAACAGTTTTCCTAACTGGTATTAGCTGTCAATCAGGCATGTGTAGCTTTGGGATTTTTGTCAAGGGCCTATGTAGGTGAAATTGAATAGAACTGAGCAATCACTCACAACACTGACCCCAAGGAAAAAACGGAAGTACTGTACAAGAAACTGATGCCATGAACTTCTAGAGCAGTGAACTGAATGCGAAACAAGTGTCGGAGCAGAGAAGGAATTTCATCCATGTGTATAAAAAGGGTACTTGGTAATCTCATTGCGGTATCCCAATACATTAGGGAATCTCCTGAAGAATAAGTGGCAAGGATGAAATAAAAATAGTTCCTACAAGATTTCTTCTACATCTAGGAAAATAAGCATCCTTCTTCCGGGACCCAAAAGAGAAAGCATAGGGAAATTGTATCCAACTAATACCCACAGGTCCTATATATGTTTTAAATGAGGAAAGAATAGCCATAGAGGACCTGAGGCTGCACCTTCCCATTTTGGAGGTCTTACTGCACCCCAAAAGATACTTTCAGGCCCAGGGTTTTTTTCTCACTACAGTGTTGTGAATAATGATTAAATGAAGAATCAGGCCTGCTAGAGACATAAATCTCTGTGTTCAACCAACATCTACACAGAGAATTGAGGGAGGAAGCACAAAATCAATCCAGAATGCATTTGGTACCCATTTCATAACAATCCCACCTCTCTATTAAACATATATTTATGGTCTATTAGTAAAGATAACACAGTTGTAATAATCAAAATTTCACATTGCTAGTTCTGCAATTCTGTCTCAATGACGTACACAGAACCCTAACAGAGCCACTTTGGAAGAAAAGTGAAATACAATCCCAATATATAAAAATGCATCAAAACTGAGAGATCAGATAATCTTTGATAAGAAAAATTCAAATACTCCACGAATTTGAATCGTACTATGAGTACCTTAGAATGGTTTTCAATAGGCAAGAAGTGGTATCAAACTGAATTAATTCTACAGTGTCCTTAGAACCTGTATGTGTTCTAAGACTTGGAAGGGCAGCTATGAAGAAACTCAGTAGGACCCTCGTGTGCAAAGATGGAATACCAAAATCAAAACTATCCATGTCATAGTACATCTGATTTTTATGTATGAATGTGAAAGCTGGACAATGAATAAAACTGAAAGAAAAATCAATGACATTTGAAATATGGTGCTGGAGATACTATGGACTGCCAAAAGAACAGATATATGGGTCTTAAAGCAAGTGAACTATTACTTGAAAGAAACCAACATGACTAAAATGAGGCTATAAAACTTTGAGCATATTATGCAGTGGCATGATTCACTGGAAAAGTAATAATAGAAAAAGTGGAAGACAGTAAGAAAGGAAGGTCACATTTCAGATGGATTCAATCAAAAAATTAGTTGTGAGTCCTCAATTTGCAAGATGTTTGCAGGGTTATTGATGACAAGAGTATTTTGGAGATCTCTCCTTCATATTGCCTCAGATTGAAGTGAACTAAATCACTACAAGCTAACTACAGACCGACTAAGAAAATCTAACAAATGCTATGTTCAGCAAAGGACAAGAGGGATCCTCCCACTTCTGCAGGAGTCTACCGTATACCATGCTTCTGTGAAAACGTCTACATAGGGACCACCAAACGCAGAATTGCTCAGACACGAATCAAGGAACATGAAAGGCACTGCAGACTAACTCAACCAGAGAAGTCAGCCATAGCAGAGCACTTGATGAACCAACCTGAACACAGCATATTATTTGATAACACAGAAATGCTGGACCACTCCAGCAACCACTATGTCAGACTACACAGAGAAGCCATTGAAATCCACAAGCATGTGGACCATTTCAACAGAAAAAACGAAACAATGAAAATGAACAAAATGTGACTACCAGTATTTAAAAACTCTAAAATAAGGACAATAAACAAAGAACAACACTCAGAAAACAGGGGAATTCCAGACATAAAACAATCAGGGGCAGCTAACACCTCCAAACAAAAGATTCCCCCAGGCAAGAAGCAACCAGGCTTTGAAGCTACAAGGCCATTTAATGCTAATCAAGGTGGCCAAGGTGGAAGTCACATCCTTCACACTTGCCTCTAAGAGACAAGAGTTATTTCTCTCAACCTAGATCTTCCACAGATATATAAAGCCCACTTTCCTAGTTTCCAACAGACCCCTCAACCTCTGAGGATGCCTGCCATAGACATGGGTGAAATGTCAGGAGAGAACGCTTCTGGAACATGACCCTACAGCCCGGAAAACTCACAGCAGCCCACTGAAGTGAACTTGATGGCAAATGAGCTGCTACCAGAATACACAATATATTTACAAAGTAATAACAAAGGTACCACTTACCCTCATAGTCCCACAGTCCATTGAATGGTTTTCCTGACTCACCAGGAGGAGCTGGAGGATCATTGAAAAATGGAGCACTCACTTCCATAAGTATTCCTGCATTTTCTGGTGTCAGCTTGATTATTATCGGCTCATGGGATATTGGCAAGCTGTTCCACTGATGTTCGATTTTAAATTCCATCTAAATATTAATAATAATAATAATAATAATAATAATAATTTTATTTCTTACCCGCCTCTACTCATGCCTCGAGGCAGGTTACAACATTGTTAAAACTCACAATCAAAACACAATCATGTGAAAACACTCTTTAAAATACACATATTGAAAACATGTTTAAATACAATACATATTAAAATGCACAGACAAAAATTAGACATAAGTTTGAAATTTAAAATTTATAATATTGTACATTAGGCAAAATTAATTATTTTCAAATGATCAAAATACTAAAAAAGTCATGTTTTTTTAAAAAAATATCTTACTGAAAATAAAGTTTACAGTTTGTATACAGGATTTATTTAACTGACAAATGGCCATTTGGGTAAATATTATTAACTTGTGTTCATAATAGGCTTTCATGGCCGGAATCACTGGGTTGCTGTGAGTTTTCCAGGATGTAGGACCATGTTCCAGAAGCATTCTCTCCTGATGTTTTGCCCACATCTAGCAGGCATCCTGAGGTTGTGAGGTCTGTTGGAAACTGGGCAAGGGAGGTTTATATATCTGTGGAAGGTCCAGGGTGGGAGAAAGAACTCTTGTCTGTTGGAGGCAAGTGTGAATGTTACAATTAATGACCTTAATTAGCATTGAAAAGCCTTGCAGCTTCAAGGCCTGGCTGATTCCTGTCTGGGAGGTGTTAGCTGACCCTGACTGATTCATGTCTGGAATTCTTGTTTTCTGAGTGGTGTTCTTTATTTCATGTCCTGATTTTAGGATTTTTTTAATACTGGTAGCCAGATTTTATACATTTTCATGGTTTCCTCCTTTCTGTTGAAATGGTCCAGATGTTTGTGGATTTCAATGGCTTTTCTGTGTAGTCTGACATAATAGTTGTTGGAGTGGTCGAGCATTTCTGTGTTCTCAAATAATATACTGTTTCCAGGTTGGTTTATCAAATGCTCTGCTATCACTGACTTCTCTGGTTGAGTTAGTCTGCAGTGCCTTTCATGTTCCTTGATTTGTGTTTGGGCGCTGCATTGAAATCCACAAGCATGTGGACAATTTCAACAGAAAGGAGGAAAATTTGACAATGAACAAAACCTGGCTACCAGTATTTTTAAAAAAATCTATAATCAGAACAGTAGATAAAGAACAATACTCAGAAAAGATGGGAATTCCAGTCAGGAAACAATCAGGGCCAGCTAACACCTCCCCGACAAAGGATTCTCCCAATGCCAGGCTTTGATGTTGCAAGTCTTTTAAATGCTAATCAAGGTGATAAATTGCAACATTCACACTTGCCTCCAACAGACAAAAGTTCTTTCTCTCACCCTGGACCTTCCAAAGGTATATAAACCCACTTGCCCAGTTTCCAAAAAAAAACCTGACAAAAGAGGATGCTTGCCATAGATGTGGGCAAAACGTCAAGAGAGAATGCTTCTGAAACATGGCCATACAGCCCGGAAAACTCACAGCAACCCATTATTACCTTGTATTGCTTACGATATACTTAATAATTAAAAATATTTCCAACACGTTTTCTTAAAAGTGAATAGACATGTCTACACTGTAGAATTGATGCAGTCTGATACCACTACTGGTATGGATTTGTACTTTTACAAGGTCATTTGGCGTTCCTGGCCAAAGAATTCTCCAAACTACAACTCTCATGACGCCATGGCAGTTAAAGTGTTTAAAATACAATGTAAACAACCAACACCATCACCTCACCCTTGCGCTTCTTTACTTCTTTCTTAGTCGCTTCCTCCTTTAACTTGAAGAGGAGGTTGAACAAGGCTTGAGCCAATAAAAAAGCGTCCCTGAGGCACCCTCGGTTACGACTGGCGGCTGCGCGTGTGACGTCACGCGTCTTTCCCTCACCTTTTTTTTTTCTTTCAAACCAGCTCGGTCGTTAAGGAAGTCGCCGGTGTTGTGGTAAGGCAGCCGGCGGCGCGTGCCGTCCTCTCGAGGAAGCGTCGCTGATTGGATGAGAGCGGAGGGGGGCGGGTTTAAGCGGGAAGCCTCCCTCCAGTGTTACTCGACTCCTCAGTAATTAACATCCGGCGGGCTTTTAACGGTCTCTCTGTGAGGAATGTTCCTCCTTCGCCAGAAGAGGGAAGGGCTTGCTGAAATGTCTGTGTGAGGTAAGGAGAAGGCTGTTTTTAATGTCATTGATACTAGTTTCTAAGTGTGCTTCTATAGCAGGCATGGGCAAACTTGGGCCCTCCAGGCGTTTTGGACTTCAACTCCCACAATTCCTAACAGCCGGTAGGCTGTTAGGAATTGTGGGAGTTGAAGTCCAAAACGCCTGGAGGGCCCAAGTTTGCCCATGCCTGCTCTATACTTTAGAATTAGCACAGTTTGACACCACTTAAACTGCCATGACTCAATGCTTTGCAATCGTGGGAGTTGTAGAGAAGGCTAAAGACATAGTAAAACTACAATTCCCACGATTCCACGGCAGTCAAAAGTGGTGTCAGACTGCATCACTTCTACAGTGTGAATGCATGCACCTTAAGTAGTCTCATTGAGCTTCATCTGGGTAAACTGAGGGCCCTTCCACACAGCCGTATGACCCAGAATATCAAGATTGAAAATCCCATAGTATCTGTTTTGAACTAGGTTAACTGAGTCCACATTGCCATATATTCTAGTTCAAAGCAGAAAATGGGGAATTTTATTCAGCCATGTGAAAGGGGCCTGGGTTCTTTCCAAAAGTAAGTCCTCACTCAAATAAATTGGAATTATGGGTAAGTGTTTAAGGGGATTATATGGTTATATTATATGATGGGGGAGCCAGGAAAACAGTTCCATCTTGTCTCCTGTGCCATCAGCTGGAGGCCCCTCCTCCCAATAACATGCTATACTATAATAATAATAATAACAACAACAACTTTATTTTTATACCCCACCCCATCTCCCCAAGGGGACTCGGGGCGGCTTACATGGGGCCAAGCCCAGGCAACAAACAATATAAAACTCAGCAATAAAAAACAAATCATAAACAAATAAAATCACATATACCAATAAACAATAAACACACTTTGATAAAAACCTGGATTGGCTCCTAAAAGGGGTAGTGGGCCAGAAAAGTGCAAATAGTTTTATACAGTACAGAATAGGAAGGAGGTAGGTACCAGGGACTATTATCCCATTAAGGTGCTGGAGGAGGCATACACCCAAAGACTATATACGGCAAGGAGTAAAAATGCTATAAAAATATAATGGACAAACAGGGCAATCTCAAACTAAGGAAAGCCTGTTGGATATATAGTGTGTTTGTAGAGTCTTGCTTATCCAATGTTCTGTATTATCCAACGCAGTCTGCCTTTTAGTGGCCATTGTTTTTGTAGACAATGGTTTAAATACATTGTGATGTTTTAATGCTAAATTTGTAAATACAGTAATTAGTACTACATAACGTTACCATGTATTGAACTGCTTTTTCTGACTGTTTGTTGTAAAACATGCTGTTTTGGTACTTAATTTGTAAAATCATAACAAAATTTGATGTTTAATAGGCGTTTCCTTAATGCCTCCTTGTTATCCAACATTTTTGCTTATCTAACGTTTTGCCGGCCCGTTTATGTTGGATAAGCGAAACTCTACTGTATATAATATATTGTATATATATATTGATAATATTATTATAATGTAATACAATATAATGCTAAAAATAATATAATAATAATAATATATTATATATTACACTAGCTGTGCCCGGCCACGCGTTGCTGTGGCATTGGTGAGAAATTGTTGAGGTAGTGGTGGTATTGAATGTCTGTTGTATAGTTGTCTTTATGTTTAGTATGCACACTGAAGTGTATTATATGGCAGTGTGGACTCAAGATAATCCAGTTCAAAGCAGATAATATAAGATTCTAAATGGGTTATATAGCTGTATGGAAGGGCCTTGAGTCTACACTGCCATATAATCCAGTTAAAATCTGATAATCTGTGGAAGAGGCCTAAGTGAGGCCTAACTGTGCCTGTCCCCTGGGCTAAGTAGGTTGCTAGGAGACCAAGTGGGCGGAGCTTAGCCTTCAAACTGGCAGCAATTGGATAAAAACTATTATTCCTCTCCCTGTAATTAGGACTTTATTTTTCTTTTCTTTTTGTTGTATCAACCTAGAGCCGTGAATGATGGGTTGTGTTGTCAAATTTCGAGGTTGGGGGGCCTGTAGTTTTGTTGTTTTGTCCGCTGCCCTGATGCCATCACTCTTTTATATATATAGATGTAATATTACAGTATAGTGGTATAGTACAATATAGTAATATATAATGCTAATAATGTGCTATGCTAATAATATGATATATTGTATATACATATAATTTGTAAACCACTCTGAGTCCCCTTTGAGGTGAAAAGGGCAGGATATAAATGTAGTAAAAAATAAATAAATATTACAGGTATCCACATCCAAAATATCTGTTATACTTTGGTATCCACAGGGGTCCTGGAACCAAAACTGTATTTCATAAGAAGGATCTCAGGGCAAAAAAACAAACCCCAGAAATATGCATATATAAACTGCAGCACTTCCAAATATTTGAGGGTGGGAGATTAAGAAAACATATTATTGTGTCTGTTTTACATGAAATGCTGGACAGTAGAGTATGTTATATTGACATCATTACATTTAACGTTCAGAGAATTATGCCTATGGAACAGAAAGTTACATTGCAAGTTCTGTGCAGTGGAAACCCGCCCCTCCCCTTATTTTGGAAAGCAAGTATTTATATTAACTAGAGAAGAGAGTAATAACATAAACTTTGTAAGGACAAGGTCCTAGGACTAGTCCTTGGCAGTCTAGTTTCAAAGGGCTGAGGAAAACAACCAGCCTTGAAATTTTGCTAGGCTGGCCATGCTCTTGTCAAATGTTTTAACCAGGCTCTACAAGTTTAGTATCCCTTACCGAAATGCTTGTGTACAAAAGTGTTTTGGTTTTAGATATAATGAAGTATCTAGGAAATGGGACTTAAGTCTAAACACAAAATTCATTTATGTTTTACATATACTGTATTGTCATGATGCTGTCTCATTCATGCTCAGACACAGAGAATCAGTATCCAAGTCATGTACAAAGAGTTCTTAAATCAAACCCTAAATATTTTTAAGGATCTGCAAGGAGACTTCCAAGTTGTGAGGAAATGTGAAGTAAATAGAAATAGAGGATTCTAACTGCTGTTTTCGTTGTGTGATATATAAGAGACACCTGTTTCCTTAGCTCTGGAGTATAGTGAATATATGTGTATGTGGGTTGTGTATTTGCCTTCAAAGGTGCGTCTAAACCAGTAGGCTGTTAGGATTTGTGAGAGATGAAGTCCAAAACACTGGGAGGGCTGAGGTTTGCCCATGCCTGGTCTACACTGTAGAATTAATGACACTGCTTTAAGCACCATGGTTTAAAGCTATTGGATTATGGGAGTTGTAGTCTTACAAGTCTTTAGCTTTCTCTGCCAGAATGTTGGTTCCTCAAACTACAAATCCCAGAGTTTTATATCATTGAGCAAAATAAAGTGGTGCCAAACTGCATTAATTCTACCATGTAGATGTAACCCTTGTCACCTGTTGACTTACAGTGTGCATTTTGCAGAATTTTCTTAGGAAAGAGTTGTCAGAGGTGGTTTTGCCAGTTCCTTCCTCTGATATATAGCCTCCAGCATCTTGGCAGTCTCCCATCCAAGTGCTAACCAAGGGTGACCCTGCTTTATTACAACACCAGAGGGAATCTAGTGCCAAGTTAAGAGCATTTAGGCTCTTACAGATATAAACACATGAATTTCAACTACACTTTTTTGTCAAGGAGAGGGGTATAATTTACTAAATTAAATGACCCCCAGCACTCCTATACGTTAAGGACATGGGAGACAATAGTGCCTTTGAATTGTTCGTCATCATTCGTAAGTTAAGCACAGAGAGCCTCATCAGCTGCCATGTACTGTGTGTATTATTTGGTATGTAAAGGAGATCTCAAGGGCAACCAGCCATTGCTCTCAGATATTTATATTTGATGCTTTTGGAAAAATAAAACAATGATGTTTTTTTTTTCAGAGATGGGAAGGAATTGTGTCAGAATCTGTAATGGGTTGGTCGTATATATGCTCTTGCAGGTGAGATCTGGTTTTGTAATAACGTTCTTGAGCTCTCTGATGTGGGGGATTTGTATGTTTTGCCCAATGTGCCAGGGTCCTGTTCCATGTTTGTGCCCATTGATTTCCCTGGAAGTTCACTGCTGACTGAAGGCCATGAGTACATGGACCATTGCTTTGAATAGCATTGATCTGAGCAGTGCTTCTTGAGCTATCTGAGGTGGAGGGGCCGGCAGGATTTCCATTCATTACAGACTGTTTCTTTCATGGATTTTTGCCATGGATCAGCAACCAATAATTCTATATCTGGTATTGGTTGACGCATCACCATCTTTTGTAGCACTGTTCTAAGGGATTGTTATGTGATAGAGGAGGATCTTCTTCTTTCTAAGCTATTTTCCCAAGAGGGGTTAGCATTCTGACTGTCATTTCCACAGGGCTTTATTTTGGGCATTCTCAGGTCTCAGGTTGGCAGCACGCATGTCTTTGTTGATGGTGTCCATCCATCTTTTCTTTGGACATCCATGTGGTCGTCATTGTGCAATCTTCAAATGTAGTGCTGTTTGTGCTACTGATGTTGGTTCTTTTCCCATGACGTGGCCATACCACCCTAGTCTTGCTTCCTGCATTTTCTTGTTGATTGCTTTTATTTGTAGTCTTTGATGGATGTCATCATTTGGCACATGGTCAAGAAGCATCAAGCCAAGGGTCCATCTCAGCATTTTCATTTCCATTGTGTTAAGGGCTTGGTAGGCGAGGATCTGAGTGTACTAAATATTAAGGTAAGGGCAGCTTTGGGTGTTGTCTGGGAGTAGACAGATAAATTAAGATTAGAGACAGAAAAAATACCTTTGGAAATGGTCAGAATTCATAAAGATTAAAGGTGCATGCTTGAGTTGATGGACAGCAAGGTTGAGAACAGGATCTTTCTTTTTGTGTTATAAATTTTGACAGCATGTGCATACCCATAGATGTGATTTTAATGATTTTAATTGTTGAAATGTTTTTAGCAGTTGTTTTAATGTATATGTTTATTTGCTGGATATGTGTTGTATGGCATGGAATTGTGTCTTTATGTGTGCCACTCTGAGACCCCTTTGGGGTGAGAAGGGCAGGATAGAAATATGGCAAATAAATAAATGTGGTCTGAATCAGTAGTTTTTAAGCATGCTTAACTATCAGTGTGTTACACTCTGCAATCTTGTGCCTCTATGGGCCACAGTGATTGCTGAAAATGCCTAATGTTGGGAGGAGGAGAAGTGGCCAGTCCATGTCTGAGTTTGCAAAAGGAGAGGGGTTTTTAATGTTAAGAGTGGAAGGGGAACAGCAGTCTATTCAGCAGACAAATCCTCACTCCTAGAGACTTCTATGTGAGCCACTTCACTTTTCACCTAGCCAAAAAAAGGTTTGCCCAGATAGCCTGGGGAGGATTAAGCCTGAGGATTAATGGGTTAAACCCTTGTGCCAGCTGAACTGCTGATTTTAAAGGTTGTCGTTTGAATCCGCGAGACAGGGTTTGCTCTCGTCTGTCAGCCCTAGCTTCCCATGTGGGGTCATGAGATGGTAACACATCCAAGCGTCCTTGCAATGTCCTTGCAGACTGCCAATTCTCTCATACCAGAAGCAACTTGTTCGCTTCTGACATGATTAAAAAAAACCTTAACCTTGCTCGAAAAACCCTCTTCCCCACTGTCCCTGGAAATGTTTGTGAGCCTCTCTAATCCTCCAGTGTAATTCTGTCATAAGCTTCTAGTAAAATTATAGGGTTCGCTATTGTCCACAGTTTGAGGTGTGTCTGGAATGAATCCTCCATGGATATGGTGGTTGTACTGAATATGGGATTTATTATGCTTTTCTTACCAATAATATAATGTTTTAGATTTTGAAAAAGGAAAAGAAATTAAAATAAAATAGGTGCACTGGAGTTTTCACCCAAATACCTCCTAAGGGCATGAAGTGGATTTAAACCATGTATTTAAGCCCAAGAGGACCCTTAAAATAAAATTTAAAAGCCCAACGTGCAAAATGGGGCATTTTGTCACTTTCTGTTTTAACAGACCATTCTAGTACTTTAAATGCCCCAGGGCAACAAAAAGCATAACAAAATTATCCCTGTGTCCTCCAAAGAATATGTTGAAGTTAAAAAAAAGTTATTTTTCTAGGGAGTTTGGGGAGGAGGGATGCAAGCCTCCCAGGTCTCTTTCAAAGTAGGTAGGGTAACTCACATACATGATTTGCACACTTTTGGTTTAGATAATGGAAGTAGGTTATTTTGGTAATGGCAAATTATATTCTTCTGTCTATTGCAGGATTTGAATGTTTTTTAGTGTGTTAAAATCAGCTGTTGAATCCTTCCTCCAAAACTTCCAGATAAAGTTATAGAATGACAACAG
Organism: Anolis carolinensis; assembly: GCF_035594765.1. NCBI lineage: Eukaryota > Metazoa > Chordata > Lepidosauria > Squamata > Anolidae > Anolis > Anolis carolinensis. Next base: position 37,883,676 of record NC_085845.1, on the reverse strand, counting down.
AAACCGATTTTACAGGAGATCAAAGTAAGTTCTGTGTAAGATTCTGTCAAAATTTATTGTTTTAGATCCTTTAAATAGTTGGTGCCTTATGTTGGTAAGTTGAGAGAGTACCTTTCTTTCATGAAGAGAAGTGGAAGCATATAACAAACCATTACAGTGTATTTTGAAGTATATCACTTGCTTTACTTTGTGATGCAAATCTTCCTTAAAGCAGCATATTATCAGATCTAGAGCATGAATATTTAAGAAGCCGGCATTCTGTTTGCTCCTCAAAGATATAACGTTGATCTTAAAGCACTAGTACATCTCTGCATAAACCTTTCTGTTTTATGTGTATTTTTTATCACATCACCTGATGGGAATGAAAATAAACTTGAAAGGATGAAAGATTTCAAGAAATCACAGCTGTTGACTCTGGGATGCTATAACATTTCCTCTTGTTCCATGTGCTTTCTGACAGTGATGTTGTAATGTTGGCCAGTATCATCTAGAGATCAGGGAAGGACATGGAGCCCTACTCTTTATTTCAGTTGTGGCCGACCAAAGATCAGACCACTGATCTTTATACACATTTATATAGAAGTGTAAAGATGCAGGGGTGGATATCTTTTGAACAATCATGCATTAGAATTATATAGCTTTCTCTGAACTCAACACTAACTGTGAAGACTCGGATAGTTTGATGATATGAGATATACACTTCTATCTCAAAAAAGCTAATATGGCATCAGTTATATCCGGCATATGCCATTCTAATGATCTATGGGTTCCTTAAAGACAATTTGAGTCCCAGCACACAATATGTAAATAAAGGAATAGATGAATGAAAATTCAGGTTGGTACAAGATTCATGTGCTAGAATGTTTATCAGAGTCAAATGAACTGTTTCATCAATGCCTTCAAATGCATGAAGCAAGTAGACTTAGTCTACAAAAACTTATGCTATGACTTTTTTTCTCATTTAGTCTCAGAGGTGCTACAAATAGCATTGAATCCTGATATTCTAGGCTAATACGGTTATGTCTTTTTTATATTATGCTAGCTTAGGTATCCGGATATTAGAAAAAGTCATTGTTTGTTTTTGAATTTTATGAATGGTCTCATTAGAAAATGCGTAAGGATATGAATAAACTACCACTACGATCATCCCAGGCCCACACACACACACACACACCCAAACCACACCAGTACTTAAAGGTGGTCATGAGGGGTATGTTTGCCAAGTTTGGTCCAAAACTATTGTTGGTGGGGATCACATGGCTGTCTGGATGTGGGTGAAGCGCAACTCATATTGTCCTGAGTCCATTCCTCTCCAAACCCCACGAGCACATAAAGTTGGTCATGAAGGGAATGTGTGCCAAGTTTGGTCCAGATCCATTGTTAGTGGGGTTTACAGGGCTGTCTGGATGTGGATGGACTGCAACTCCCATCACCCTAGGTCAATCTCCCCAAACTTAAAAAAGTCTCACTTTTAACTCAAGGAAAGTTAATTATGTTTTTATTGAAATCATTATATACAGTATAAGGAAAGCTGGAAACCTACAGATTTCTGTCATACCTACAAAAACAAAAGATCAATGACAGCCATAGAGTTAATGCAGTCTTAAACGAGAAAGCAAATTATTTGTTTTCTTGCGTGTCATATTAGAATCTTTATCCGAAAGCTGTTTTTTTCTGCTGGTGAAGAAACATATTTCCTAAATAGAACTGCTGGCCCCAATTATAGTAGTCTCATTTAATTTATATCTGAGTTATAAGACAGCATAATTAAGAACAGTTGCAATGAGTCTTATATTTGTGTTCAAAAGAACTGAAATAATGTAATATTTTAGTGTAAAAACAAAATAATGAGGGATGTAACTAAGTATATGTTCAATAAGTTAAATGGAAAACTAGGTCAGGTTATTAAAACCGTTGAGATTTTATGAAGACTTCACTTTTCTATCTGTCTGAATGACAACATATAAATATACCATATTAAAATGAAATAATTTTGTTTCAGAAAAGTTTTGTTGAACGCAATGGAGTCTTGGTTGATGGAACAAAGGTAAACAGATTAATCTGACATATTTAAATATAAAGCAATGACTCATTTAGAATTAGGTTTTGTTTTTAGCTCATTTTTCCTTTCTCCAATAAGAAGGCACTTTTATATTTGGAAAGTTGTTAAAAGTAGTATTCGTAACTTAATCTTACCTTGATCTATCTTGTAAAAGTTTTGGTTATTCTGATCATATTATATAAATCCTAATATTAATTTATAATTTAGGGGCTTTTTTCTGCCTACCTTTTTCTCTTACGAAGAAATATCAATTTGACCTTGGTGACATCCATTTATATATATGGGGGGGGGGGGGGAGAGAGAGAGTGTGTGACCATTAGGCTTATGCACAGATTTGGTGTGGTCAGTTCCCTTTGGCCAATCAACTTGTTCAGCTTTGCTGAATGGTTGTAACAGTAAGGGCTCGGTTGTCACTTTTTTTGTCCGTTACAGGGCCACATGGCAGCCAATCATGGCTCCTCTTCCCCTAATCGGCACCATATGGTGTGTGGAGAGGCTGCCTTGGGCTGCTCGCATGGGTTTTTCCTGTGAGCCCTGCTTGTTGGGCCAATCAGAAGATGTGTCCTACACACTGCTTCCTGTTCTTCAAACCCAGATTCCCTTGAATGAAATATAGGAAAGAGTCCCAGGAAGGATGCTTCCTGAACCCCGTTCTTCAAACCCAGACTCCCTTGAAAGGAAGAAAGAAAAGGATCCCAGAAATGGAGGGGGAAGCTTCGTAAGTTTCCCATTCCCACCAATGGGCCAGATCTTCCTGCATCTTTTGGCTGCGGACTGGAAATGACTATTCGGCAACCTGCCTGTTTTCGGGACATGCGCGAAAATGGATCCGCGAGTCTCCCGGAATTCGGCCAAAAAAACGGACCAAGGTTCAGCCAAAATGCATAAGCCTAGTCACCATGTTTACAACCAGACTTTACTACTTTGGGGGTACTGTCAAGACAGAAGACTCCCTTTTTAAATATTCTATGAGTTTAGTGATGCTTAAATGTAGATCCAGAAATTAGTGAGATAGACCTAAATCGTGTTGATAAGAACTGTATCTTAAGTATAACTACATCTGCAACCAGCTTTGTGTTGATTTTCATTCCACAACCCCCAAACTGCTGTTCCAGAAATGCCATCAGCTATGATTGGGAAATACATGACACTTCATCTTTGATAAAGTTCTGTAACTAATTTGTGTTTTAGAAACTGCAGTGGGTGAAACCATAAGAAACCTGAATGTGCTAGTAGCTGTAGCTATTGGTATCCTCTGAAACAGATCAATATTTTTCTTCCAGTGTTCAGTGCAAGATTTAAAATAGCACAGAATTTTCACTGGATTTGATATTGATGGGAAATTATCATTTTGAAGGTAGTAAATGCCACTGTGTGTCAAGCTACACTTGTGAAAAATGGCTTTTCATAACATTCTAGTACTATGTATCCTCCTTTGGCAAGCAATTTTGCAAGAAGAGGTACAGGCTTGCTATTGTATGTCTGCCATGCTATTGACCAGCACCTCTAAACCACAGGTGCTACAAGAGAAGAAGAAAGTTGTATTCGCTGTATATTTCTTCCCTTAAATCAGTGACTGCTGATTAAAATAGAAATGCTTTGTAGGATTGGGCCTGGATTAGTTTGACCTAAAGTGATTTGTAATATTCAGTGGTCCATTTCATGAAATCCCCCAAAAACAGAACAGGGAGAAGGGAACTGAAAAACGAATCAAGAGAGCCAGATTTATCAGCTACTGGAAAAGATGGAGTTAAGTCTACAATATACCTGAGGCAAGGGTGTGCTGCGGGGCTCCTTGAGATGATGGGATTACCTGCAACATATTTTTTCCCTCCCTGGCAGCAAAGCGTCAATTTCTTTTGGAAAAGTTCCCTAGGGTCCTCTTCCAGAGAGGGCCCTGCTGGGAGCACGCTTTCCTGGCAGCAGTGGCATGGGGTGGGCATTGAAAAGTCTCTGAGTTCCTCTCAGAGTATGATGGGAGTTGAGATTTTTTCTGTGTGTTTCTCAGCCAATAAAAGGCCTGGTTGTGTCCATATTCTGATTGGCTGAGAATGGACACAACCGGCAACTACAATTCCCAGAACCCTCTCTTGCGGTTTGTCTTATTTTTTAAAATGTTATGGTAAAAACTTAAAGTAATTGTAAAAGATCAGTAGATTGGTGAATTGTTCTGAAACCTGGTAGGCCTGCAGTTGTAAATGGGGTCTAAAACTGAGGTAGGTTTCACATAGATATGCCTTAAAATGACTGAGTATTGAGCCTTTAAAGTTTCCCATTGTATCCAATGGGCCAAATAAAAACGGCAACACTCCTCCCAATTTGAGTAACTTCCCAGTAAACAGAATGGGGGATTGGTAAAATGGACCCCAGAATGACATGCCTTTTGGCTGACTTCCACAAGCCTAATTCTTTGTCCTCCAGTTCACACACTTTCTAGAGGCTCACCAAAACATGTTCACTTTCCCAGGGTGCTGATTGTTTTTGAAATGCAGAAATCTCATTTCAGCTTAGTATTATTTATAATGCCACCAACTGTAATCAATGAACAGGTTATATATTCTGTGATGCTAATGTTAGGTGATTGCCATTTGAACCCATATTGATTGGTCCCATACATCAGTATTCACATCTGTTGGTACCTAAAAAGAGTTTTGAAGCAGTAAGCATATTAATTGTTTTGCTGAATTTACATCTGGAAGGGGTAGTTTTCCCATAAAACATACAGGGTGTTTAGTTAATGAACATGGGAATGAAAGATTGAATGCTGTAGTATGAATGAGGAACAAAGAAATATGAAGCTCACAGCAAATGCTGCAGAACAAGTAAAAAGGATGAAAAAGCACAGATGTCAGATAATGTTTCCATACATCTCTTCCCCTAATTTGATTAGTACTTGAATATTCTGCTTCAAGTAATTTTCCCTAGTTTGTTGAGGAAATTATGGGAGAGAAATTTATTTGTTTCAAATTATGTATGCTTAGTAATGCTAGTAACTTTGTGTTGTTTTTTAATGTCAATTTTAGTTCGAAATCTCTGGTAGAGGAGTATGATAACCATCTGGAGGAAATGAACAAAGAACTGAGATATTGCCAGGTATAAAGCATACATAAGATTTAGTTGATGGTATGGGTGAATGTTACTTGTAAATGGTTATTGTTATCACCAGCTTCATAGAACTAACCTTTTAAAAGTTAGTGATGTACAAAGTTGAACTACGATGTGAATTTTGGTATCTTTCTAAATTGTATACTAGATATTGTAAATAATATTATCTTCAGTTTGAATTGTTTAGATGTGATTATCTCCCACATTTCAAATAATGAAGAAAATGTATTCTATTTCTTGAATTTTGTCACTGGCCACCTGTGCAATGTTGTCATTAGTATTAAGGTATCTATGTGATGGTTGTGACATGCTGAATATTTTCATAATGATCATGGTGATCCTTGCTAAAAAAAAAAATGGATTTTTGTTGTTCATTGCTTTCCTTAGCTACAAATGAGAGAAATGAGATTCAAACTTGAACAAGTCATCAAGGAAAATGAAAGGTAGATACATTGATTTGACATGGTGTGTCAACAGTTTTGATATTGGAATGGAGAAATGTTATTTTTTTGAAATCAGATATGAGGGTTTTCTTTCATCACACCTTGCAGAATATATATGTTGTGCTGTGTTTTTAAGCATTCTCAACTTTAAATAAAACCTCAGTTTTTTTATTTTCAAACGTAAAGGACAATTGCATATACTTTTGCTCAGGAGTAAGCCCCATTTTGTGCAGCCACACTTAAAATCAGCTAATAAGGAAGCATGATTGTAATGTTTTCCTATGCCATGGTCCCTTTTATCCTCTATGACTCTATATTCCCAGATGTATTTCCCTTCTGGGCAGTTAGTAGGACTTAACATTCTCTGGCATAATTGTCAGGACCCTAAATTTAGTTTTAAAACTGTTAAAACATTTGAAGGACATTCTTTAATACTACAGTTCAGACATGTTTGTTTCCTCCTCTCACAAACACATGAATTCCAAAACATAAGAGATTTACTCACCACCCTGATATTGCTTATGGGTAATGTAGAAATGACAAATGAACACATTTTGAGTATGCTAGATTTTTGATGCAGTGCATTTCCTCTCTTATAGACAGAAGAATGCCAACTTATGGCGACCACATGAATACTACAGGCAACATATGGCAACCCCATTAATTTCATAGGGTTTTCTTAGGATGACTCAAAACCAGTCCCTTCCTCTGAAATATAGCTTGTAGTCTCTGGTATTCATTAGCAGTCTCCCCTCTTTGAACTAACCAATGCTGACACTGCATAGCTTCTAAAATCAGATAAGATCTAGTGTGTTTTTTTACCCCCTGCAATACTTGACTTTCAATGGTAATAGGATTTAGTTTTTTGAAACCATATGTTCACAGCAGAGACGAATATTATCTAAGATCAAGCCAAATATAATAAGATAAGAATAACGTGCCACCCATGAACAACAAATAAAATCTTAATTGGAATGCTTTTACATTTCCTGAATCACCTTGTTTGGATTCAGAATTTGCTTTTCATAGGTAGAAAGTTTATTTCTGTCTGCAGAAGCCTTCTGATCCAAGCCTGCCAACTTGTTACGTAGATTACATGAGGAATTGAAAGAGGCCATTGAAAAGCAGCTGGAGTCTCTGCCATCTGGTTCCACCTCAAAAGATGGTGCATTTCTGGATGAAAATCTAATACGAAATCTTCAAGAACAACTGCAACTAGCAAATAAAGTGAGTGAACACTAGTCCTGTCCTATATTTCTGAATGTTTGCTGAATTAGGTAGATCAAGATTCTGTCATGAACACCATCTTTCTTTTTACTGAAGGTGATATGAACCCCAAGTAATATTTTGTTCATTTTTTAAAACATTTTAATTCCACGGTTTTCACCCTGGAACATGGCACATGGTGCTACCAACATGGACTCACAATAGGATATTCTTGTAAAAGTCTTTACCCTTTTTAGGAATGGAAATATGGAACCAGTTTTGGCACAATATTGTGTTGTTCTTGTATTAGAAATCAGTTGATATGACCATACAGGAATATAAATAAAAGTGTGATTCCCTCATGAAGAATTCTGCTATGCTGATTTGCTGTATAGAAACGGTATAAGTAATGGTTAAAGTGGTACAAGTGTATCTCAATCAAATATATACATTTGTACCTGTGAATTACTAATTTAACTTAAAAATTCTGTATCAGACATAACACAGAAATAATAAAAAAATATATTAGAGTGCCATAAAAGTAACTGGTGTCAGGACCCTGGCTGCAGAGCACCAATAACCATGCGCAGAGACCAGAATCTATCTAATATCTTTATTAAGAAAATATATAAAGTCAATAAAAACAAGTGTAGAATATAGTTCAGAAGTAGACCTTTCAGGAAAGGTCAAATATAGTCCAGGAAAATAATGTCCAATATGTGATATTAAAGTCCAAAGTTATAATCCAATAACCGAAACACACACTTTGCCAAGCAAAGTGTGGGGAGAAGACAAGGTCCTTAAGTCCATAGAAACTTGGCAAATAGGCTGGAAGCAAACTTGATACTTGGCTAGAACAAGACTCGAAACAAGGCAACAAGAGCAAAAACAAGGTCCGTGGTAAACACGGGACAAGGCAAGGCTGGAAACTTGATCCGGGAAACAGGGAACTGGAGTACGAAGTCTACACACGATCTCACTCCTCCAGCTGACGAATTGACTCCGCAAGGATTTCTTTGCGGGCAAACACCTATATAGGATCTTGTTTCCCCGCCAAGGAACACTTTCCCTGGGGAACAAGAAACGAAACCCATACTGTGTCCAGATGCATGACTCCTTAAAGTTTCCCAAGGGAAACAGACTTAATCAGCTAATTGTCTGGCAGCTATCCTGGCACTCCTGCGAGTCGCCTCCCGAGCGCTTCTATCTTGATTATAATAATCCCGGCAAGAAAATGGGGGAGATTTCTGCTCAAGGCTTGTTTGGCTGACTTCTTGTGGCCAAACATCTTGCAGGTGCAAGGGCTCCAATTCTGGCTGAAACGGTGGAAAATCCAAGTTTTCCTCTTCATCTGCCACAATAGTACTAGGAACGGGACTACATGGCCCATGAGTCATCACAACTGATAAGACAGGGTAATCTGCTTTCTCCTTTTCTCTCTATTTTGCTCTTCATTTGTGTTTAGTGAGGGAATCTGAAAGCAATTCATGTTTACTTTTGTGTGGGGTAGGTACACATTAATTTGAGAGGCAAGTAGAAGTGTGTTGTCAGTCATCTTACTCTTAAAGTAAACAAAAATGGAGTTTCTGTCTACTGTAACTCTTGTGTATTTTGTTTTTCCTAGGAAAAAGAACATGTCCTAGAACTGTGGCAGACAGTATCACAGGAATTGGGGCGACTTCAGAAGATATACCAGGAACATATGACAGAAGCACAGATTCACATTGTTGAAAAGCAGACTCAAAAAGTAACTTGGATTATTCTGACATCTGTGTATTAAAATGTCATTTGATTAAAATGTCATTTGAATCTCATCTACTAAAATTGCCTGTCCCCTTCTTCCCAGCATAGCCTACAAGACCATGAAATATAGCAACTTGAACCTTGGCATAAATACTAAAACAACCCTGTGGCTGTTCATTTCAAGGCCATTGTATTTAGTTTACTTAAATCTCTTTCTAGCCTGATTTTGCCCTACATAGGCATTACAGAGAAGACAGGAATTGTTTTTTACAGACATCTAGCCAACTCCAACTGTTGGTTCTCTCTGCAGGGCCCAAAACTCTTCAGATAATTCAAAAAGAGTCACAGAGAATGCCTATGAAGCTGGTACATGAGGAAATTAGGGTGTGGAGTGCACAAGTATGTTCCAACTTGAGCACTAGCATTAAGACAGAATAAATTAAGAAAAAGAAGTAACACAACAAGTGACCAACAAGGTTTCTGACCCAAGTGAAGGTGATATTTGGGGTTTTTAATCCAGACAACATGTGTATCTGTAATATAAAAAGAGGTATCCCCCTATCACCCACATTTGAGGCTATCTTCAAAATATAACATAATGTGTTCTTAAAGATCAAAAAAACAAAGTGTTTGGCAAAATAAATACATTTATCATGTATTTAGAACTCTTACTTTTGAAACCGTCTACATTTTTATTGTCTTCTATATCATGGAAAAACAAACCTTAGAATTTTCAGAGATTAATTGTAGAATGGTTTGCCATTGACTTACTCAGTTCTTATAAAAACAAATGAACTATTGGTTCCGATGTATGTACCACACATCTGGTTGGAAAATGCCATTTATTTTAAGTAGTATTATGCAGGTGTCTTATTCATTCTCTGCCTCACACCCACACAGATAAAATAGAAGTTATAATACACCATTATTAATGTATGTTGTTTGTATATTTCATTTGAAATGTCTAACTGGCTGTCAGAGAATTCTGAACAACAGCCAAGCAGTAATGTGTATGCTATAATATTGTTCAAATGTTTAAAATGTTAAGCTTGAACATTCATTTCTATGTTCATGATAAATCCTTGATATTATAATTGCATGCTCTGATTTTTCTTTTTAGGATCAATTGACAAGCTTTCAGCAGCTAACAAAACAACTGTATTTAGCCAATGATAAAACAGAGTCAGTAAGTGAAACACTGAACCATTATAATATTGTCTGAAACTGTTTTAGTATATCTCGTAAAAGTAGAAATAGCAAATGCAGACATTTCTTAAATGGATTCCAGGTGCTTTCTGTAGAAGTGTCAGTTTTTTATTTGCATAGATTATATGCTGTACTATAGTTATTATTTGCTGTGCAGTATCTTGGACTTCATTGTTATTCCATTTTAGTGTCATTAGAGAACACAACTTGTCCTTGTTCTGTAAACTAAGGTCATTTAAATGTCTTCGACATCAGCTCCCCCTGTGAAACAACACTGATTTACCTATTATGGCTTAATTTTCTTTTTTGGAGCCAACATTGTGTAGGAGCCAGAATTGTGTTTTGAGGATTTGAGACCAAGGTTCAAATCCTCCCTCTTCCATGGAAACCCCCTGGGTGATCCTGAGCAAAGTCATATTCTCATAGCCTCAGAATAAGGCAAGGGAACAAATTCTGCAAACTTAAAAAAAAATCATGTTACTTAAGATACAGATGGTATTCATATAGCTTTAAAGGGAGATACATGAAATAGATTTTTGATACCAAATAAAGAGCATGCTTCTTAAAAGAGGCCCTTTAGGTAATTTCAGTGTAATGTGAAGTACATTTAAATATTTTCCTTCTAGATTAATCAAGTATTTCTGAAGACTGTAATGGAACAGACTGTAGAGCTGGAACAATTGCGCAAACAGCAGAGGTATAAATGGGACTTCTAAATCTTACTTACATTTTGGGAGTTCTAATAATTTTCTATTTTGTTCAGTCAACTATATCACAACAATAAATCACCAGCCTATTTTTACTAATAGCTGCTCACTGCAGCCACACGCATTGTATCCCATGCTATAGTAGAGGTTGCCCACACTTGTTCAAACATATTAGAATGATACTGTGCACATATGTTGAAAATAAGATATATAAAGCTAAAACTCTGCAGGCATATCTAATTTTAATTAGATCATGCTTTGTTAAAACTCTTGTAATTTTATTTTGTGTGTATTTGCAAATTCAAATAACATTAGTAAATGTGGCTTCAAAGAAAGTAGGTGAGATGGTTCAAGACAGCCTTTTTGAAGGAAGGATTACATTTCCATAACTTTCATATTACAGTTGATTTAGATATGTTCCTAAATTGCATGATAAGTTAAAATGCAATTGTGGCATTCTCTTGTATCATACAGTCAGAGGAAAAACTTAAATAATTTATTGCCTTAGCTTTAATTGCTTATCTTTGCATAAGTAACAGTGAATAAATATTTTAGTGGGATCATCCTATGTATAGCGAAAATAAGCACAGCAATATAGCAGGTTTCTGCATATTGACTCCAGAATGTTCTTAGCTATATACTGTTAGGGAACTCCCAACTCTGTTCAGGCTTTTATAGACTTAGAAATTCTTAAAATGATTTCTTCACATCAGCAGTAAATATTTGCTGCTACTCTAACATGAATCAATGTATAGAAAGTCACACTGGCATGGCATAGTTTTAGAGGGCACAATACAATTGTATATACTTTCTGTGAGTCAGACTGGTTACAGACACTGTGGTGCCCATTTTCCTTCACAAAAGTAGTTTCAATAGCATAGTTATTAATATAGCAAATATTGCAAATGGATCAAAGATGCAAAATGGTCTTTTTTGCATGCAGACAATCCAAACTGGACTTGAGAACAGCTGTGTCAAAGGTTGATGAAATGCTCAGACTCACTGAGGATCTTCGTTCCCAAGTAGCCAGAAAGGTACAATATAGTATCTCGTTTAAAATTTAAATAATTAGCCATCTTTTATTTTTTTGGAACCTGTGGTGGGAGTGATGCTGCTACTGCTGTTGTGATTATTATTTTACTCATTTATACCCAAACTTTGTCCCAGTATTGATTCACAGGACAGCTAGCAACATTTAAAAATAATAGAAATTAAACACTATACAAAAACATCAATAAGAGTAACTATATCAACCTGATTTAAAGAACGGTTTGTAAAGTTAAAAGTACTTCAGTTCATTAAACTATTAAAATATACTTAAAAGCTAACTGTACACACCAAACAGCATTGAAAGTCCATCCCAGTATTTACAAGCTTGATGACATAAAATGTTTTGACTTGTTGGGAGAAAGAGAGCAAGGATGGAATCATCCAGGCCCAGAGATGGAGTTCCAGAATCTGAGGTCAGCCTCTGAGAAGATCCACTGCCTTGTTCACACCAAACAAACCTGAGAAGCTGGTGAACCAGAGAGCAGAGTCTTCAGGCTTTAGTGAGCTCATAACGGCAATTCCAATCCTTCAAATAGTGTTGTCCCAAGCTTTATATGGCTTTAAAGGCCATCATAGAATCATGTAGTTGGAAGAGACCTCATGGGCCATCCAGTCCAACCCCCTGCCAAGAAGCAGGAAATTGCCAGCGCTTCTGTGCTCAGAAACAGAATGAACAACCAGTGAAGCTACAACCAGGGAATTATTGCCACAAGGAAATTATATGGATTTTCGATGTGCTTATATTACATTCTAATAAAACTGTTTGACTTCTGTGCCTTCCAGGAAGAAGAGGTGTTAGCTGCTCAAGAGAGAGAGGAGGCATCTGATAAACGCTTACAGCAGTTGCAGTCTAGCATAAAACAACTGGAGACAAAGTAGGACGTTACTCTATCTATCTGAATTATGTCCTTGCCTTTCCCAATATGGGACCCAAGGGGCCTTATAACATAACAGAATAGCTAAAACAATAAATTATATAGTGGAACTGCAAAGCCCAGAACAACAGAGCAAGGTCAGTACTGTCCCTGGAAAGCGACATAACTGTTTGCACTCCCAAAATATGGCAAGTTTCAGAAATTCTTGGAAGCTCCAGAGTATCCCATGACTTCTTTTAATGTGGGACAAAGCTGTATTGTGATCAATTAACTGTTGTGCATCATTTTGCCACCAGAGAGGCTATTTACCTCCATATTGACTGATTTGACTCATGTAAATGGGTCCTGAGACTCCGAAATCGCATGGACTGTGGTCAAACCAAGTGCCGCCCATCCTATATCTGTACCTAAGTGTAGCTCCTTTTATTTTCCCCCATTTAAATTCATTTTGTTAGATTTGGCCCAGCTCTCTGATCTGTTAAGGTCATTTTGAATTCTGACTCTGTCTTCTGAAGTATTAACTGTCCCTCCTAATTTGGTGCCAGCTCCTTCCTTCCTTCCTTCCTTCCTTCCTTCCTTCCTTCCTTCCTTCCTTCCTTCCGTATTACATTAAAGAGAAATAACATGAAACAGCAGAGACATAGCACTATATATACCGTTGGATAGCATAATAAACAAATTGAAGTTTCTCTTACATTTGATCACTGTTGCTCATCAGTTGGAAAGGGAAAGATTGGACTAGATTGAGTCTAAAGTGAATAAATGCACTGGCCATCAGCTTGGGTTATGTTCTCGTTGAGATCAAGTCCTTTTTGTTTCATGCAGGATTTTGTACCAGGCAGTATTCTCCTGGCATGCACCAAATTATTTGAACTAAAGGAATTGCATGCCATGTTTCAATTATTTGTCAGTAACATTAAGCCAAAGTTGTAGTTGTGATCTGACCTATACTGAACTAGAAGTTTGTTGAAGTCAGAAGAGTTTTAATAAGGTTCATAATTCCAGGGCAGTGTCGTCATCCTTGATGGTTTCACAGCAAATAGATGACTATTGTCCTTAACTTTTGCTTCATTAGTTCATTGCTTTAGATGAGATGACAAATCGTTTTTAACATTTTACTATGCGAAAATGGTTTCTGTATTGGGAGTTACAGTCAAGAATAACAAGATCTTTGAGCAAAAGTGTTTTCTGCCTGATGCAACCTTCAGCACCCAGGAAAGGGACAAACTGAGTGTGAATTGCCTCTGTTTATATGTAACTTATGTTGAATGAATAATTCACAATTTCTATTTTGGTGCTCTTCAATAAGTTTTCTTTCTTTTCTTTTTCTTTTTTACAAAAGAAACACTTCACGTAGGACATGAAAGTGTAATTTAATATTGTGTTATGCTCAGAGCATGTATTTTCATTTGGGATAATTTGCTGTTCAAATTAATTTTGTACCGAGGTTGTTAATAAGCATTGCTGAGCACCTAAAATCTAGATTTCATGACATAGAGAAAGATTGAGGACAATCTCCTCAAGAGTTGATCCATGCCATGCATTGTGTCCACTCTAGGTTACAAGATCTGACAGCAATTGTAGATTCAATTTTGATGAGACTTAGCTCCTATTTGTTAAGTGGTCATTGTTTTAATGTGCAGACTTTGTGTAGCTACCAAAGATTCTGAACAGCTAAGGACCAATAGATCAACTTTAGAAAAGCAAATCCAAGAGCTACAAAAAAGTTGTGTGGAAATAGAAAAGGAGAAATACGATGCTGTGGAAAAGGTCCGTGATAGCTTGCAACTCTTAGAAGAAGCTAATCTGCAAAAGAGTCAGGTGAGCAAAACTCTGGAAGGCCTGTTTTGCATATCTGAATATTATGTAACTTGATTAAACCTTTCAGACTTTCAATTTTCTTGCTCCACTGTGGTCTGAATTCCCATGAAAATCTGAGCGGTATAAAATACAGAAGAAGTAGCATAGAATATAGATCACTTCAGTGAGTCAGAACAGATCTCACAGAAGAGACTTTATAGCTACGATGGAAAAAAGAAATTTCATGGCTGCCTTTTATACCCTGATGGTAGTGTTAAGACTCTAGGACACTGGGAGCCCAGGGACTAAATTCCCATTCTGCTGCCATGTGTGACTTTGGGCAAGCCACACTCTGCCTCAGGAAGGAAGGGCAACCACACATGAACGAGTTCAGCCAAGAAACTCTTAAGAGTCGTCATACATAAGAAATTACTTGAAGGCGTAGGACAACAGCTATTTCAGCCTTTGCCCCTGTTATTTTTTGACCTCTCCTTTTTTTACTTTCTGCCCATATGAAAACTCTAAAATTCAAAATCAAAATATGCAGATCTACACAACAACAACAACTCTTTATTGATTAGTCAATTTTGACCATATCAAAACATGTGAAACATACAAAACGTACACACTTACCCATACATACAGTAAAACCGTGTATAGATACAAAGCATCCCGGCCTACAGGCCTACCCACCCTACTCCTAGGTAGTTGTGCAAATACAGAATAAAAAGATTAAAATGAATTATTCTCTTAAGGTAAGGTTTGAGCAGGGCCAAGGATAGGTGAAACTAGTGGCTTGTCCATAGTAAATGGACAAGCCTGGGTATACAATAGCTGTGGTCCCGGGTATACGATAGCTGCGCTCCCCTGCTAGAACCTCCAAACAAGCTCAAGGTCCATTTGCAGGAGAACACAGATCTACACATTTTTCCAACAGTATCACTTTTGTTGTCACTGCATCCTTTTTTTACTGTCTTCGCCTGACGAAGATAGTCAGACTTGAAAACCAATGTAATAGCTTTTGCGTCTTCTGACCAGCCTAATAAAAGTACCATCAATGTGTGTTTTGGATTTTGAATTACCATTTTTAAAAAAACCGATTAAAGGAAGCCAACTCATGGATTTGTAATGAGTTGATAGTGCATATTGTGGTATATCAGGATGGGCAACCTTTGGAGGCTGTGGCTCTTAGTCAAATAACAGTTACGCGAAATTCTTCCACTTACATAGATTTTAGGACTGATTTTGGGAAAATAAATATATAAAGAAACCTTGAGATAAACATTTTATTCATCAAGTTGGAAGAAAATATTCCACCATCTATTTAATTTTATTCATTTTAATAGAAGATCATCCCTAGAACATCTATTCTATCATTGTAAAATAGACATTTTTAAAATATATGCCTTGGGACATTTTTAATATTTGTTAGTAATGCAACCCAATAATGGCATGCATTCTTTCGAAGAACTGAAGATTTTGTGATTGGTTGTGAAATAGCATTAAAAAGTCTTTCTCCATAGCATCTCAGAAATAAGAATCCTAACCTCTCTAATAATGCATAATTTTAATGAGCATTACATGCTGTGATTTTTGGATATCATAGAGGTAATCTATTGTACAAGTAATCTCTTCAGGTATAAAACAACATGTCTCATATAAAAAATAATGCCAGGAAGTCTATAACATGGCATATGTAATGATCATTACCAAACTGCCACATATGTTTCTTCTAGAAAGAGATTGAAATCTTATTAATATTAGCAAGCCTGAAAATTCAGGTGCATAACATTGATCCTGGCCTATATTCAAGAGTAGTCAATATACTCTTTGTATTTCCACTATGGGAGTAACCAAAAGTTAAGTTATATAAAATAACAGCACACATTTAACATTGGTTAAAATAATCCAAGTAAGATATGAAAACATTACCAAAACTCAAGAAGCACGATTGTTCAATAGTTGGGTTTTTTTGGTACAATTAGGAAACCATTGTGTTTTCTATCCCACAAAAAAGTTCCTTCAAGTCTGTAACAATTTATTCACTGTAGTGAATTGCTTGTTTTAGTGGGATATTTGTTTTTTATCCTGCCACTACAGGCAATGATAGCTGAAAAACAGAAAGAAGAGGAAATAAAAAACATGAAGGAAGCAGTTTCTCAGCTGCTTCAGGATGCTGCTTCAAGAACTAGGAAAGAAGTGAGTCATGCTTAATTTCTGCAAATAAAATTGGGATTTTGGAGCCTAAGGTGACTGTTATAAATTCATGTTCTAGAGGTACTTTAGGTTATGCAACATGTATCTTCCTTTACTTCAGTGCAGTCAATACTATCAGCTTTATTGTGACAGTTTTAAGGGCATGCCTCTTATTCTGTGGTCTTCATGTTGGGAAATACAGTATTCGGAAATAACAGGGTTATAAATACAGTGCAGATAAGTTGAAATATCTAAGAATTAGCAGAGTTGTAATTCAGCAGCAGATGTCTTAACGTCCGAAAGGCATTTGTTATTTGCAGTCAAGCTGACTTTGACTTACGGCAACCCTGTGAATGAGAGTCTTCTAAGATCCGCAACCCAGATCTTGCAGACTCAGGTCCCCGACCCTCTTAAGTGAATCATTCCAGTTGTAACATGGGTTTCCTCATTTATCTTCCACTTACCAAGCATTATTGTCTTTTCTTAAAAGTCTGTTGCGACATAAATATTATGATCAATCTTGTTAATGTTGTCATTGAAATCATTTTTGAGCCCTAGTAAGTTCTGAAATACTAGTACACTCAGTTACTGTCTTTGATTTCAATACGATGACTACGTTCATTACCTTTTGGCTTTCTGAAAAATGGAAAGACATTTTTTCCATCATTGTATTGTCTATGCCTTTTAATATACTATAATAATATGGACAACAAAACAAGAATTGATGTCAAGCATTTCATATTGTGTAAGAGATGTTTCTCATATGTCTTACTTTCAACATTTTACCTGTAGTAGTCATTTAGGACTGGGGTTCCCTGTCTTGGATTCTCTAGATTTTTGGACTTCATCTCCCAGAACCCCTCATTATGGACCATCCTGTCTAGTATTGATCAGAAACGAAGTCCAAAGCAGCTTAGAGGCTCAAAGCCTGAGAACTACTGTGTTTTGGTATTGTGATGTACAGATTAACTATTTTTTTCTTTTAATATTATCCTTCTGTACATGTCTCTCTTTTAAATCTCATTGTACATATTTATTATTAATGTAGTATTGTACTGTGCAGCCATTGAAATAGTGATCAGTCTTTTTTTAAAAAAAAAAACTAGGTAGAAAATGAAAGAAAAAGATATAACACGCAGATTTCCCAGTTATCAGAAGAACTTACGGCACTTCAGATGGTATGTTGTTGGGGTTTTTTTCATTTACACTATTAGACACCACAAAAAAGCGAGAGGTTGGAATTTTCTCTCACAGTATGGAGTTCTGATGGATAACAGTCTTCCTAAATCATTCTGCAATCTGTGTTCAGATTAGCCCAAGTGCATTAGCCAGATCTCCCAATGATTGCCAATGCCAGTTGTAGGGCTGGTGGAATGTTCAGAGGTATTGACATTCAGAAAAATCTTGGACTTGACTAATTGGGAGATTGTAACTGAGGATCAGTATTTGTTATTAGCAACACAATTCTTTCATATATACAGTAGAGTCTCACTTATCCAACACTTGCTTATCCAACGTTCTGGATTATCCAACGCATTATTGAAGTCAATGTTTTCAATATATTGTGATATTTTGGTGCTAAATTAATAAATACAGTAATTACTACATAGCATTACTGCGTATTGAACTACTTTTTCTGCCAAATTTGTTGTCTAACATGATGTTTTGGTGCTTCATTTGTAAAATCATAACCTAATTTGATGTTTAATAGGCTTTTCCTTAATGCCTCCTTATTATCCAACATATTTGCTTATCCAACATTCTGCCGGCCCGTTTATGTTGGATAAGTGAGACTCTACTGTAATTTTAACTAGCTAATGCTTAATGTGAATTAAGGAGATGCAGTTAATTCAAAAGTGATATCAATAGATTCTGCAGATTTCAATGCATATTTGTGCAACCAGCAGGGTAGAATGTGCATGGGGAAGCTATGCTATTCAGTGTGAGTGAAGAGCCTGTTACCAAAAAGGTTCTAGCATAAGATATGTGTAATTAGATGCCATCTAAGGAGGGAAATGATGTTCAATATATTTATCTGATGATTCAGACACTGCATGTGACATGAATAATACAGACAATGAAATCCTGCCGGACAATAATGATGACAGTTTTGCTTTGATTCAGAGGGCTCCTTGAAGGCTCAGTAATGAAGACTTCAGCCTATCTTTTATAAATTATAGAATATAAATGCTTTCTGCCTAAAATGTATGAATCACAAAAAAGCAAATTATTTAAAGATGGTCACACAAAATCAGAAAGGGGCCAGAGAACAGTTTCTGTTTGACAAAACCAATTTCTAGTAGTATGGAAATTCTGTTATCAGAAGAGTTCCAAGACTTTGCCCCACTGAAGTGGGATATTCCAGTGCAGACAAAATACTTATTGATTCTCAGAGGGATAAAGGAACAATCCACAACCACTGGGTTAAATCCCTTGTGCCAATGAGCAGTGCGGGAGACCAAAATTCTAATGCTAAACCATTTTATCCATAGTCTCAGCAGGCAGTCAGTGAAGCAAATGGCCATTTCTCTGATAAATGCTTCACACTAAAGACATTCCTGTTAGTGGCTTTAGGAATATGGCACAATGTTATAAGATGATGAGGAAAGGATGTTTCCACTTATATTCTTCTGATTCTGAAAAATGCAAAGGAATCCTTTAGCTCTAAGGAAAATGGTGGATTGGCCTCCTACAGACTTTCAGCATTGATATACAGGCTGAGTATCCCTTATCTAAAATGTTTGAAATCTGAAGTGTTTTGGAGTTCATAGTTTTTAATTTTTGAATACAGTGTTCCCTCACTTATCGCGGGGGTTGGGTTCCAGGACCACCCGCAATAAGTGAAAATCCGCAAAGTAGGGACGCTATAGATTTGTACATTATTTTAGTAGTTATACACTGTTTTAAGTCTTTATCAACCAATTGTGTGTTGATAAATCACCTCCTTCTCCTCCCATTGCCACTTGGGCTCCTTTTCGCTCCCTTTGGCTTCTCCTTCCTCCCTTCCTTAAGCTGTAAATTTTAAATTTTTGTGATTTATAATATTATTTTAGAGTTTTATTGAAAAACCGTGAAATAGCGAATCCGCAAAAAGCGAACCGCAAAGTAGTGAGGGAACACTGTACTTACATTTGTGTGTACACACATAATGAGACATCTCTAAGATTTTCAAAAGTGGAGGGAGACAAAAACAATAACAGAAAGTGAACAATTGTTGTCTATATAGGGAAGTCTGTATAAAGAAATAAGACTGTGCTGTTCATAAGAACTGTCAGCATTCTTGGCATGCAGAGAAATCATGACATAAAATATAAGCATTCTTTCAAGATATATTAACAGGTAAGGGTAATAATGCCTTAATATGTTAGTATGGAAGAACAGAAGGCAAGTATTTTAACATTTGACTTTGTCTGTCTTAATGGATGGCTGAAACCAGATATAGTTGTTCAGGACTTGCTGTTTTGTTCTGTTTTAAGGAATACTCACTATTTGATTCCTTGGTAGGAATGTGGGGAAAAGCAAAGCCAAATTGAGCGGGCTGTTAGAGAAAGACGAGCAGTGGAAGAAGAACTAGCGAAGGTGAATGTTATTTTCTGTTGTGTAATTTTCACGCATTGATTCTATTTAAGTTTTATAAGGCAACACAATTCATCAATAAAATTTTCAAGTAAAGTGTAGAACCCTTGCAGATGCTCAAAATACTGGAATAGGCGGATTCCCATTTCTGTTTAATTAAACTAAACTTTGCAGTGGATGAAAAAACATGTGAAACATTGATTTCTTACTGAAAAATAATAAAAGTTGTTGTGTAAATGAATTAATAGATATATTGTGAAAGAAAAGGAAATGAAGGTGATTATAGAAAACAAGAAGAACTTTACCAAAGAAGTCTGATTGCTGAACGGGCAAAAGATGAGCTTCAGCTGAGTTTGCAAACAGCACAAAACAAAATCAAACATTTGGAAATGAAGTAAGTAAATGGTTGTGTGCAAGTCATTATTCAGTAGTTAATCTGTGTAAAGTCTTTTCCACTGAGATTTTTCTGCTTGTACATTTTTATATTCATTGTTTTTATTCATATCTATCATTCCCCTTAATTTAAAGAGTTATGTTAAGGTTTAGGTGCACCTTTGAGATTTAGATCTTTAAACGTTTATGCTACATTCTTTCTCTGTTCCAAAGGTACTACAAAATCCTTTGCATACTGATCACGTAGAATGATCCATGTGACTATTTGGATTGCAGGCAATAATAGAACTAGAGTATAATTAAGTAGAAAGTAATTTGTTATTTGTATCAAGTTCATTTCAATCACCTCCAGTAGCCTTGGTCATCAACTACTCCTACAAACTCACGGCTGTGGCTTTCTTAACCTGACCAGCCCAGGTATTTGGTGGTTTTCGTCTTTTCTTACTAGCTTCCACTTCACAAAGTGTTGTTGCCTTCTCCAGTGACCAAGTAAGTATTCCTTAGTAATAGACCATTAAACTGCTGTCTGTCCCCAACTGACCTGACTCACTAGTTGGTGCAAGCTTGCTGGTCACCCTTGTGTGAGGTGCAGAGATCATGAAAAAGAATAGCAGACCATTAACCTGTAACTGTGATTTTTCAAGTGATCATCTGTGACCTGACACAATCTTCCCTTCTCTTTCTGCAAATCCATAACTTCAGTGGATCAAGAAACAGAAGGGAATAGCTTTTTTGTTCCAGAATCTGAGGTGGAGAGAGTTACTGCCAAAAACTACTTAGCTCTATAACTTTCTGTGTGGCTTTAAATATGCAAAAGACACATTTATATGAGACCACTTGAACAATCACAGTTACAGGTGTGCAGCCTGTTCATGCTGCTATTCACATGTCTGGATTGTGAGCAAGAAACAAGGGGGGGGGGAATCTGGTTTGTCCGTCGTCGTTCCCTCTCCCCCGCCCCTCTGTGGAGTATCTCTCAGTACCACAGATACACAATGACTTGAAATCACAGTTTGGGCAGGAGATTGGAGGGTGTGTGCATTCCCTTGTGCATTCACTTGCTAGTGTAGGGGGAAAGCGGGTGGAAGGAAAGGCAAGCATGTGTCTCCTTGTGCATTCAGTTAGGCAAGCCTTCAGGGTGAACTGAAGGAGCAGAATGGGAGAAAGAAAGGAGATAGAGCCAGGTGTGGAGGGATGAGGCAAGAGCACTGGGAAGGGGTAGAGGAAACAACTTTGGACATGATGACACTCCCTCTGTCTTTTCTGGAGATCTGCGTATCACCTCCCTCCCTCCTCCCATTCTGTCATTTCCCCACCCTGTTCCCAAGGGAAAGTGCATGCAGCTGTTCCCAGTCTCCCTTCCACCCAATTTCATCCCAAACTGCCAAAAAAATATGGCCACTAAACCCAGGGCATGGTTTCCAAGCCTTTTATAATTTTGTTCAGCCTCCTCTGGATATGTTTCAACTTGTTAATATCTTTCTTAAATTGTAATGCCCAGGCTTGGACACAATATTCCAAGTGAGATACTTTCCTTGAGCTACATAGTATACTCTCATCTATTCAGCCTAAAATTATATTGGCTTCTTTAGTAATAATTCAAGATGAAAAATTCATTTGGCACAATTTGTTCTTCACAAAGCTATGCTGTCTCCTACTAATCACTACATTGTCACCCAAATATTTGCAGACTAACTCATTTATAATCCGTTCTAGTATTTTTCATGATATTGCGGTCAGTCTGACTGATCTGTGGTTCCTCTGATATCCGTCACCCTCACCCCCTGCTTTTTGGAAACAATGAATAATGCTTGTTCTTTTCCTGTCCTCTGGCATTTCACCTATTTGCTAAGGTTTCTAATAAGTAATACAAGTGGTTTAGCGAGTGCAACAGTAAGTTCTTTCTGTGCTGTTATTCGCAGTTTATCTGTGCATGCAGATTTGAACTTTTTAAAGATTAATTATGTGATCCCTTAGTATCTCCTTATAAATCTTTATTTGTAATTTAAATTCCTTTTAAATCTATCTGCTGATGCACTGAAACATCTCTTTTTGATGGGAAATTTTGAAGCAAAATAGTTATTGGGTAATTTGGCCTTTAATCTGTTAGCATTTTATCATCCTAAGTGAGCAGTGGCACCACCTCTTCCTTGATCATTGTCTTGCTTCAAATATTTCTAAAAACTGTGGTGTTTCTCCCTTCCCCAGCCAGTCTCTTTTCTGAGCTTTTGCTTCCCTTACGCTGTACTGCAAACTTGGGCTACATATGTGTACTTTTCCTTGGTAATTTGTCCTTTCTTCCATTTTTTTCTACATGATTTCTTTACTTTTCACTTGTTCCTTTATTTTACTATGAATCCACATTGGATCTTTCAGCAGTTGCTCATTTTTTTGTCTATGGGATTTTTTATGATGCTGGTGATGAGGCTATTTTCTTCTTCATAAACGTATGCACTTCATAGTTGTCTTTTTTGTTAAGCATCTCTTAACCATGGAATTCCGTGTTAGGCCCGGGCTGTGGTGGAGGCTGGTGAGCAGCCAGCTGCAGCCAGCTGCAACAAATCACTCTGACCAAGAGGTCATGAGTTCGAGGCCAGCTCGGAGCCTGCATTTGTCTCTGTCTTTGTTCTATGTTAAGGCACTGAATGTTTGACTTATATGTGTAATGTGATCCGCCCTGAGTCCCCTTCGGGGTGAGAAGGGCAGAATATAAATGCTGTAAATAAATAAATAAATTCCACCCAATATCTTCTTGAGCTTGGCAAAATCAGCCAATCTGGGGCCCTTATCTGATTATACTCTTTTTTTTTCTTTTTCTTTTTTTTTTGCAGAAAAGCTCTATCCAAAAATCTGGAGCTGTCATATCTTGGGTTATGTAATAGATGCCAATCCTTGGGTTTTGTCTAATAGATAACGCATGTTAATGCTAAGTGCCAGTCATTTGATGCACAATAGGCTGATATTTCTAAGCATTAGCAAGTAATTTATGGAAAAGGTATTAGTTGTTTGTTTGCCTTTGTATGCCATTTTTGTTTCTTGATTCTCCTTTTTTTAAGCTATGAGGAAGAGATAAGCCGTTGTCAGGAAATGATCCAAAAGTTGCAAAGTATTCTGGACTCTGAAAGACAGAACTGTGGCACTGTCAGTGAAGAGTGCTTAAAACTCCAGCAAGAGAATGAACGATTTCTAAAAGAAATGGAGGAATTGAGAAAATTAGCCATGGAGGCACAGCAAGCAGCCAAATTAAAGGTATTAATGTTTACATAACTCCTCAGATTTTGCTTCATAGGTTATTAGTAGGAGAAAGCTGTTTACAGGGATCTGAAGTACATAGGGCCCTTGGTATCTTGGATTTAATTCCAGGGCACCCCTGTTAATTTCAAAATCTGTGATTTCTGTAGTCCTATTATAAACAATAGCATTGTAAAATGATGCCCCTTACATTAAATAGCAAAATTAAGGTTTGTCGTTTGGAAAAACATTTTTCCAAACAGTTGAGGGTTGAATCCATGGACACACAATATGTGTATATAAAGGGGTCGATTGTATCTAATTTCTCATCCCAATTTTTATTTCATTATTTCTTTTTACACTTCTTAAGATACACAGATTTGCCTATAGATCCTGTTAGATCAATGTGCATTATATACATTGTTTAAAGATTGCTTGTCAGAGCCTAAATAATTTTATTAGATAAAGTTATTTGATGTTCTGATGAAGCAAAACATAGAGATAAAACTGAATATACAGGTGTTAAATACATATAATTCCTTCCCATTGGGCACTATTTTCTTTTGTCATTATTCCAAAAATATGGAATAGTAAATATTTCCTATATACAATATACAATCCAACTAAATATAATACCCCAAATTATGTATCATAATTTCTTTTCCAACCCTACCATTGATATAGTTGCTACTTGTCTTACACGTGTGTGTGAGAAAAAGATAAAAAGAGCATGCTTTCTAAGAATGGCATGGAAGAACCATTATTTGTGATTGGGTCTAGCCCTTGCATGTCACCTGATAAGGCAAAACGTCATATTCTTTTCAGTTGTATCTTTTAAGCCCTGTTCCTCCCCTAACAGTTTTGAATGTCCTGCTGAACCAACCAGACACATTTGCCCTTCTCTTTCTTTTCTCCCTTATAATGATGTCTCCCTGTATTTAGAAGACCAATTAGTAGCTATGGGAAGGAGAGAAAATAGATCGTCCCAATATTCAACTCTGGGAACAACAAAACTAAACAAGACTACTGTACAGCATCAAGTATTCAGTAAGGAAATAAGTAAAAGATGAAATATCTGTTTGGCTACAAACAGTTATTACTCGCCATTGGTAATCAGTTGTAGTCATCTGCATGTTTCCTCAAGGGAATTTCAATTATTTAAATGAAAGCCTTTCAGCCCAACTGACTTGTTAACTGGGCTTAGTAAAAGAAGGTGAAGTCATTGTGAAATAGATTCTTTCAATGTGTGCTTGAGTCCTCAATTAAATGCTCAATAATCTCTTAAAGGTAATTACAGCATTAATGTGTATGTGAATATACTTACAAATTTTAGACCTATGGTAAAAGATAAAAGCTGCTACTGTTCCAAAATGTGAGGCTTTTGTTTTTACTGTAGATAAGCACCATGGAGAATGAACATTTAATAAAAGAGCATGGTTTTGAAGTGCAGCTGAAAGAAATGGAAGATGTGAACCAAAACTCCACTGCTGAACTGAGACGTCTGTTGATAGCTCAACAGAAGGCAACGAATCGGTGGAAGGAGGAAACAAAAAAATTAACAGAAGTTACAGAAACCAGAATAAATAATTTAAAGTAAGTGATTTCTTTTCTTTGACATTTTAACCAATATAGGACTGTTGTCAGCTCTGTTTCCACTGAGGAGTTTATTATTCCTGGGATCACTATTTACATAGCATGTTACAGATGACATACACACACTTTTCAACAAGGGGCAACTTTCTGAGTAGGGGATGCAATTGTAAGCTGCTATCTAGAGCAAGACATCAGCAATTCCACACGCAGATATGTAGATCTGTTAGTGATTATTTTAATCACTTAGAACTGTTTTCTTTTTTTGGCAGAAGACTGAGGCAATGAAAGTATTCTAGAGTTTCATCTTCCCTCTTTTCCCAGTTAGCATTTCATCACCTTCTGTGTGCAGTGACCCTTACTGCTTTCTTGTTCTTCCTCTTACTCTGAATGTAGTCAGAAAACCTCTTTCCCCATACAAATTTATGCTATTCATTTCTTTGGTTTTCAATGTTCCCAAGATTCCTGCTATGCTTATATGGCTTGTAGAGCCACATCAGTGCTCCATACGGCTCAGGTGCAGGTGACAAAACAAGCAATGTGAATGCTAGAACTAAAAGAAAGCATCCGATTCTGTTGTTATTTTTAGCTACATCAAGATAAGTTCTTTAATGTGAAACTGACCCAAAGAATTCTTAGCAAAATAGCCTGAGTTCCGACCACTATCGCCTCTTCCACACCACAAGATGCAGAGCCAACCTTAAGAAATGGGGCTACAAAGGGGAGTCTGCAACATGCGACTGTGGAGAAGAGAAAACCACAGACCACATACTGCAATGCATTCTGAGCCCTGCTACATGCATAATGGAGGTGCTCCAAGTGGCTAGCTACTGGGCAAAAGACATTTAATATTAATGCCAAGTTTTTTTTCTTAAAAGCATCTCTATATTTGCAAATCCATTACAACTTGTACCCTCAATTTACCTCTGACACAAGAAATAAATAAAATACACAACTGTATAAAATCCACATTGAAAGGGATTATATGGCAGTGTGGACTCAGATAACCTAGTTCAAAGTAGATATTGTAGATTATCTGCCTTGATATTCTGGGCTATATGGCTGTATGGAAAGGTCCTAAATTTGTAAAACTTTTGCCATTTATTCCTATAACCTTGTGAGTGAATTGAAACTTCAAAGGAAGAAAACTTCAAGTTCGGAAGTTTCAAATGCGTTTGTTTGAAGGGAAATGTCTGTTGTCAGTGAGTTAAATCATGATTACGTGTTGATGGAAACCCAATATGAATATGTATATTAATGGTAATGTTCTTTTGTTACACCTTTTTAAAAAGCTTCCCATGAATAGTCTAGGTAACAGTCCCTTCTGCTGTCTGCAAGATTAGGCAACTGTTGCCCTGTAGAAAAAAAAGCAATTCTGGTGTAGCAGGATTGATGCTTGGGGCTGCAGAGTGAGGAAAATCTGGCATTTAGCAACTTGTGCACTGCACATACCTCACACAGCTGTACCATCTTCCCTAAAAAGCATTCAGTATTGGAGGACGTGGAATGGAGAATTTGGTTTTTCACTGAGTATCCAGTTCAGCTGCCAAAAATGTTGAAGTGCCAGATTTTGTGCAGACTTAACCACATGCTGCCTGAATCCTAATTAGAACAATGAGAGAATTCTACTTTCTAGTCCTAAATGGCTCCTAAGAACAAAAAGCAAACTATTCCCCATTATTTATGTTTTTATGGGATGAGCTTACTAACAGTAATATAAATTGTGTTTACATGATGATCAGTTATTCCTGGAGGTTGGGGGAAGAGAAAAAGAAGAAAAAAACCATATTCATTTTAGAAGTGTTGTTCAATTCTCATTTATGCTTCTCTTTTTTATTTTTTACTCTTCATGTTTTCTCCTTGACTAGTTACTCATGCGGATATAATTTATTATTCTTTAGAAGCATGATAATGTAAACAGCTTTTTGTAAGAGGAAATGGTTTTGTAAGCTTAATGGTTTTGTTCCAGCTTACATATGTCACTGAACTATCCATTACACTCAGTTTTTCCATGATGTGTCTCGATGCTCCTGAGCTTTAAATATTGAAATATGGCATAACATAGCGAGATAGTAATATCACAAATATGGTCAGTTTCCCTTGAAATTCTGTTTTCCTTTTAGTTAGTTATTGAAAACTGCTGATGAACCATTCTTCTTGTAATAAGTAATACATTCCTACATGTGTCAGGTCCTGCCTCTAGGACTGGGAAGGCATTATTAAATAACCACTTCCTGAGAGATTGGCACAATCCAAACTACTCCAAGATAGCATAATGATTGAACAAAATGCATATAGTAAGATTGAGCACTATATGAAAAAGTTATGGCATAGACATCATGTTTCTAGTTGCTCATGAAGCTATGATGAGAAGCACCTGTAGCTCCCACACAGATGAATTTAAGAAGGACTGTATTATGCTCTTTGTTAAAAGCTAGTTCTTCTGTTTCAGGAAAGAAAAAAAAACTAGAGATTAAAGTTTGGAGTTTGGAGAGTTTGGGTTTGGGTTGGCTGTTTGGTAATAGTTTCTCAAAGGAAAGATATAACTTAGCTCGAAGCCAGTAAAAGAGAGCGTGTTATAAAAGTCCAAAACTTATGCTGGATATTCTTTTTATCCTAAATTATTTATCTTTGTTAAGATCAATTGACAATAATCTGAACTAAAATAAATGAATTGAAATACAAGTTATGAAAGATATACCTGCACATATTTAATTCGCTTCGAAATGGCATTGTAGTCTGTCACATACTTGTGTGAATTTAAATGACTCCTTTCTACATTTAGGCAGAGAATTGCAATATTATTTGTCTACTTTCAGTGAGTGGCTATAATGAATAATAACTCTTAAAATAAACTGATAAACTAGTTGGCAAATTGTTGCATCTATTATGGATTTTGAAACTTACTAAAGAAATATAACATAGGCTAAAACATTTTTCTTTGTAAAAATCTGTCCATATTGTGATAGCCAGCAATATCATGCTCATTTTAAGGTTCTATTTACTAGTGTAATACATATTTCAACCTGTTTTTCTCAAGAGCATGCGTAAACAACTCTTATCCGTTCTTTATTAAAAACTACATCTAAGGCACATTTCATGAAAAGAACCTTGTCATATGGCCAGTTATCATGCTGTAAGACACATTTAATAGATTGACCTATCTGTGAATACACAGTATACATGAATAGTGAGTTAAATACATCGCATCGTCTTGTTACTGCAATATGAGATAACAGTATTATCCACAATCAAGCATCTTTAATCTCCAGATTTGAGGCTTGGCTGGCATTGCAATCCCATATGGTTCTTTCCCTTCATCACTGCTCCAAACTAATGTCTACATTTGAAGTAATATAGTATTTTATTGTGTATTCTTATGTAATGGTAGAATATGCACCATCACACCATATAAATATACACCAGCTAAATTGATAGGAATATACGTCAATTATTTTTTTAAAATCCTTATTATCTATCCAAGTGGGAATTGAGGCTGCTGCAAGGGTACAACAGTTGCTTACCTGTAAATAATGTTTTATAGTTTTCATCTGTGCATTCAGACACATAAAGGTAATGCCTACACAGAAATACCATCTGGAAACTTTTGGTTAGTAGCTTTGATGGGATTTATTTTATTGGGAACTGTAGGACAGGCTCCATACTGATGCTCTATGACAGATAGTAGAACCCACCATCCCTCCTTGCTATAAAGTCTTCAGTGGAATAAATCTAATTATTGCTTCTTCTTCTTTTTTTGCTAAATGTTCCTACTTCTATCAATTTGTGATTTGCTAGAGCAGTATTTGTATTTTAAATTGACTGTATTTTTGTGACTGCGATTAAAAAGTCTAGCTCAGTGGGAAGTGTGGAGTCAAGTTAATTAGGCCTGCAGACAGAACTTTAAAATTGATTATAAAGGGAAAACACAATTTAACAACCTACCATATTAAAACATCCTTAAATTTTAAAAGTATAAAATCATTTTAAAATGTTACAATACATATTTTAAAAAACAATTTTAAACACTTGTGTACAACCAATTCATGCAATGATTTTTACCCTGCCAACAAAAGGAGAGCAGAAAAGGAGAGGAGAAAACATTTACAGCAATGATACAGCTTGCTTAGACAAAGCCATATTATCTATGCTTCAGCACAATCAATATTTGTAGTACCACTCATATACTTACTTACTTACTTACTTACTTACTTAGGCGATCCCTCGTAGTTCGAGGATGATGATCTTCCAATTGTGGGGTCTTGAGGGTGGGTTCTATTCTTGATCTGCATGTTTTCCCCACAGTGAGGACATCGGTTTCCAGGTGGAAGGTGGTCCCGGTCAGGGTTGGCTTGACGGGGCTTCCTCTTGGCATGTTTCTCCCTTAAACCCTCCATTCGTGCCTCTTCGAACTCCACAGCACTGCTGGTCACAGCTGACCTCCAATTAGAGTGCTCAAGGGCCAGGGCTTCCCAGTTCTCGGTGTCTATGCCACAGTTTTTAAGGTTGGTTTTAAGCCCATCTTTAAATCTCTTTTCCTCCCCATCAACATTTTGTTTTCCGTTATTGAGTTCAGAGTAGAGTAACTGCTTTTGGAGATGGCATTCGGACAATGTGGCCAGTCCAGCGGAGTTGATGGCATAGGAGCATCACTTCAATGCTGGTGGTCTTTGTTTCTTTAAGCCCACTGGCATTTGTCTGCCTGTCTTCTCAAGAGATTTGCAGGATTTTTCTGAGGCAACGCTGATGGAAATGCTCCAGGAGTTGAGTGTGACGTCTGTAGACCGTCCACGTTTTGCAGGCGTAGAGCAGGGTTGGGAGCACCTTTGTAAACGAGCACCTTTGTGTCTCTACGGATGTCCCAGTCATCAAACACTCTCTGCTTCATTTGGAAAAATGTTGCACTGGCAGAGCTCAGGCGGTGTTGTATTTCAGTGTCAATGTTGACTTTTGTGGAGAGGTGGCTGCCAAGGTAGCGGAAATGATCAACATTTTCTAATGTTGCACCATTAAGCTGTATCCCTGGCATTGCAGAGGGAGTAGCTGGTGCCTGTTGGAAGAGCACTTTGGTTTTCTCGATGTTCAGTGAGAGGGCGAGCTTCTCATATGCTTCTGCAAAGGTGTTTAAAGTGGCTTGTAGGTCTTCTGAATGCACACAGACTACGTTGTCATCAGCATATTGGAGTTCTATAATAGATGTTGTGGTGACCTTGGTTTTGGCTTTCAGTCTGCTGAGGTTAATTAGCTTGCTGTCTGTCCAATAGATTATTTCCACTCCGGTGGGAAGCTTTCCATCAACAAGGTGAAGTATCATAGCAATGAAGATAGAAAATAAGGTAGGGGCAATAACACATCCCTGCTTCACACCTGATTCCACCTTAAATGGATCGCTTTGGGAGCCATTGCTGTCCAAGACTGTTGCCATCATGGAGGAGCCGCAGGATGTTCAAAAATTTGTCAGGGCATCCGATTTTTTGGAGGATGGTTCAGAGAGCACTGCGATTCACTGTGTCAAAGGCCTTTGCAAGGTCAATGAATGCCATGTACAGAGGTTGATTTTGTTCCCTGCATTTTTCTTGCAGCTGTCATGCAGTGAAGATCATGTCCACTGCTCCTCTGGAGGGGGGGGGAAGCCATTCTGGAAGGGTGTCTTCTGAGACAGGAAGAAGGCGATTTGCAAGGATTTTTGTGAGAATTTTCCCAGCGGAAGTTAGAAGGGAGATACCGCGATAGTTTCCGCAGTCTGTTCTATCCCTTTTCTTGAAACGGGTGATGATGGTGGCATCCTTGAAGTCTGCTGGGATTTTCTCAGTCACCCACACCTTTTCAATGAGCTGGTGGAGTTGTTGTATCCGCTCAGGTTCGCTGGCTTTGTTGTTTTTTTTGTTGGCTGATGGCATTGCTGACTTCTTCCAAACTAGGCAGTGCTGCAAACTCATCCCTGGTTTGTTGTTGCGGGATTTGTGAGAGAACCTCTTGGGCCACATTGGAGCTGCGATTCAGCAGGCTCTGATAGTGCTCTTTCCAACATAGTGCAATTTATGTTTTGTCCTTCAGAAGTTTGATTCCATCTGATGAGCGTAGAGGCTATATGCTATGGTTTCTTGGTCCGTAAATGATCTTTGTGGCTTTGAAAAATCCCTCAGCATCATGGGTGTCTGCAAAGTGTTGGATTTCTTCAGCCTTCTTTGTCCACCAGATGTTTTTAAGTTCTCTGGTCCTTCTTTGGACTTCAGCTTTTGCACTAGCATAGATCTTTGTCTTAGCAGCACAGCTGGTGTGTCTCTGCCATGTTTGGAAGGCTTTCCTTTTGTTATCAATTAACTGTTGGATCTCTTGGTCGTTATTGTCAAACGAGTCTTGATGTTTCTTAGTTTAGTATCCAATGGTTTCTTTGCAGGCTGTGATGATGGAGGTCTTCAGTGTGTTCCAATGTTCCTCAACATTTTCGGGGTGTTCTGTGGGTAGATGATCCTTGAGTGTTGTTTGGAGAAGGGCTCGTTTGGAGGGCTCCTGAAGGGCTTGGGTGTTCATTTTGTGCCTTATTTTTCTTCCTTGGAGTCTATGTTTGGGGGTAATCTTGATAGCCATTGTGAATCGGATTAACCTGTAGTCTGTCCAGCAGTCATTGGCACCTGTCATGGCTCTTGTGAGAAGCACATCGCAGCGGTCTCTGGCACGTGTAATTACATAGTCCAAGAGGTGCCAATGCTTTGACTGGGGGTGCTTCCATGATGTCTTGAGCTTGTTATTCTGGGCGGAAGAGCATGTTGGTGATGACAAGGTTGTGTTCTCCGCATTTAGTGAGAAGCAGGATGCCATTTGAGTTGCTGTTTCCGACCCTGTCTTTTCCTATGATCCCTGGCCACAGGTCGGAGTCCCGTCCGACTCTTGCATTAAAATCCCCCAGTAGGATGATTTTGTCCTCTTAGCTATCTCCGATAGGACAGTGTCCAGCTGACAAAAATTTTCCTTGATGTCTTCGTCAGCATCTAATGTTGGTGCATAGGCACTTATGAGGGTTGCCTGTTGGTTTTTGGCAAGGTTAATTCGGAGGGTTGAGAGTCATTCGTTAATGCCAATGGGTGCTTCAGTCAGTTGCTTCACCAGGTCATTTCTGATAGCAAAGCCAACTCCATGTATTCTCCGTTCTTCTTTAGGTAGTCCCTTCCAGAAGAAGGTGTAGCCTCCTTTTTCTTCCTTCAGCTGTCCCTCTCCTGCTCTCCGGGTCTCCTGAAGTGCTGCTATGTCGATATTGAAGCTTCCCAGCTCCCTTTAAATGATAGCAGTCCTGCATTCGGGGCGTTCGCTGTCAGTGTTATCCAACAGTGTCGGTATGTTCCATGTTCCAAAGTTCATTTTTCTTTTCTGGCCGCAGAGTGGTGACCCCTCTGGCAGTCCAGTCAGGGATAAGAGAGGCAGACTATGTTTAGGGCACCTTTTCTAGCTCCTTTCCCATGTGTGGTGAGCAGAGCAGATTCTAAAAAGGGCTGCTCAGTCATGGATATAGTTGCCAGACTACTTCTCTGCCTTGGACCTTGAGATAGAGCGACTGAGTCCATATCCACTGCCCATGTGCCAGTCTTCCAGATTTCACAGTCCTGCCCCCATTGCCACTCGCTGATCACCATGGGACTTTTGTTGGTTTGTTTCTATTTTTCTTGGAAGACGTCTGTGTGTGATTTTTTTAAATGTGTGGAGGTCGGTGCACGGCCGATCAACACACAGTCTTCAAGTGCCTCATGTCTCACTACTCCAATCTATGACATCTTATCAGGAAAAAAAGAGCTGTGATCATTGGCATAAGTATTATAGCAGTTCTGGCAGATGGGGAAGGAGCGGGACCCTGTCAGTCTTCCACATCAAATTGGTTTTAAAGCACTGCAATATGCAAAACATTTTGGACAGTCAAGTTGTATTTCCATGTTTTCCCAGCATAGAAAACATTATTCTCCAAGTTAGCTATTAATTATTAGGAGCTGACTAGTCATTTGGAGGAGGGCTGTGTGGAGGAAAGATGCAGATATAGGAAATGCTCTGATCCTACATAACCCTTTTGCAACTCTGATCAACCCTTCCATATGATTGGACAATTGTATATTTAAACTGACACACCTTATTCTGTCACGTCTGCTTTTATTCTTATTCTGCAACTTCTAAGAAGTTTTGAAAGGTGGCTTTGTCTCCAAGCAGTGGTGATAGTATTTTGTAATATTTGAACTGTTCATGTTAGTAGTTGGTGAATTATTTGTGGAAGAGCTTTAGAAAAGACACTATTATCTATGCGGGAGCTTGTTTAAGAAGGGACAACTTTTACGCAGTAACCACATTCATCTGTTTGGGATAATGTGAGCATTTTGTGGATTCATAATTCTATGTTGTTAATTTCTAAAGATGCTGCTCAGTACTCCATTTCTTTCTGACTGCATCTTGAAGTCTTCCTGCACACACATTTGCGTGCACGTCCTCGATATTAGCACTGCAGTTATATTTTCCTATGATGGCATAACATCACTATGCCACAGTAATCTGAGATTACATAGTCTTAATAGGTCGACTAAGAGTTGTGCTCAACTGGCATAATTTGAGTATGTGATATGCTATTTTTAAAGTATTTTTCAACCAATTTGTTAAGCATATTATTCCAAGTCTTTGGATACATAAAATAGATAAGGCCAAGATGAAATACCAATTGAAGTATGTATAGTTGAATAGCTCCGGGCATTTAAATAAGTGAGTGTCCGGGCTCAGTTTTAACAAGTCTCCAAGGGAACATCTTGAAGTGTCTTATGATGCTCAGATCTCAATACTGCTGATTCAGTGTATGTTAATTGTTCATGCTCCTGATGCTAGAAAGTGACCTCTGTGTCTAGTATTTATTAGTCTTTTCACTTAGTAAGGAGGCCTGTCATATTGAGAGACACTTTAAAAGCTAATTTGCTGGAAAGCAAGTTTAAATGTTGGAAATATAGAAAAATAGGTCACTCTAACTCTTCTAAGTCTGCTAGAAAGCTTGTTCTTCAGAGATTGCTAGATAATGGTCACATTTTATAGTAATGGTTTCTAACATCACACTCTGGTTTATTAGGGGTGTGCAATTCGGATAAACCCAGTGCTGTTTTGGTGTCCCGATTTTGGTGCTCCCCCTCCTTTCCCGTTTTTCAGGAGCTACCCAAATTTGGGAAGACAGAATGCCATTTTTCAATCCAGCAGCCAGAAGATCAGTTTTTACTCCGGGAAGTTCCGGCCCATTGGTGGCAATGGGTGGACTTCCAAGGCTCCTCTTTCTATCATTTTTAGGGTTGTCGGAACAACAGTGGCTATACTTGGAGGACACATTTATCTCTTCTAGCCTTCAAAGTTTCAGAACGCTTGGGTCATCCAGTGGTTTTAAGGAAATTCTTAAACTTTCTAAAAATCAAATCTCCTTTTAAAAGGAGTACATAAGCCAGAGGGCACGTATGCATATACAAGCCAGGTGAACTAGGGCAGGAATACACAAGGTAGGGCAGGGGAGGGAAGTAAGTGAGAGTTAGTTAAAGAGGTGAATGTGAAGGGGCTGTTTTGTAATTTTTAAAAGTATTTTTTTTGGGGGGGGGGGGGGAGGAAGGTGCAGGACTGAGTATAGAGAGAAGCAAAAAGATAGGGCCGGGGAGGAATTGAATTCTCCCCGTGGAGACTCAGAAGTGTCAGGCTATGCCCTCACTTCAATAAACCACCCCAATATTTAACGAAACATCCCCCTCCCAATGCCCATTCACAGCCCTCCCCTCACGTAAGCCCACCTTCACTTCCATAGCAAAATTGTAAAAAAGGAATGAAAGATATTAAACTAAGAATATTGAATTGCCAAAAGAAAAAATAGAATTAAGCAAGCAAAGCAATCCTAACAGCATAGCGCGTGAGCGGCTTTCTTCTTCTGATGGCTCAGGCAGTCAGCAGGGCTCACAGGAAAACCCATGTGTGCATGTGGCTGCCTCAACATGCTCCACCTGTAGCCAAAAGAAACTCAGTTTTGTTGTGGCTAAACAAAAACATGGCAGCGCCACCCATGCCATTGCAGGTGATCTGGTGAACCCCTTTTGAAAAACAGATCGGTATACAGCCCTATTGTTTATTCCTGTGGTCACAAATGATATTGTGAAGTTTAGAATCCTTTACCCTTCTGCATTGAGAGATATTAATTCAAATGAACAATCCTAAATGCAGACACTCAGAAATGCCTTCAAAACCAAATTGTTTTAACACATTAAGAGCTATTGGTAATACAATAAGCTGGTGTAATTCCTGTTGAATCCAGTTGGACTGCTGGGTTGTCACTATTCACAGCTGAACAGTTCAAAGCAAAAACATTAGCTACTTCATCCACACTGGAGTGTCTGCAGCTTCCTCTGGCTGCTCCTCCTTGTACCTTTCCAGATGTGGTACACAGGCTTTTCCGTTACCTTGTACATGAATTTCTGATACAAGTTCCCTTGGTAGCTGTTTGGTTCCCCTAAACACTATTTGGAAAACTTCCACCTTAGACTGCATCAGTTTTGTTTTTCATGCATCGTTATGCCCTTGTATCTCTAATAATTTGCTTGTACAAATCTCTTGGGATATCCCACACTGATCTTTGTGGAATGGTAGAACTATCCATTGAGTAATAGCTGTAATAATGTCCTTTGACATATCATCTAGTCTATTAAATAAATTACATCACATTTGGGGGCCTCTGAGTCCTCCTTTCATTTCTACCTCATTATTTTTGGCTGACATTCTGTAATACTTGGCCATGATACTTGTTTATTTTAAGATATTGATTAAAAACATTAACAGGATGAGGAACAGCTGCAGGTACTGGCAGTCTACAAAATATATCATTACTAAGAATAACTGAAGCATATTATGGCATAACTCAACAGAAAAACATCTGGAATATGCTGTATGTGTCACATGAGAATTTTGCATTAAACACTTTCCACAGCTGGCAGATTTATTATCTTTTCTGCTTTGGTATTACCACAGCTCACCTTTTGTTTTCTATTTGTAGCATTTGATAATAGACATTTGAACATTTTTCTATACCATTTCATTGACTATTTTAATTTGGAGAACATTTTAGAACTGATTACTCTAGCAGTCAGTTTTATTTTTCTTTTGCCGTTTATGAATCTTATGTATGTTTAGAACAATTTCCCAATGTGTTCAGTGGAACTTTGCTCCTTCATGAATGTGCTCAAGGTTTTAGCCTTAATTACATTTTTTGAGACATTAGCACAGTGTTATTAGTAATAAGACTTGGATTGTGTTTGATCTCAGTAACTGTGGAGCCTCCGGTGGCCTAGAGGATAAAAGTCTTGTGACTTGAAGGTTGGGTTGCTGACCTGAAGGCTGCCAGGTTCGATTCCCACCCGGGGAGAGCGCGGATGGGCTCCCTCTATCAGCTCCAGCTCCATGCGGGGACATGAGAGAAGCCTCCATATGTGCTTTTTTAGTTTTAGACTGATAAATCATGTCAGTTGTATGAATAGATTGTATGAGACAAAGTCAGTTATCATCAGCATGCTGCTCCTGAAAGATAACTTCTGAGGTACAGTAGACCTCTGGAGAAGAATTCTCAGTTTGTGACCCTATAGCACGGAAAAAGCAGGGAAAAGAAGGATACCAACAAGGAGTGATCATACAAGTATCCCTTTATTTCTGTAACTTGTTTTCTCTGTGAAGATGACGGAAAGTGCAAAAGATCTCTTTCTTCCAACTAGTGTAGTGTAATACTGGAAATGACAGTTATTTGTTCTGCAGCTCCTTTTAACTGTTATATGTACTTTTTTCTAAAAGGAAGTACATGCAGTTTAGTTGCCATCACCAGGTTGGTGAAAATCAATTGCGTACCTGATATGTGGCATACTTGAAATTCTTTGAGTGTACTGTATGTATGCAATTCCCAGACACCTGAAAGTTGCAATTGCCCAAAGTATTAGGTAAATTGACTAGGATAACCTGGGAAAAGGTAAACAAATCAAAGCCTGAGTTTGGATAAGGTAAAAAATTGGATAGCTAACTTTATGCTCTACTTATATGTTGCAGTACAGGCCTCATCAATCCCTTCCGTTATGACATAAAGGGGAAGCTGTAGGTGGAAAATTCTTGAGGGAACCACTTTGCCCTTATATGATAGTCTTAGATGAAAAGTAGGGTTCATAGAGAAGGTGCAGAGCCTGTATATGAGCAATAGTCAACTTGCTTTGTACAATACTGAAGTGAGTTGTTCAAAGACGTACCAAAAGTGGCTCTTTTGAAACTAGTGAGGATTCTTAGGATTCCAAAGATAATTCTGTAAGTTTAATTTCTTGACATGTTCATATATCATTTACTTGAGTTCAAAACTCAAAAGCTCTGACTGAAGAGTAAATCCTCAATGCATAAGTGAAAAGGATGGGAATGACAACACAAGGCAGGTGTGAAATAGCATTGATTTGTTATTTACCAAAATGCAATACTTCAGCAAAGAACATCTTATTCAGAAGATCTTTTTATATGGACATCTTGAGAGGTGCATTCAGAAACCAGGTAGGAAGGAAAAGAGGGTAATCATCCCGATTTTAGATTTATAGGAGCTCAGGTATAAAGTACAGCAAACAAAACCAGTAGTTGGGATCAAAGGGCACAAACTATGATCACTACTGTTGACCCTTCTCCAGGAAAAAGGTGGAATACAAATAAAAGAAATAGTGTCAGATTCACACAATGTGAAGTTTTTGACTCAAAAAAATAATCTCAGATGGAACACAATATGAAGGTTTGCAACATAGCATAGATGTAAACCAGGGGTCCTCAAACTTTTGAATCAGAGGGCCAGTCCACAATCCTTCAGACAGTTGAGGGGCCGAATTATCATTTGAAAAAAAAAAACGAACAAATTCCTATGCACACTGCACATGTCTTATTTTTTATAGTGCAAAACAGCAACAACAACAATGAAAGAACAGTACAATATTTTAAAATGAAAACAATTTTAACCAACATAAACCTATCAGGATTTCAATGGAAAATGTGGGCCTGCTTCTGGCCAATGAGATAGCCAAGTTAATTAGGATTGTTGTTGTTGTGTGCCTTCAAGTCATTTCAGAGTTTGGCCGAGCCTAAGTCTAAAATTAATTATTTATTTACTGCATTTATTTACTACATTAATATCCCACCCTTCTCACCCCGAAGGGGACTCAGAGCAGCTGTATGTACATACAATATATTATATTACTAGCATAACAGAATATTAGCATTATATATTACTATATTGAACTATACCACTATACTGTAATATTATATGTAATATAGAATTAATATTATTATATGGTATTAATATTAGTATTATATTGTGTAACATAATATTAGTATCAATATTATATGTATATACAATATATTATATTATTAGAACTGATATAAAAATATATTATAAAACTGAGGGCGGGGGCCAGGTAAATGACCTTGGAGGGCCACATCTGGCCCCTGGGCCTTAGTTTGGGGACCCCTGTTCTAAACAATGTGCAAAGCCTGTTCACAAAGACATGAGATTCTATTTTATTCATGTTTAGTAAATTTAAGGGAGTGCAAACCTGCTATGTCAATGCACAGAAGACTGATGTGTCTCTCAGAGATTGGAAACATTCATTCTGCAAACATCCTTTTGAAGGAGCTACTTTGTGTAATACAATTCAGAAAAATGAAACAAGTAACCTCTAAATGAGTCTTGTGATAAAAATAACATTCTTTGAGAAATTGTTCAAGCACAGGATGCCACAGCATCTACTCCCACGTCTTAGCTTTGTGAGTTTCCGGATACAGCTCTGCAGTGAGCAAATATGCATCTATATAGAGATCATTTGATTTATAGGCGACCACATGAATTTCGACAGGTTTTCTTACCCAAGGAATTCTGAGATGGTTTTCCCAATTCTTTCCTCTGAAATATAAGCTATAGCACCTGGCATTCTTGATGGTCTCCCACCCAAATACTTACCAGGGCTAACAATGGTTAGGTTCCAGGATAAGACAGAATTTTATGCCTTATTTAAGCACTGTGTGAATATGTCTAAACTGTAAGAAAATAGGAATTTGGCAGAATGTGAGGGAGAAATGCATGACTACCCCAAATTTCTCTGTAAAGCAGTTACCTCAACATTGATTTCATTAATAAAATTATTTTATCTTGTTTGATAGAAGTGAGCTGAGTCGTCAAAAAATTCACACCCAGGACTTACTTTGTCAGCTGGAAAGAGCAAATGAGAAGATTATTGAGGTAGGATAATTAACCTCATCCAGATTTTATGCTTGAATATGAGGCAGATCTTGGAACAGTGTTAAACTGTTTTGGTATGAACCATTGATTCAAGTATTGCTTGCAGATTTGGCGATTTTTTCCAAGTAGTTCATAGCCAAAAATCTTGTCCTGTCCACACACTGGGGAAAAATGCTAAGAAGTTATTAACATAGCTGCTTTCTATTAAAAACAAAATATTGGTACCCATATATATTCATACATTTTTGTGGTTTAATCTTGAAAAGGGTTTTCTAGAAATGCCACCATTTTCTGAAAGTGTTTTCTACAGTAACAGACTCACTTCTCGCCCATCTCTTTTAATGCTCACCAAAGGCTAATAATAATAAAAGCATTTCAGAACAACTGTACCCAGCCCTTATATGTATAAAGTTAACATTACTGTTTGTTCCTAACTTAAAATTATATTTCATTGTATGTGTATATACCATATTTCATTGCATAATAGTCATCACGTAATAATAGGATGGTTGGGCATCCGAGTGAGTGTTCGTGCAAGCATGCATGAGTAGATGGGTATGATGGAGGGTGGGTTTTTGGGCACGTGGGTGGGTGGGGAAGCAGATGGAGGCTTACACTGGTAAATCAAGGGTGCGAATATTACTCAACTGCAATTATTATGCAATGAAATACGGTGTGTGTGTGAATATGTGCATACATTTTCCCTCACTGAAGTCTGGAAATTCCTCACATGAAGATCGATCTGTCTTTTGCCTTTGTTACTGTATAACTCCTAAATTCGCCATTGGCTAAGATTTTTCACTCTCTACGCTTTTTTTCTCAATATGTATGAATTTATAATAGATTGTTACATTTGTAATGAGTTGCTTCATTTATATAGGATGAAAAAATAATGATGGAATTTCAAGAAAAAGTCAACAGACTTCAAAGGCGATTAAGCCAGGCAGAGGAGAGGGCAGCTATAGCATCTCAACAGGTATCTAAAGGCAATGCCCATAATACAGGGGTGCAATGAGCAATTTTACAATTAGCCAAAATCCTACTTTTAATTTTTCCCAAGAAACAAAGGCGAAAAGTGTATTTACTAGTTCTGTTATAATTAATCCATATACAGAATTATAAATATTGTAGAGTTTAATAAAAGATAGATGCCTAACTGGTTTTTGTGGATTCATTTCAAAACATCTGTTCCAACCACCTTTGTATATCTAGGTTGCAGCTTAAGTTGCCTTATGTAAAGTGTGCATTAAAGCAGATTTGGTCATATACTCTTCTAACCTCACACTTATCGGGTTGGAGAGGCATAGTAAATATCTTATCACTATATATTCAGAGCCTAGATAAGTAGTTCTTCCCAATTACCATCACTGCACATCAATTCATACATGGTTGCTGTAGTGATTGAAAGCCATAGTGTTGAAATGCATTTGGCAAGATGGAAATGAAATGCAGTACTGGAAATTGTCCAGGAACATACTGATGCCTTAGGCTCACAGTTTGTTATCAGAGCAGGTCTACCCAGCAAAGCATATAGAAATCAGTGTTCTTAGCTGGAATGGCAGAACAGCTGTATATTGAAAACTAGAATGTTTTGGAGTTAATACCCTAATAACTTTGCCTGAACATGGTTTAGTTCTGTTAACTTTTAATTGCAGCTTCTCTCAATATATTCATCATGGTGATGAGTATAGTAAACCTTGCATTTTATAACTTAAACTAGCTGTGCCCGGCCACGCGTTGCTGTGGCGTTGTCTGGTGGTGTTGGTGAGAAATTTGAGTTAGTGGTGGTATTGAATGTCTGTTGTATAGTTGTCTTTATGTTTAGTATGTATTTGGTTGTTTGTGTAATGTGAAAGTGGTGAGAGTAGAGGGGGTCTTGGTCGCTGTGTAGTATTGTATAGTATGCATACGTTGTCCAAGTGTTGTGAATGGTTAGATTGTGTCTTGGTGCATAGTAGAAAGGGTTGGGCTGGATGGTCGTTAGGGGTGTCTCCAAAGTATTGGATGGTATAGTTCTATGATTATTATTATTCTTATTATTGTTGCTGTTATCATCATGATTATTATTTTTATTATCATCATTATTATTGTATAGTGGGTGGATGGCCATCTGTCAGGAGTGTTTGGATTGTGTGGTCTTGTATGGTAGAAGGAGGTTGTACTGGATGATTCTTAGGGGTGTCTGCAAACATAAGGATTGCGTGATATTGTTATTAGTATTATTATTATGAAGAGGATGCATGGCCATCTGTTGGGAATGTTTGGATTGTGTTCTCCACGGCAGGAAGGGGTTGGACTGGATGGCCTTTAGGGGTCTGTCTTATCTCTGTGACTGTAGGATTCTATTATTATTTATATGGTGGAGATTGTGGAGATATTGGATGGCCATCTGTCAGGAGTGTTTGGATTGTGTGGTCTTGCATGGTAGAAGGTGGTTGTACTGGATGATTCTTAGGGGTGTGTGGAAACATAAGGATTGCGTGATATTGTTATTAGTATTATTATTATGAAGAGGCTGTATGGCCATCTGTTGGGAATGTTTGGATTGTGTTCTCCATGGCAGGAAGGGGTTGGACTGGATGGCCTTTAGGGGTCTCTCCTATCTGTGTGACTGTAGGATTCTATTATTATTTATATGGTGGAGATTGTGGAGATAAGCACCAAAACATCATGTTAGACAACACATTTGTTAGAAAAAGTAGCTCAATATGCAGTAATGTTATGTTGTAATTACTGTATTTACAAATTTAGCACCAAAATATCATGATATATTGAAAACATTGACTACAAAAATGGCTTGGATAATCCAGAAGCTTGGATAAGCGAGGCTTGGATAAGTGAGGCAGTACTGTAAATAATTCGGATGATGGGCAGGTGCTAGGACCCAGGGGACAGCTTTGCCTGCCTTCCCTCTAGCCGGCGGCCATGAGGGCTTCTCTTTTCCCTCCCTGGCATCATGGCTCCCATGGTGGGTTCTGGGTTCTGCCGATGTGGAGGTGCATGACGTGATTTTGTGTTGTTTCAACCTGAAGGCGTGGGTGATGGGTTGTGTAGTTAAATTTCTATGTTGGGGGGTGTTTAATTTTGTTGTTTTGCTCGGTGCTCGAATTCCATCACTCTTTTATATATATAGATGGATCATTGGAATTAAGTAAAATAATTCCTTATCTCATATCTACTGCTGCTTGCACTATAATCCAATTACTTTTGAGATCCCCTTTGAAGAAAGAAACTAATTATTGTTTTGTTTTACATTGCAGCTTGGTGCAGTTATCATGCAGAAAAAAAAGACTGCCTCCTCAATAGAGCTGGAAAATATTTAAATGTAATGTGTTGTTCTTCCATAGTTTATATACTTACTGAAGAGCAAACTTGAAACACTAAGTCCTATTATGTATTGACTTTTTATATATAAAAATACCTTGTTGCTTGAGCAAAGAAAAACATTTTTGTGGCTTTCTCCCAATAAACATTAAACAAGCAACACCAAAAACTGCATGATGAATGAAAGCAAAGCCAGATGGAAGGGTGGTTTCCCTTTATCTGCATGTAAAAAATAAATGTACCATACACCACAATGTTTTGTTTTTTGGCTTTAAAATGGAAAAAAATGTACAGCAGTTTGCCTACAAATCAGAAATATATCTAGCTGCTGAACTGGAAGCTTTTTTTGTTGTGTATATATGCTTTCAAATCAGCTCTGATAACAATTCTAGTATAGGGTTTTCCTTGCAAGATTTGTTCAGGAAAGCTTTGTCACTGCCTTCCTCTGTGTCTGGAAATGTACAACTTGCCTCATGTCACCTAGTGAGTTTCTTTAACTGAGTGGGCATTTCTAGATCACTGCTTCTTAAACTGTGGATCACAATCCCAAATGAGGTCCCCTTAGCTCAATGTTAGGGTCCTGCAAAATTTGACAATAGTAAAAAAAGTTTTCTGAATGTCACTCATTTACACAAATCTGTTAGCAATGTCATGCAGTATGTGTAGTGGACTTTGCATAAAATGCTTCAGCTATATTCCACAAAAAAGAAAATCAGCCTGTCTAGCAATCCTTACAAATGCTGATTTATTA
Source organism: Anolis carolinensis (assembly GCF_035594765.1). Taxonomy (NCBI): domain Eukaryota; kingdom Metazoa; phylum Chordata; class Lepidosauria; order Squamata; family Anolidae; genus Anolis; species Anolis carolinensis. The sequence continues at coordinate 37,840,137 of NC_085845.1, read as the reverse complement.
TCAGCAAATGTTTTATTTTTATATGTACTTTATATAATAATAATAATAATAATAATAATAATAATAATAATAATAATAATAATAATAATTTATTTTTATATCCCGCTCCCATCTCCCCAGAGGGGAGTCGGGGCGGCTCACATGGGGACAAGCCCAGTTTCAACATATAATAAAATACTGCATAATTAAACCAATGTAAAACAGGTATATATACCTAGGGTCACATAAAAATTTCCTGGGCGAAAAGGGGTTGCAAGTGGAAAATGTTTAAGAAGCCCTGTTCTAGAGTGCTGGTCTAAAACGTAGACTACTTTTTGGCTAGCAAGTATCTGTACTTTATTTAATTGTACTTTAAGCTAACATTCTGACTATTAATAATTTTGCTGAACAGGAATGTTATATGCATGAATATTTGTAACATCACTACCAAGAATGAATGTATTACATTCAATTGGACATTCATTGGAAACTATTGAAATTCAACTCTTCTGAGGTCTGTACTTTTGTAACTTTATAAATGTTGCAATTACACCAATGGCTATTCTAAAGTTCTTTGTTGCAAAATATTCAGTCATAATATCCAGTTATCAAAAAGTACTGCCACAGTGACTTAGCAAATAGATATTTAACCTCCAAAGCTTAATTCAGAGTAGGTGCCTCAGGAACAGTTGTAGAGAAATGTTTAGTCTTGATGCTAGGGCAACCTCTCCTTTTTTGCAGTCCACTTCTGTTTTTGCCAAAATAGCAGGTTTATCCATTAGAGCTGGCTTTTAAAACTAACACTATAGGAGAACCTTTAGTTTAATTGAATAATAGCACAGATTTTGAAAGAAGGAAAAATTGAATAGAGATGCAATGAATTCCCAGCAAAACAAATGCTGTATTTCTCACAATAGTCGCACTTTCTCCCTCTTTATAACGGAGTGAGCAAAGCGCAACTGTTACACCAAAACGTGCCTTTTTTGTACTGAAACAATAACTTTTTATTAAACGGCACCCATCCATCCACTTGGACACCCAATCATGCAACCACTCGCACACCCATCCATCCATCATTCCTGGAAGGGGGTAGCTGAATAGATGGGTGAGTGGGCAAGTAAGCAAAGCAGTGGCGAGTGGGTGGGTGAGTGAGTGGAAGGGAACGCTAAGCCGTTTACAGCGGGGAGGCAATCTAAATAAAGGGTGGACTATTATGTGATGAAATATGGTATACTAAAAAGAAGAGAAAAAATATGGAGTCTAAGAGTAACTACTCTGCAAAAAGCATGAGAAGAGGAAGGGATAATTATGGATTCAGGACATTTGAGAGTAAAGGGGCTTGCGACAGAGAAAAAGAGGAATCCTCAGCATTGGGTTGGGTTACATCTCAACAAAGAAAATCAAAAACTTGCAGGCCCTTGGGTTGGCCTCCACATACAAGAACTCTAGGAGATGGGATCCAAGGACTAGAGCGCAGCCCAGAGCTCAGAGAAAAGCCAGAATATCTGCTCCAATTGTTTAAAATCACAGGAATCTTGGGAAAATTAAAGCACAGATGCCAGACCATTACACTGAAGTGTATTGCAAAATGTACAGCATTTATTCACATACAGACAAAGGCACAATTCTACTAAATATTTTAACAAAAAATACAGCAATCTTCAACTAGGTCTTTATAAATACTTCAAAAAGGGAGGAAAATAAATACAGGATTGGGCCATGTAATATAAAATAGTCATCTCTACATATACTTTATTTCTGATTCTATCTGTTTTTTCATCATGCACCTGTTTTCAAATTTGAGCAAAATGGACACCAAAGCTAGGCACATAGTGAAAAATCCTCTATACAAGGTTTTACAAATGTAATGACAGATTTTTTCATTTTTTTGTAAATTAAGTTTTGTACATATGAGACGTGTATTGTTATAGATTGGTATGAGTATGTATGTTCTGCCTGTCTCCAGAATCTAACAAGATAGCAGTCTAATCAACATTATAAAAGTGTTTTATTGGCCTCCATTTCAATGTAGTGCACCAATTATAATCAAAGGATTTCTTGGGCAGTCTGCATAAGGAAAAGGTGAAGCTTAACGAGAAATACCAACTGTTTCCATATCAACAAAATGAATGCAATAGCAGGTAATGATTACTGCTTTATTTATAATTCTTTACTGGTTCTAAGTATGGTGTGAAACTCATATAGTCATACTCTACGTTTCTCTACTTTTGCAACCAGAAGATGTGGGGGAAAGCACTATTCATTTTTCCTCTTTTTTAAGTTTTTGGTTCAGCATTATTCAAAATATCAGAAAGCTTATTAACCTAAATATGGTGGGGAGCAAAACAGATAAGGCAATTCTTTCTGCACAAATGCTATCATTCCTAATAGTGCAAATGTTATCTGATACTTCTTTCAAAATTGGTTGTAACATTGAATAATGTTCTCTTAGAATCATATGTATTTTATACTTTCTATGGCTTGATGAACAACTCCCTACAGGGCAGGCTAACCAATATTTCATCCAACTCTCACCTGAAAAACCTACTTATTGAAAAGTGAATTAATCACATCCCTCTTTTTCTATGTTTAACAAGAACGTATCTGCTTGTAAAGCAGCAGACCTGGCCAACAAACCTGAAAGATATAAGTAGTTTAATCAGAAGCAATGAAGCCTTATAAAACTACCTCTCACATATCAATCATTTCCTAGCCTAAAGTGGTGTCAGTATATTAATCACATTTAGAACTGAAGCTCTAGTCTCAAACCTCCTTGTTTATTCTATTCCTCCAGGTCCAGACTATGCACAGACTAGAATGAGAATTGGAAGATGATGGTGGAGAGACTATTCGGTGTTTGAGAATTTCCCTCACAAAGAAAGGCATGAAATAGCCTCCACTTAAACAGATGTCTGTGCATGCACCAAAACCCCAAGCTGTAAACAGCTACTGGAGTGGGTCTATTACAGGTGCTTTAAAGCTCAGATTCTCAACTGTTAAGAAGTCTGAACAACCTGCTGAGCTACACTCTTTCTTTCCCTCGCTTTATCCTCACACATAAACTTTATACTAGGTCATATAAACTGGGTCTCCTTTCAGTTTTCTGGTCTGTACTAATCATAATTTGACATCTGAATTCTCAGACCTAAAGCCAAATCCGTTAAAACCAATCATTCACTTCAAATTATGATTTGACTCTAGTTTGGAAAATGTTGGTACTGATACAAACACCGAAAAAAAAAGCTAAAGCAAAGGGTGAGTACTACATCTGATTTCACCAATCCCAAAGCTTTGTTTGGTCAAGAGTGTTCTGAAGGAAATGGTGAATTTTGATGGCTAGTTCTCAAATGATATGCACATTGCTCTTAATAATATCTATAATTCTTACATTCACACATGACATTTCTCCAACCCAGAATGACTGCTTCCATATTATAAAAAAATTACTGTTTAGCCTCCCCCAATATATTTGTGTTCTTGATCATTCAGTGACTTGCATAGCAAGATGGAACAGCAACAGTCCAGATCTCAGCTGCAATCCCTGGAAGACGCATTAAATTGCAACATTTGTTATTTAGATATAAATCCACCTATTGTTGGAGAAGGAACTACAACAAAACTATAGTAAGTAACTGGATGCTGATGAATTATAGGAGGGCGGTCTATTTTTTTTAAAAAAAGCTGTTGCTTAAACTTTCCTATAACTAGGTTATGTCTGCTTCTATATCCAAGTTGAGTCCCCAAAAGTTACAGCAGCCTAAAACTTAGGCTTTCACGTCTATGATGCACTCTCTTGGGTGCAAAATATAGACTCTTAATTTTCTGTTCACATTATTGCTGATGGCTTACTCTCTCAAGTTATTGCAGATTTTCTCTTTAAAAAAGATGTACTTAGAACACGAGCTCCTTTTTGTCAAATCTAATCCATATCATGAAATCATGTTGTTAAACTGGCTTGAATGTAAAGCGCTTCTTACATCTTATTGCCTTTCCATTTTATTCAAAAATATACATATATATTTATTACATCCTTTTTTTGTACTTAAATTAACCCTTGTGTCAGACACTTGCATATCCCAACACATTCCATTAGTGCACATTGGGAAAGGTTACTGGCTAGTGCCTTTAGAAATGTGGACATATCATCATGGCAAATTTCAACCCATCTACCTGTCATGACTTCTCCCAAGGAAGCCTAGGGTTACCAAGTTTGATGTTAGGTACTAATACTTTCGCTGGGGTCGTGGGGGTGGGATCTCTCACCCATCACAGAATTACAGCTCCTAGGCTGATGAGTGAGGCAGGGAAATTGAATAAAGGAGGGGCACCAAGACAACAAAACCTATTCATATTTGCAATACAGATGTGCTTGGTCTTTCCCACTTGAATGGTCATATTTCAGATGGTCAGGTGCCAGAAAAATACAGAACCTGAAAGAACCTACTTTCTTTTTCAGAACAAGAAAAAATACTTAAGACACAGATGCTATCCAAACTTGAAGGACTTAGTTTTCATCCACTTGTCATCTGGGTCCATCTAGAATAGCATTGTGTATGGGTCACTGATTTTTGTTTTGTTTTTCCTTTTTATAAGGAACAGCTTGAATCTATCCCTTCAGGTATCTAGTAGTCTTAGTATAGTCTTATGTGCTTGATGGACTTTGTATGACAATTCTTCAGGGGTTTCTAACTGTTTTCAGCTATCACCCCACTCCACCCTTGGATTCCAGAAGAAAAAATGGCAGACTACTTGGACTTAGTCCTCAAACAGCCTGATCAAAGTGACAATTTTAATGGGTTAAACAGTGCAGGATGGTTATAACCACGGTATTTAATTCATTATCCTCTTGTATACTAATTGCTTGTGCTTTTCAAGAACAAAGAGGACAATTCTCAGTCCTATCCACCTAAACCAGCTCTCCCCAAGCCAAAATCTACCCCCTAGAAGTGTTTCATTTTTATATCATTTTTATTAGTGTTAAGCCTATTGGATAAATTTGAGTAGCCATGTCATTTTCTCAGATAATTCCTTAGTGACAATTGCAACTAAAGATGATTCAAGCCTCACAAACTCAAGGGTGGGCAGAGGGCTAACTCTTGGTCAAGTGCACATAAACATCTTTCTACAGCCCAGGGAAAACAGGTTCATTGTTGACTGATTTTTTTTTAGCCACATCTAACGATCCTCTTCCTTGACTCACCAACAAACAACACAAGAGTGGAGGGGGTTTTTTTCCAGGCTTGGGCTTCACTGATTCCAGTGGTGTGTGTCACTTTCCAGTCAGGAGGCAAGGATGCTCCTCCTAATAATGTCTGTCCTTCTGGGAATAGTGCTGCTGGAAGCAAGCCTTTGCTGCCTGCATTTTTTCTCTGCCATCTCAGTTTCTGAATCACTCATCTCCACATCAGGCGCATACCCGTCATTCTCACTATCCACCTTTAGGTTGCTTTTTGCCCTGTCTTTAGGGGAAGCTTGGTCCAGGCCCGAGTAAGAGTAGTTAGAGGTTTGGTGGCATGCCTCTTCCTGACCCTCTCCTTGTGGTTGTCTCTCCCCTTTCTTTGGAATTCGGAATCCTCCCCAGTTTTTCACAGGGCTTCTGGGTGTTGTAGGCACTTTAACCGGAGTCGGGTTATAGTTTATTTTGAAAAAGGATCCATTACATTTAGGCACCGTATCTCTCCGGATTCCGGGCGCTGACCTCCCACTCGGGTGGTTCACAGCCCTTTTGTTGTCTAATTGCCGCTGAGACAGGTCGTTGGATCTCAGGGGTTTGTGGTTGTGTTTGGGAGGTTTTTCCTTTAGTCCAACTTGCATCGCATCGCAGTGGGAATGATTGTCTCTCCTCTTCCTGTGGTCTGCTGTAACAATACCATTCTTCTGTTTTGCTAATCCAGCTTGTGCTTCTTCAAATGATTTTTCAAAGCTGAAAAAGCTACCAGTAAGGCCTTCCCTTTGGCTGGTCTGCTTGAGTAAGGGTTTATCATTATGCCCAGAGCGTCTCCTCATTCGCTCCCTCTTCTGTGTTTTTTTCATAGAATGACTCAATGACATGCCCATTTGTTTTCTGAAAAAAGCAGAATGCCACTTCAAATCTTCTATCTTAGGTGCATCAGGGCCAAGGGGTGAACTGTTGAAGAGCACCATGTTTTCCATAGAAGAAAAGGAAGATGGCATGCCTGGAAAGACAGAAACAAATGTCTTAAATCTGCTTCAGGTAACCCAACAACTGAGCTTCATGTCCAAAATTTAAAACTTCTGAAAGCGCTAAATTAGATCTAGATCAAGTTAGTTGGACTTGGGTCTCCTTTATTTCAGTAATGACTCCCATGCCCTCTAGATTCCAAAAGGATCCATGCCTTCTAGATTCCAAACTAAATTGATAAAAAAACTTCAATTATATTATCAACACTCTACATACTGAACACACTGAAAACACTTCTAGAGTCTTAAGTTAATAAACGAAAGATGTGAATTAAAAGTACAAAGCTAATAAAGAACTGAAGCGGGGCATGATGTTTTTTAAAACTTAGATAATGGAAATTAAATACTGTATGAGAAAAATAACTACCATGTAATATTTAGCCCTGTACAAAATCTAAAAATAGACAGTTTTATGTTTAGATTTTTAAAAAGATTAGAAGAAATTAAGTGATTCAGGGTATGCTTGACATCAAGGGTGTGTAACCTCCAGCCCTCAAGTTAATTTCAAAATCTCTACAAACTATTAGTTCAGTCCTCTACCACAACAAGTTAAAAATAAATTCAACAAACTATAGAATGGACAGGGAAACATTGAAAAGAAAAGAGGGCATGAAACGTGTCGCTCCACTTATTCTTGGCTTTGGCTTTACCCACCAATGCACGCAAACGGGGTGAGAGTAAGTGATTCACCTAAGGTCACCCAAAATGTTTCTATGGCCAAATAGGAAATCGAACCCTGGTCTCCAGAGTCATCATTCAATGTTTAAATCACTATACCATGCTGGCTCTTTAGATCATCATAAATCAACCAACTTAAAGGCACACAACATGCCAAGGACCAGCACAAAATTGGTATCATTGGGTGCCAGTTGTTCCACCCTTTCCTGGAAACTTTCCAGGGACCAACACACTTGAGATCACTGTCCTACCGAATGTGCCCCACAATGGAAATGGGTTTCTAATCCTTGCCATCTATATATATATAAATGTAATGTACAGTTTTCCAACGCAGTAAACAAAAAAACCACTGGATGAAATGAAACCAGATTTGACCACAATACACCTACTAATCCAATGTATGTACTTCACTAAAAAAAACCTTTTAAAAATACAGGAAAAAACTTAACCCCCCCCCCCCAAAAAAAAACCAAAAAGATGTTATAGCACATGCGCAACTGGTCCCGCAACCCCCTTCGCAAGGGAAAAACAATGCACCAACCATCCATTGCCAGGGAGACGGCTGTCCCAGATACGGCAGCCACGCCACTTCTGGTGTGACAAAAATCTTTCCTACTTGAGGCAAGTGTGAATGGGCCACCTTGCATAGCACTGAACAGCCTTGCAGATTCAACCCCAGGCTGCTTCCAACCTAAGGGGATCCTCCTTTGGCCACCTTGAGTAGCACTGAACAGCCTTGCAGCAACAAAGCCTGCTTGCTTCCTATCTAGGAATCCTTAGTAGGCCAGTTAGAATACCATTGAATACCCTTGCAGCTTCAAACCCTGGCTCCTTCTCATTACTTTATTTTCCACACCACCAGACTACACCACAGCAATGTGTGGCGGGCACGGCTAGTATACATATATAAAGAGTAATAAGGAAGATTGTTCTAAGAGGTGCAGTTTAAATGCAAGCCTACACCAATTAATGCACCTGAACAGCAAATATGTTATGGTTTTGAGAGGGAGAAGATAACCACAATCCAAACTTATGGAGACAGTTAGCAACTGTCACAGACCTACATATATTTTGAAAACTTTATCTACTATGTCTATCATGTTCCCCAAGACCCTCAATAACTCAGTAACTCTTTCACAGATTCAGCATTTGAATGTTGGATCCCTACCCACATAATGCCACATATGGAATGAGGATCATGGGAAAATATAAGAACCAATGGCACTTACTATAGTGCAGTATTCTGCTGTTTGTCATGTGCCTTCAAACAAACATGCTTGTGGCAACCCTAACAGAATCTTGGCAAGATATAGTCAGAGGAAGTTTGTAATTGTCCTCCTCAAAAGCATGGCGGTTAGGAATTCCCTACAGCCACCTAACTGGTTTTCATAGATGAATGGGGATTTGCCCTTCCTGGTTTCCCAGTATCCTGGTCCAACACTCAAACCACCACACAACTTTGGCTCTTAGTATAAAAACATTCCAGATTATCAGCACTTTTGCCACATCATGCTCTGAAATAAAGACAACTCACCTGAGACTCTTTCGTGCTCCACAAGATTTGTGTAGTGATTAAATATCTGTTCCTGGACTTTGCATACAGATCTTTTAATTTTTTCCCGTCGAGTCACCATGTAAGTCAGGTTTCGAACCTAAAAAGTACAACACACAAACTACACCTGAGGTTCACATAAAGGGAAATCGCATTATTTTGAAGTTTCTTTGGAAAAAGAAAAATTATTTACCAAATAAATTTACCAAATTTACAAAAAAAAAAAATCTTCAGGAATTAGAAGGATTCAAAAAAACTGTCCAATTCGTGAGCTAGTAAGTGACATAAAATGGAACCATAAGAATTTTAAGAGACAAAAGCAACCATTTAAAAAAAATGGAGGGGAACAGATGGTGATTCAGTCTTTCCATGCAGGAAGATGTACCTCCTCTTTGTGAATGTTTGGCTGCCTATGGTTTCTCAACAGGGAAGGTAAGTTGTATTATGCAAGTGCAAAGAGCATCTTTTTTCTATCACTACAGTCACACATTTCATCAGTCTGGAATTCAATAACTCTAGTCACTTACAGTTGCACCTTTGAGCTGTTTCAAACCTGTATCAGACGTAGGAGGAGAAGGTGGCAAGACTGCTATAATAGAGAATTGGGACTCCTGAAGATCCACAGAAGCACAATTTTCTAATTTCTTTAGTACTGACAAATGAGTCGAGGGCTACACAAAAACCTTTCTCCAGGCCATATGCAGCCTATGGGCTGCCCAGTTCTCATTCCTGGCATAAACCATTTGTTATGGGAACAAAGCAAAATCTGTCTTCCATATAAACCAAACAACATAGCAACTTACCCTCTCCAAATCCTGCCGGAGATGGGTAAAAAGCTGTAATCGCCTGAATAGAACGTCCTGTTCCCGTTTGGCTAGATTGTCCTCTTCATCTTTCTTTGGAGTGATCAAAGGTTTGTTGAAATTGGATTTCCTCTTCAATTTCCAATACTGGTATAGGAATTCTACAGAATCCTCTGGAAGCTGCAAGGCTTTAGCTACCTCTGAAGCATTAACAAAGGCATAGAATTCATCCTCCAGTTGCTGAAGCTTCTGCTTTCGAACACTGACTCTGTGGGCCTCCTCCTGGTTTTGATCCATACTGTCAAAGGGTTCTATGTGGGCATCAGGAGAACTGTCCTGTGTCCCATTCTCATTTTCCTGGCTGGTGCATTCACTTAGGTTTTCTTCATCTGGCTTCTTGGTGGAACTGTGCTTTGGGCAGTATGACTTGAACTTGACTTCATCATTGTCTGCCAGAATAGTCTTCATCTCCAAACCGCGATCAAATGCACAAGTGACATGGAAGGCGGTGCGACAGTTTTTCACTGAACACTAGAAACAAAAAAGAGTTACAAATCTGAAGCATTGGAATGTCATCTGTTAAAAGTAAAATAATAATCACAACAACAATTATTTTTGTGACTTCCTTTTTTAAAAAAACTACGATTACTAATCATGAGCTTCCTCAAGTACAAAATGAGGTGTGAGAAATAGATGAATAGTATCTTAAGACATCTGAATGAAACTTCGTAGGCGTAACATCAATTTCTCATTGCAGCTGTACATTTCCAAAATTCACTCCCATTTGTTGAGGTACTTTCCAATATAGCATACAACGAAGGCTTGGGGAGGAAGTTGCAAAAAGCCTTCAACAGGAAATAGAAAACCAGTCAATTCATTAATGAGCAGTATCCAGATAACCTATTATATGGGCAGAAGTACTTTCTCTCTGTACTAGTATCCCAACAGAGACACCGCTCAATAAATAACATGCAGCAGGTGAAAATGACTAGGTAGCTGAATATTCAAAAGTAGTAACAAACACAGTTTGCACAGATTAAACCCACATGGTTCTGCAACTTCTTGCTTATTCCACAATGCCATTGAATTGTCATACTGCAAGCTATTTTGGCTACATGGATAAGTATAACAATACAATCAAGTGGTGTACAGGCCTCCGGGGCAGATGGGGGAAGAAAGAGAAGGATAAGCAAACAGGACAGTGATGGCAGGAAGAGGATGGCAAAGCCAATGGTAAGACTCTGCAAAGAGAACTCTGTAAGGGATGAGGGGGGCTTATGTGAGTGAAAAGATTTTTTAAAAGAGAGTTCATTTGTGACAGAGACAGACAGTTGGGAGGAAGACAGTTACGACATTCTGAGGGAAGTGAATGTGTACTGGGTGTCTGAACTGAGTAAAAGAAAAAGTCTGACATAGCTCCATTTTAATTATTATTGGGTGTTTGGAATTAACCTCTGGAACTGATAAACCTATAATTCTATGAAAATTGAAGTCTACAGACCTTCTCAGAATGGTGATAGAAAACTAAGGTGTATCTCTTAATATTATAATTTTAAGAGTAAATGTAGAAGAAAACAGAACAGTGTAGGCTGCTAGTGGGGTGAAAATATTTTTGCTTGTTTTCATGCACTTCATGCACTGCAAATCTACCTGTAGCCTTACATTCTGCTTCCACCCCAAATTTCAGTATGAGTACCTATACATTTTTATATGGCTGTAGAATTTGAATGTGTCAAAAAAAAGGATTCAAATCAAATGTGCACTGTCACAATTTCCTTTATTACAAATATTCAGTGAAATTCATTTAGCTGAGGAATATCATAATGTGATTTTAGTCACTGGAAGAAATAGCATGGAAGGTCACTTGCGTAATTTAGGAATCTCATTTAATCAAACACTATCAAGACAATGCCAAGCAACCACACACATGGAAAGTAGTAAATATCAATCTATTGCTGCAATTCTCATCTTTGATGATTAAACAATAAATCATACTGTTGAATCTAAGGAAGATAAAGAAGTAATACTCTAAAGTCTAAACAAAAACTATTCCACAAATGCAGTGGTATTTTTTAAGAGTGCAGGTAATACAAGTATACATTGCAAGTGTTCCTCTCAAAATGGCAACAATATCATTTTGTAAATTTACCTTCAGACAGTCTATGCCAGGGATCCCCAAACTAAAGCCCGTGGGCCGGATGCGGCCCTCCAAGGTCACTAATCTGGCCCCTATCCAAAACTTTAGACTTAGGGTTGACCTAAGTCTACTTGGTCTTTGGGGGTCTCTTTGCTTACCTCTGGTCTTATGAGACCATCTAGATGGTCTTTGGCAGTCTCTTTGCTTACTTATGGTATTATGAAACCATCTAGATGGTCTTTGAGGTCCCTTTCTTTATCTATGGTCTTCTGATGGCTTGATAAGATCATCTAGATGGCCTTTGAGGGTCCCTTTCCTTACCGATGGTCTTATGAAACCATCTAGATGGCCTTTGGGGGTCCCTTTCCTTATCTATGGTCTTCTGATGGCCTGATGAGATCATCTAGATGGCCTTTGAGGGTCCCTTTCCTTACCAATGGTCTTATGAAACCTTCTAGATGGTCTTTGAGGTCCCTTTCCTTATCGATGGCCTGATGAGATCATCTAGATGGCCTTTGAGGGTCCCTTTACTTACCAATGGTCTTATGAGATCATCTAAATGGTCTTTGAAGGTCTCTTTGCTTAGCTACGGCCTTATGAGACCATCTAGATGGCCTTTGAGGGTGCCTTTACTTACCTATGGTTTTGTGAGATTGTCTTGATGGCCTTTGGGGGCCCCTTTCCTTACCTGTGGTCTTATGAAACCATCTAAATGATCTTTGAGGGTCCCTTTCCTTACTGATGGTCTTATGAGACCATCTAGATGGTCTTTGGAGGTCTCTTTGCTTACCGATGGTCTTGAGATCATCTAGATCAGGGGTCCCCAAACTAAGGCCCTCCAAGGTCATTGACCTGGCCTCTGTCCTAAACTTTAGACTTAGGGTTGACCTAAGTCTGAAATAACTTGAAGGCACATAACAACAACAATCCTAATTTTGGACTGTTTCATAGTCCAGCCCCCCAACAATCTGAGGGACTGTGAATCGGCCCTCCACTTAAAACGTTTGAGGACCCCTGGTCTATGCTGGACTTTCCAAAGGAAAGATGGCATATATCCAAAACTGCCTATATTTACAATGACACTGTTGCATGGGGATATTAGGTACACATCAACTCTGAGTTAAGAGAATCTACAAGGTCCATCCAGTCCAAATCCATTCTGCCATGCAAAAATGTTCAGCACTCCCAACAGATGGCCATCAACCTCTGTTTAAAAGCCTCCAGAGAAGCGGACTCTACACTCCGAGGCAGCATATTCCACCAATGAACAGCTCTTGCTATCAGAAATGTGACGCCTCTAGGCTGCGTGAGCACTGGAAACCAGACACAGAGGCCAATAAACAATCTAATATCTTTATTAAAGCAATAAAGGAGTCAAACAAAAATAAGCAGAGTATACAGTCCAGCAATAGTCCTTTTAGGAAAGGTCAAAAATAGTCCAATAATATAAAGTTAGATGTCCAGTATTAGAGTTCAAAGTTTTAAATCCAATAACCGAAACACACTCAAACTTCCAAGCAGTTTGAGTGGGGAATAAAGCAAGGTCTTTCAAAGAGTTCCAGGTTCAATGTCCAAGGCTGGGATAACAAGGCAAGGCAAGGTTGGTTGTGGTGGAACTGATCTGCAGTCCAGACTTGACAGGGAGATGAGATGCAAAGCGCGGTCTACTCAAGAGTAGCGCGCCGCAGGATCTAGAGTCGATGTTAACCTTCCAACTGACACGTTGACACCGCGCTGGCTAGCCTGCGCGCAGAACTTTTATGGGACTTCAAATCTCCCCTCAAACTAGGTGCCTGAACACTTTTTCCCAAGGGAAACGGACTGAAGACAACAACTTGCCAGATGCAACCCCCCTGGAAACTCTCAAGGGAATCGGTTTAATTAGCGTCCTCTCTCTCCGCTAACCTCGCGCTTCTCCGATTCTCCTTCTCAGAGCGAAACGTTTTCAGAAACAATCTCCTATCAAAAGGAGCACTATCCGGGGAACCAGGCTCTGTTTCAAGGGCTTTCGTAATTAGCTTTGGGCTCAAACTGTCAACAGGGAACATCTGGAAGGGAGCAGAATCTTGCTGAGGCAGCACAAACCCCATATCCTCTTCAGTCTGATCCATAATGGCTGCGGGGTCATGACTCGAGGGTCCCTGAGACATCACAAGAAAGTTCTTCCCCATCTTTAGGTAGAATCTCTTTTCCAGCAGTTTGAACCCTTTGCTTCATGACATCCATTCAAATTAGCAAACATGGCTATCATGCCACCTCTTAGTATGGACAAAGCTCACTCCCTGGTTCAAAACTTAAGTTAATAAAACAGTGTATAGGGACAATAAGTATTTATTTCTTAATCCACCATGCACCACTTATACATACAGAAATCACTTTCTTAGCTTCTGTTTTATGATTCCCTTGGAAGAGGAATGGTAAAGTCTCTGACAAAACAATTGAAAAACTGGTCAAATTCACTCTTGAAATTCTGTAATCCCTCTGATTCAGAAGGAAGAAAGAAGTGCAGAGGGGAGAGCATGATCTGAAAACACCAAAACTCTAACACATGTTCAGGTCTCTTTTTTCTTCTTCATTCACACAGTCGTTTCCGACTCTTTGTGACCTCATGGACCAGCCCATGCCAGAGCTCCCTGTCAGCTGTCGCCGCCCCCAGTTCCTTCAAGTTCATGCCAGTCACTTCAAGGATACCGTCCATCCATCTTGCCCTTGGTCAGCCTCTCTTCCTTTTTCCTTCCATTTTCCCCAGCATCATGATCTTTTCCAAGCTTTCCTGTCTTCTCATGATGTGGCCAAAATACTTCATCTTTGCTTCTAATATCCTTCCCTCCAGTGAGCAGTTGGGCATTATTTCCTGGAGGATTGACTGGTTGGATTTTCTTGCGGTCCAAGGTACTCTCAGGATTTTCCTCCAGCACCAAAGTTCGAAGGCATCTATCTTCCTTCGCTCAGCCTTCCTTATGGTCCAGCTCTCGCATCCATAGGTTACTATGGGGAATACCATTGCTTTCACTATGCAGACCTTCGTTGCCAATGTGATGTCTCTGCTTTTCACTATTTTGAGGTTGGTCATTGCTTTCCTCCCAAGAAGTAAATGTCTTCTGATTTCCTGGCTGCAGTCTGCATCTGCAGTGATCTTCGCGCCTAGAAATATAAAGTCTGTCACTGCCTCCATGTTTCCTCCCTATATTTGCCAGTTATCAAAGGTGTAGTTGCCATGATCTTGGTTTTCTTGATGTTTAACTGAAGCCCGGCTTTTGCACTTTCTTCTTTCACCTTGGTGATAAGGCTCCTCAGCTCCTCCTCACTTTCAGCCATCAGAGTGGTATCATCTGCATACCTAAGGTTGCTAATATTTTTTCCAGCAATTTTAACTCTGGCCTTGGATTCGTCAAGCACCGCACGTCGCATGATGTGTTCTGCGTACAAGTTGAATTGGGCATAACTCCCTCTATTGTTTCATTTCGCCTTCCTTCTTTCTTGGGCTACTTCCAGTGTCTCAGCAGACAACCATCTTGCCTTCTTGGTTTTCTTTTTCTTTGGGATGTACTTTGTTGCCGCCTCCTGAACAATGTTGTGAACTTCTGTCCATAGTTCTTCTGGGACTCTATTTATTAAATCTAGTCCCTGAAATCTATTCTTCACCTCCACTGCATATTCATTAGGAATATTTGTGAGATCATATCTAATTGGTCTATGTATTTCCCCCATTCTCTTTAGTTTGATTCTAAATTGTGCAATAAGAAGTTCGTGATCTGAACTACAGTCAGCTCCAGGTCTTGTTTTCACCAACTGGATTGATGTCCGCCACCTTTGGCTGCAAATGATGTAGTCAATCTGATTTCGGTGTTGACCATCTGGTGAAGTCCATGTATAAAACTGCCTTTTAGGTTGTTGGAAAAGGGTGTTTGTTATGCACAGTGAGTTTTCCTGGCAAAATTCTATCAGCCTACGTCCTGCTTCATTTTGTTGTCCCAGACCATGCTTGCCTGTGATCCCAGTTGTCATTTGACTGCCCACCTTAGCATTCCAATCTCCTGTAATGAAAATAATGTCTCTTTTTGATCTAATTCTGCTTCTTCAGCAGTTGTGGTTGGGGCGTATATTTGGATCACTGTGATGTTAAACAGCTTGCCTTGAACTCGAATTGAGATCATTCTATCATTTTTGGGGTTGTATCCAAGCACTGCTTTAGCAACTTTGTTATTAATTATGAAGGCTACTCCATTTCTTCGGTGTTCCTCTTGTCCGCAGTAGTAAATCTGGTGGTCATCTGTTGTGAAGTGGCCCATTCCAGTCCGTTTCAGTTCACTGACTCCCAGAATGTCTATCTTTAATCTTAGCTATTTGTAAATCTGTGAAAATCATTCAAGCTAATCTCTTATATATCTATGTTTTTCTTCATTATAGATGTATGTTTTTCTCCATATGACCAATGTCTAATTTTAAGAAAATAAATACAACAAAATAGACTAGAATGTTGTCATGCTAGCTCACAATTAGATAGCAATTCTTTCTTTAAATTTTATGCATAAAACATTTATTAGTGTTCTAAAATCCAAGCACCACAAAATGATTCCTCTACATTAATAAATATTTTATGCAAAAACATGAAAGAATAAACATGAAAGAACAGATCACTGAACAGGGAGCTAACATGGATTGACTTCTAATATATCACATATATACTACAAGAATTTTATTCTAATATAAAGCTCACTGGAACAAAGTATAAGGGGCATCACAATGAGGAAAAAAAACATCCCTTACCTAGAAAGCTGGAAGAGCTCATTAGAAGAAGAAAAGAGATTCTTACATTGTCACAAAGCACTATTATCATAGCAATATACACCAAGCCCTGACAGAACTACAACATCACCAGCCTTAAATGAGAAAGGTTCAGGCTCAGTATCTTCAAAAACTATAGAAATATGAATAGAAGAAGAACAAGCAGGGAAAAAATAAGGAGCAAAGAGAAAAAAGTCTGTTCTAGGTAGAGGTCGCAAACAAGATAGCCATGTCCCAAAGGGCCGATCATATTCACAGGTCATTTTCCCAACCTATCTCTGAGGGAGATGATGGGGAAAAACCCAAGATGTATGGATTCTTATTCTTACCAAGCTAAACAGCTGCATCAGCAGCAGCCATTTAAAAAATCTTCCTAAAAATCCATTTTCATAATATCGTTCAAAGACACAGAGACAAGAAACTGACAACATTCAAAAGCAGTACCACCTCATCTCATCCATGTTGCCATTGCTGTTTCTGCTACCATTTTTTTTAAATCCCAATACTGTGCTGTAAAACATGGTATTTGAGGAGAATACGTTTGCTTTTGTTCCTGTTCAGAAACAGGAAATTTTAAAGAGGGAAAAGAATAGTGAGGGAGAAGGGATTGAAGATAGTAACAAACATGAATATATACCAAAAATAAATGAAACAAGTGGGAACAGCTATTTCAAGCAAAGCAACACAATTTGCAGACAGAAGCCAAGACATGGAACATTACTTAATCAGCGACAAATAAAACAATTATAAAAAGAAAAGAGATAATAAGGGTAAAGGGACTGGTATTGGAGGATATAAACTACACATCTGGAAACCACATCACCACACATAGTGGCTGCAATCCAACATCCCCTCAGTAGAGTGTAAATATCCTCATGCAGAGAAATGGCACATCACATTATCAGTTCCCATGCAGAATAGCAATATTTTACAACCTTGTCAATGACTGGATGCCATGGTACAAAGTGAAAAGCACAATCCTAACTCTAACTCTCTACTATCATAAGAAAGACTGTTACCACTTGAAAGCGTGAGACACAAAGTTTCCAATGATTACCGCTAAATGCCTCTCCCAGCACACACACAACCTTTAGCACAAGATGGTGGTTCATCAACTTAAGGCATTTTGTGTTCTGCAGTTTAGCAAGACCGCATGCATTTCAACAGCGTTTTGGCATTGATCTGTCGTTGGTAAAGACAACTTGAAGAAACAGGGTGTTTATGTATGGGGAAGAGCACAGAATTCAAGTGATTTTTCTACATAGCCCACACATGTCCACTTGTCATGCCAGTCTAGAACTAGTGATCTCTCATACGACTGTCTGACCTTTAATCATGAGGCCATAAAGGTTGCAACTAGTATTTGCTCTTTGTGCAGGTGACAAAGGAAAGTGTGTAGAACTGAGATCTTGGACATATGGGAGGTGCAGCCCAACAGTTCTACAGTTTCATAAAAGGTCCAATTACATGGGTACGCAATTTCTAATGAGATCATTCAAAAAGTCAAAAAGCAAACAATGAGTATTTCTAATTAACAGCATTACAAAATACCTAACCTAAGCAACACCAGGTATATATGCTAGTACTCCATTAAATAGTTAATTTATTTATTTATTTACAGTATTTATATTCTGTCCTTCTTACCTCGAAGGGGACTCAGGGCGGATCACATTATATACATATAGGGCAAGCATTCAATGCCCATATACACATAGAACCGAGACAGAGACAGACGCAGAGGCAATTTAACCTTCTCCTGAGGGGATGTTCGATTCTGGCCACAGGGGGGAGCAGCTGCTTCATCATCCACTGTGATGGCACTTCCTCATTCCAACGTCGTAAATTAGTTAAATTTGCCTCCCCACTTTATAAGTGGTACCTTATTTCCTACTTGATAGATGCAACTATCTTTTGGGTTGCTTAGGTCAGCAACGAGCAGGGGCTATTTTTTTATTTTTTAATTGACGGGTGCTCATCCCGCCACGGGCTGGCCTCGAACTCATGACCTCATGGTCAGAGTGATTTATTGCAGCAGGCTGCTCACCAGCCTGCGCCACCGCCCGGCCCCTGAACATAATGAACATAATACCAAGGAAAAACTCACTACAAGAGCATTTGGAGGGGGGATCTTTAGCAAAAATATATTCTTAACACTCAGGTTGCTTACCTGTATGGATGCTCCAATCTTCTCATTGCAAAGACTGCATATCAGTGCCCACCTGCTGCTTGGTATGTGGGAGACCTTGGTGATTGGTTCCATCTTTTCTGGGCTGCCAATGCTCACCTAAGGTCATGGAATAAATAAACACAGCACACATTTATATAAATCAAGCAGTAAACAAACAAAGGAGTAAACAACCATCCTGAATTAATTATGAAGAAGAAATGCTTAACTGTGTTTTCAAAAGTTCATCTTAATCTATCCAACAACATAGCTATTTTAAGGACAGGAAATTCATTGTTTTATTTCTACCCCTCCCAAGGATCACAGAGAGGCAAGCTAAGCAGTGAAATATTAACTTCCCACCACAGCCTGTGTCAGGGTCACTAGTGAACAGGTTTCAATCTAAATCGTGTTATCAGCCAAACTACATTTATTTTATTCTAAATTCTACATTAGTTTTGGAATTCCACATCCACTCCGCTCTTTCCCCATCTTCTATTCCAGCTTAATGTTGTTATGTGCCCTCAAAAGATTTATGACTAATGAAAACCAATCAGATTTTCTTGGCCTTTGCCCTACTCTAAGGCTGAGAGAATGTGGCTTGCCAAAGTGTGGGCTTCCATGGCCAAGTAGAGTTGTAGTCCATTACTCAAGCTATTACACCATGCTAAGCGCGGTTCATGGGGATGAGAGAGAGGGCCTTCTCGGTGGTGGCCACCCAGCTTTGGAACTCCCTCCCATGAGAATTAGACAAGCCCCAACACTGTCCACCTTTCATAGGGACCTGAAAACTTGGTTGTTTCAGCTTGCTTTTGACAATGCTTAGTCCCTAGTCACAAATGCCTAGTCCCTAGGTTCCACTAGAATATGCTGCTCTCTTCACTTTATCCAATACCTGGCCCTATCTTATGCTGCTTGCACTACCCCATGCCTAGCCCTTGTATATCCTGATCACGCCCATTGTACTACAGCAATTGGTTCCCCTGAGTATTGATTATGTGCATGTTCAATATTCTTATCTTTTATTGAATTTGTGTTTTAACTGTTTTGTTATTTTTAACAATGTTTTATATTAACTATGTTTTTGCTTTGATTGGTTGTTTGTATTTGTGTCTATGGGCTCCCAAATGTAAGACACCCCAAGTCCCGTTTGGGAGATGGTGGCAGGGTATAAGAATAAAGCTGCTGTTGTTATTGCTGCTATTATTGTTGTTGTTGTTGTTGTTATAGTTTTCTCTAGTCCAACTACAAAGTAAAATTCTAATTACAGCATGCACTGAATCAATAGTTTCTCTTAATCTGACTCTCTCTGAAATCTTTTTGCATTAGGTGAAAAGCTCTGTGAATTTCATCTCTACTGTATGAACACTACAGTGATAACTGCTGTATGGACATTAAACTTCTTTCTTCCCTAGGTTGAGACGGAACGTTCTCCTTCTTCCAGGGCAGGCTTGTTTGCTTTGCCAGAACATCAGAAGACCCCTTCAGGGCCATATTCCTGCCTTTATAACAGGGGTGAGCAACCTAAGGCCCACAGACCACTTGAGGTTCCCAATCAATTTTTAATACCCCTCAATGCTCTAGTGAAATCCCACTATGGATCAAAATGACCCATAGAACACCCACCTCATGTAAAGGTGTTGTACCTTTACTCACTCTTACACAAAAAAGTCATCACTCAATTAGTTGTGAACACATCAGAAAAGAAATGAAGTGGAAATTCTATTGTCAACCCAAAACAAGAATGTGCAGCTCTTCAACTCCTCCCTTCCACTTAGTAGTCTCACGATACATCCAAACCACATGATGGTAAAAGCATGCCTCAAGATCTCTTATTTCGCATTCAGTACAGGTAGGGGAACAGTTTTCCCAACTGGTTCAGCTACCCCGATGTCCTTGCTGCTACAGTCTACTGTGTTTCCACATGCCACCTCTTGTTATAAAACATGATTCAATAAAGAAGTACCTTCCATTCAAAGCATAGATTCTCTGAACACTCACCTCAGGAATCCAGAGGGCACAACTAACATGAACCCACTTTGTCCCACTACGGGTCGGTTTCATGGCTCCACCTTTCTTGGGACATAATAAACATTTTGGCTGAACACCAAGAGCACAGGTTCGACATAGCCAGCTGCCTTCTGGGACTTTGAGGATGCCATAGCAAGCCTGTTGTTTCATAACAGACAATGGAAATTAAGGAAGAAAAAGGGGCTGAGTGTTAAAACATTATCATTAAAAGGACACTTCATTTGCACAAGAGTTTTGTAAATACTTCAATAGCATATAGAATTATTATTCAGTCAGCTCCTCATCCATTCTACCTACAAATGTTTGATGTAGGTCACATTACAAACATGGACTGAAGCTGAGAATGGTTAGAACAGATCCATCCAGGAAAAAGGTGGGTGAAGAGAGAACTAAATTAGAGCATTTAAAACATAAATAAAAATAAAAATAAAGAACATTTGATTTGGTACAGCAGGAGGAACTATGCCTTAAAAGAATCCCAGAGCCACATGTCTCTTTAACTTTGCTCTCCAATAGGGAGGAAAGGGGGAAATGACTTGTTTAAAGGACCACAACAAGGATTGCTACAGGTGATATCAGGGACGCCTGTCAAGCATACCGTATCACGATATGATAGTTGGTAAAGTGCTTTCTGAGTGGTCAGGACTCCAAGTGGCTAAGAGATCTCAGTAATCAGCTTTTCTAGGCTACATGTGGACCCAGTTAGAAAATGAATCTAATGCATAAGCCATCATATAATCTGGCCAAGCCATGTGTGACGTCAACTCCAATTATCACCTCAGCATGCAGATGCCTAGTCATGCAGAATACATTTTTAGTAGTTACACCACCTTTAAGCACCGGTAACTTTTAAGTTAATTCCAGTACAACCTTCCCTTTGCTGACATAGCTGGTTAGGATTGTCCCTCTTTGGTTCATGTGGCATGACTACCAAACATTGATTCTCCATGACTGGGCAAACAGAGACTGTACTAGTATCTTGAACAGACTAGAATAGTTCTTCCAGACATTAGCAAGTCCTACTTTAGAAACTGGAACAAGAACCAAAGAGGGACAATCTTGAACCAGCTATGTCTGCAAGGGGAATCCTGCCTGAGTTAATCATTATCTCACCTGGACTTGAGCCAGAATTTTGAAACTGAAATAAGAACAGGATATATTTATATCTGCATCCACCTGAAAGATGAGAAGGTGAAAGCAAAAAATAGAGAGGGTGTTCCAAAAGCAGAAATGATACTACGCAGGGCTCTGGCTTAAGTTTTGTCCCAAGGAAAGGGTGACCACATCTGTGGCACTGTCATTATTTCCTTCAGTAAGAACAGGGTCCATGTGGAAATTTTTAGTTTATTTTGACAGGTTTTAACTTTGTATGGTCCAGTGTAATAAATGTTATAGGAATAGCTGCCAGTATATCAAGTGGATGCCTTTTAAAATAAACACAATAATGCAATTTTCTCTACTGGATATATAGACATATCTATATGCCTTTGGGTACAACACCCAAAAATACCCCTTAACTGCTTATCAGACATTATTGGAGAATAAACAGCAGCAAGCACTGAACTCCCTCAACAGGAAATAGCCAACCACAAAATGGTGATGTATTAAAATAGTTATCTATATTGTGTTTTGCTCTCAAAGCATTTATCAGCATAGGTTCTTCTGTAATACCTCACACGCCTATAGTAATGTATACAACAAATGCTTGTTATGCATATAGACAAGAGAAGTAGCTGGTGATCTTTATAAAGGGAAAAAGAATGAGAAAGAGAAACAGAGCCTATTTCTTTTTTTAAAGATGTATTAATATATTCATCTGTCTGTGAGTCTGAGGCTTCTCTGAACATTTTAATTTAAATATGAACAGTGATGACACAATGTATATACCATATATAAAGAAAACAAACACTTAAGATGCACCATATTTAACTTGACGAAGTGTAAGAATAAACTTCCATCATCCTCAACCAGGATGGTCAAAACCCATGCAGGTTGGCAATGATGGGCTAGGTAGTCCAATATGAAATATGGAATTGTTTATGGAATAGAACCCCTATAGCGTCTCAGCCATATCTTGTATGACCCTAGATGACTCTGCAAGTTGTAGTCCACACAAGTAATCTTTCTAAGCACTGATCTAATCCTGGAGTTAAACATGTTGAAACACACTGCCCATTTGTTAAGAGATGTACAAGTAGATCATCTCAGGAAAAGTGGATCTATAGGAAAGGCCTACAAGAAAACAAGCACCCAATCTTTAGATTTCCAAAGAAAAGCAATGTGCAAGTGCCACAGGTATACCCCCCACCCACCCGCCCATTGTACTTTTGGAAATCACTTGCCTGATTTGAAAGCATAAAAAGCAGAGAGAAGATACCAATGCTTTGCCCAAATTACTAAAGAAATCTCCTTCCCACATCATCTCTTTCACTTCTACAAATATATTTCATCTAAGATCCTTATACTGGCAATGTTTAAAACCATCACTGTCTACTCTTTGCAATGGAAAAATCAGGACAAAATAGTCTCAATATTAATTATGGTGCATCTGTCTGCTGTACCTGATGAACACAAATATTGCATTTGTCACAGAACACCATCTCATTGCCATCTTCACCATCTGGAGACTGGCAAACATCACAGACCACATCCTCATCATACTCGATTCCAAGTCCTTCCTCAGTTTCAATGGCATGATTCATGTTGTCATAGCATCGCTGTTCAAATTCTTCCATGATTCTCTCCATGGTGTATTCATCCAACTCAGGCATCCCTGGGAAATCAATCCAAATTAACATTTTTTTTAAAAAATGATTAATTAATTAAAGTTATGTCTTGCCACTCTCCTATGGGGTACAAAGCGGCTGCCAATTAACACACAAAGGCAATGGCGGCTACAAATTTCTGTGTCAATTTTACATCAGGGTTGGAAACTCTGGCTTTCCAGAAGTTCTGGACCTACAAATTCCAATAGCCATGCCCTATTTGGTTTGGCGAGGAATTACGGAAGTTTCAGTCCAAAACATCAGGTAGGCACAGCCTCACCATTTTAGAATTACATTAAATTGCCCAGCTGCTGTACCCAGCAATGTTTTCTCTAGCTAAGATACATATATTGATGACATCTTCGTCATGTGAAGTCAAAGAAAACGATCAATTGAAAGATTCCACCAGAGATTCAATAACTTACCCCCAACCATCAACAAGTGGTTAGATATATTACACAAGAATTTCACTATCTTGACACAATTACATAATCAGTATATAGGCCACCATCTTTTAGGTAACATATGCAGATATAACTGGGGATTATATCTATTTATGTACTTTTTTTAACCAAGTGGAAGGAAATAGCCAGCATGAATACCCCCATCCCATTCCAGCATGCAACAGTTACTGGGCTGCTAGGCACAACTCCATCTCCGTAGCTATTAACTTGCTTGCAAGTATAGCTACTAGGCCCATTCGACATGCTCTTGAGAAGGAATAGAGAGTCTTATGATGAGGACAGAGACTTGAGTCCTCTCAGGCGGGATATAAATAAAGATTTATTATTTATTACTGTTCCTTTGTCCCTGTGCCAGGTTGAACTCAGGGACACCCACAATGTCAATCAGTGACCAAATGATGAAGCTGTATTTGGCAAATCCCTGGCTATTGTTGACAGCAGCCGTCACGAGGCATTCCACCATTTTTGTTGTTATTGGGGAATTTCATAAATTTAATAAATTAGCCTATTAATTCATTTCAGCATAACCTGGAATTTGTTTCTCAGACAGGTTTCCCTTTTTCTTACTTTTTAATCAAGTCCTAGGAATCCTGTCTTTGGGGGGGGGGGGGATAGCTGTTATACTGTCACTTCTCAACTTACATTAGTGTTTCTGTCTTCTGATCATCACATCACATCCATCACTCCAAAAAACATAAACATATGCAACTTGTTTGGATGCACTCCTTCACTTACCCCCTCTTTTCCTCTTAAAAATACAACTATGTAAAATATAAAGAGGTAGATGTACCATTATGACCACTTGGCCTGCTCTCTGACACTTCTCTCAAAACTCAACCCACTGTATTTGAATGTTTCACTTACCCATTTCTTTGAATTCTTCATTGGCCAGTTCCAACCATGCCACATCCATGTAATTAAGGTCATACCGACATACACTCTCAGCCAAAGTTCGGATGTCAACATACCCAAGCTCAGGGGGCTCAGAACCCGAGGAAAGGATATATTTCCGAGGTCTGGTAAATATGACTGCTTTTGTCTCAGACACAACTCTGAAAGTGTAGCAAATAGGTGTTAATTACATTAGGGTTTAATTCTCTTGAAGGCTCTGAATTCTCAATCCTCTTATGCAATTACTGTCCAAGATTTCACAACTACCATCTCATCATCCTATCACACTGACTAAAGTGATACGACTGCAGAATAAATGTATCGATTCAATACCCCACTTTTCTCCCAACAGGACCCAAGGCAGTTTATCACAAAATAAAAATATGCACTTCTATTCTTTATTAAAAGTATTTATACTCTGCTTTTCTTTTCCCAGAATGTGAATAAGATTCCAATATTCTTAAAAATATATCAATTTTCAATAATCAAAATTCTATAATATTTATTAAATAGTTTAAAGTAATAAAATTCCAAAAATATTGTTAAAATCCAAAGAAACAGAACATTAACACTGCGGAGAGGAAGCTATTTAGTTTTCAGTGCTTATCAAAAAATTCATCTCACTGCCCCTACAAAACACAATACAGTTCCACTGCAGCAAAATAACCCATGCACTGAGGATTCCCATGAGCTTAAGAAAATGTCTTCTGTCATACAAAAATGCCTCAAATGGTGCAAAAAAAACCTGAATCAATGTATGAAAGGCATTCACAGGCCTCCGATTATGTCCAACAAAGGACTGTACTGCCTATGTGCAATGTTGCCTATGAGAACAAGTGGAAAATTCGCAGCACATGGATGCTATGCACAGTAGCAGCATTTTGTACTTGACATTAATACATTTGCCACAAACCACAAAGATCAGCACTAAAACTTTTATCAGTAAAATACTGAGAAGGCAGGAAAGCTAACCTTCAGTCCACTCAGTCATCTAGGAAACCCATAATTATAACATTCTAAAAGGAATCAGAAACCTACATAAACAATGATATAGGCATGACGATGTAAAAATATGAAGACAGAAAATAGATGCTGCCAACACAACAGAATTCAATTTCAACATTACTTTAAAATGTTTATAAACTACTCTTCCTATCTGCATCTAAATTAATGAGTCGGCAGATTCTAACAAACATAAACACGAAGGCAAACATTCAATGCCTTAAAAACAGCCATAAATACAAATACAATAACAACCCACCTGAATCCCAAAGTAAAACAACATCTAATTGCAAAATGTAACATAAAACTAAAATTACATAATCAAATTAAATTATATTAACCTAAAAACACAAATCACAATTTCAGAATCACTAAAGGTTCAATTAAGAAAGTTTAAAATTAATTACGTTGCTGGGAAACTATAAAATTTTGGGAACTTTTCATAACTTAAAAAAACTTGCACACTTGTGGGGTTTAATGCTGAGAATAATAATTCTGTTGTTGTTGTTGTTAATAATAATAATAATAATAATAATATCCCGCTTTTTCTCTCCATAAGGAGACTCAAAAGAGCTAACATTCAAAGCATTAAAATGCAATACAATACAGGGCAGAAATTAAGATTCTTGGTTTTACTTAATAACAAGATGACTCAATATTTCTATAAATGCCTTTCAAGTAGGTAGATGGAAGGTCAGTTTTAATACTTTTTTTTTGTTTTATTGCATTCAAAAAAAATAGAGTAAGGGGCAAGAATGGTTTTATTATTTTGGCTTAGTGGAGAAATGTAAGTAAAGATGGTGTAAGGTTGTACATGTAATATGGATATTCTGAAATATAGATGTAATATGTTACCTTTATTGAATTATCAATAAAATAAAAAGAATGACTGAAACACACTCCAGAAACCCCTCATCATGTCCTTGAAGATTCTTAGATCCACCTGATGACACTAAGAATCAAACTTGAATGGAAATCCAAAATATACACATCTAGAATTGCTTAAATAATTAGGCAAATGGATTAACTGGTTGATTTCTGAGTGACTACACCAAACTATACCTGGCTACTGGCTCTGGGATAGTCCCAGGACTGACTGGCACCTGAACCCCCTTTTCCCACTCCTGCCTCCAGGGATCTGCCAACACATAATACTCCTCGGGGTTCAGCTGGTATGAATCAGGAAGTTTCATGGCAGTGATCAGGTCAGTTCTGAACACCTGCAGAAGGAAGAAATGGAGAGGAAGGGGGAGAGAGAGAGAGAAGGATGAAGCACTGACATTTGATATTTACATTCTTTGCTTCACAGCTCCAGGGTAACCATGGAGTACAGTGCACAACAAGGTCACTGTTTCATCACTAAACTAACACGGCCTATTAAGCCGCACAGTTAACCACATCAGCATGTTGAAACAGAGGTGGAAAGTCCATTACTTGGATCCAGGACATACAGTTCCATCAATTGCCTTCCTCAGTTCACACAACACTGCTGGGCAAGAGTCATAATTCCCAGAACATAAATTATTAAAATAGCAGATTAATACAAAATACCTTGTTCCCTCCTTTTATAATGTTTACTAGTGTTCAGGGCCGGCCGGAGATAATTTTAAATATTAAGCGGGGGTAGGGAAAAGTGCCCCCCTCGCCGGCACTGCGGGAGGCGTGGCCATGTGCCGCAGGAGGCACATGCCCATGCCTCCCGCGGCGCCGGCGGGCCCCGCCTCTCACGCAGCGCGGGAGGCGGGGTAAAGGCGAGTAGCGCGGGAGGCGGGGCCAGGGTTGGCCCCGCCTCCCGCGCTACTCACCCTCGCCCGTCTGGCCTTTTCCAGCTGGCCAGACTGCAGCGGAGGTCCCTCCAGGCCGCGATCGTGGCCTGGAGGGACCTCCGCTGCAGTCTGGCCAGCTGGAAAAGGCCAGACGGGCGAGGGTGAGTAGCGCGGAAGGCGGGACCAACCCTGGCCCCGCCTTCCACGCTACTCGCCCTGACCCCGCCTCCCACGCTGCGTGAGAGGCGGGGCTGGGGCACACTTGGCGCGAGGCGGGGCACCGCCCTGACGGTGCCCCGCCTCCCGCCCAGTGCGCCCGGGCCTGGCTGGTCTTGCCCGGCCGGCTGCCGGCTGGGCAAGGCCAGCTAGGCCACAAGGCTTGCCCGGCCGACTGCCAGCTGGGCAAGGCCAGCCAGGCCACAAAGCCAGCCAGGCCAGGGCGCACTGGGCGGGAGGCGGGGCACCGTCAGGGTGGTGCCCCGCCTCCCGCCCAGTGCGCCCTGGCCTGGCTGGTCTTGTGGCCTGGCTGGCCTTGCCCAGCCGGCAGCGGCCATGTGGAGCTCGCTCGTCGCCGAACAGGCCTTCCTGTTCATCAGCGAGCGAGCCCATGGTCCCCGCTGGGGCGGGGGAAGCCTGATGGTGCCCCCCGGGGTCCTGCGCCCGAGGCGGCCGCCTCACGTGGCCTCCATGGTGGGGCCGACCCTGCTAGTGTTATGAAGCTAAACTTTGAAAAGTTTCTTTTGAATCTACACCTTCCAGAACCCCACAATCAGTATGGCCACTGGCCATGGAGCTGTAGTCCAAAAGAAGTAACTACTCAAAGCTATATATAAAAGCAAACAAGGAGAAACCATGTACATTTTAAGTGCTGGACAGTTTTTACTGGCATCTCCTCTTAAGGCACATCCTTTTAAGACTTCCCCACACATCTAGAAAAAAAGCATCTCAGAAAAGCCTTCGACAATACATTGAATATCTCAGAGAAGTTGCCACCACCATTTTTTGAGAAGTGGCAGTCAGAATTGAGAATAGTAGGCTAAATATTGCTAGTAGGCTAAATGTCTGATCAGGATAAAGACACTCCTGTACTGGCCTGCTATTTAGGCAACTTTTGAAGTGGTAACCATAAGAGAATTTATCTAAAAGTCATTTAAACTCAACATCAACCTTGTATGGACAAGCAATTATATGTGCATATCATATCATGACTGGCAGCAAGAAGCACAGTGTATAGCATAAATACACATATCGTGTCTACACACATTCCATTAAGTTTACACTTTTGTTCAGCTGAAGTGATCTTATTGCCTTCATTCAGTCCACTGTACCTAATTCTGGTTCTCCCGAAGAGTTATGTGCAACCAATTGTTGGCATGAGACAGTAGTTTCTGCATATGCTATCCATAAATGGGAGCCACAGATTGCTTCTCAAGATGATTTTACCACAATGATTTAGTAAGGAGGATACATAGTTTGCCTGCATCCTTCTGTAACAAGAGTTGCTATTTGCTTTGTCAAAGAAAATTATGGCTTTCAGTGTTCTTCCATCATCAGGACAATACTAGCTCAAACCAAAATCTTATTCATCAATGGACTCTAAACCTTTAAAGATAAAGCTGTAGACACAGATCTTAATTCAGAACTTCCACCAAGGAAAATGTGGCATATAGTTGCCAGGGATGGTAACAATGAAAAAGAGCCTTTTCTCTGCCATATGTTTTGAACGTAAGGAATCTTTATGAATTCTTAAGGTGTTAATAAAAATGATTCCATGTGTAAATCTGATGTTTTAGAAATCACTGCATGGGTATTCACATGAGTGAATATATGAGGACAGAGCCTAAGGTCACACCATCAATTGCACTTTAATTCATTCCTGCATGGTGATAGTGATTATAACAAGATTTGTGTCTGCTGAAGCATAGACAATATAGCAGAGTACCACTCTGTTCTGGCACCGTGCCTGATTAAGAAATGAGAATCCCTGGACCTGGCAAGACATGAGCCACAGTGAAAGTGTAAGTAGAAGATGCAGGCTAAAAGCAGGTGACAATCTTACAACCATCTGAGCAGCAGACTAGTAAGAAAGCTGTACACCAAACTGTCCGCCAGAGGACATGCTATAGATGATGGTTTTATTTCATTTTGCCAACATATCAGCCAGCAAGTTTATAGCCAAGTTTTGTTTTTTTGCAGAGCTCCACAGTATGCACTGTTAAGAGCACCATCTGTCCTCCAGATTAGCAATTACTTCCCAGTCACAGTTCAAACTTTGCTTTGAACACAAGAAATGTCTAAACTAGTCAGACATCTTGGAGGTCATAGGAAGTTATTAGCCACAAGCAAGCAGGATGGGGTCTCTAACACAGCATTTGTCGTAAGTTAAGCAAGCATCCATGTGTGAGGAAAGCCTAAGATCTAGTGCTTGCATGTGCTTCAGTCAAACTGATTTGTCACTGCTGATCAGCAAAATAGAAGCCACAGAGTGACAGGCATTAAAAAGAGCAAGACTATGCATTTCCTCTCCCCACACACTCCTGCCAATAAAATATTACAAAGCAACCACAAATAATTCATGCTTCACACCGCATCTTCAAGCTTCTGCATTAACAGGAACCGTAGAATGCCATGTGAATCGAAGTAGGAGTTACCATGGGGGAAGGAGGTAGATGCTGGCATTTTGTTGGTGCACTATAAATGGTGGTAGCAGGAGGAAACAGGTCATGGATGCTGCAATTGGATGTTTACACCACCTCTGTTAAGAACAGGGAGGGGGGGAGGCTGCTCAGAGCCTCTGTTTCTTTTCCTTAGCCACTACCATGTGGTCCCAGAATAAGTGTTGTAACATGATTCCAGCCCAGGATTAGATAATTTCCACACAGGCATAACAAATAAATTATTCCATGCAGAGCCAACAAAGGTTACCATAAGACAGACAACATCTCTAAAACTTCTTCAATTTAGGCCCAGCATGCTAATACAGTAGTTTCACTGCATACACTTAAAAAGCTGCAAACAGACTGCCCAGGGTGGAATGAAGAACTGCAAAATATTGTTTATTCTGGCTCAAAACCTCAAACCATGTATATGGTTTAATTTTAGAGATTTACTGGGGACTGATCCATTGTCAATGCTTAGAATACTGCAGAATATGTTTTCCAAATGTTGCAAAGTGGTCATATAAATGTATTTATTACACATTGCCTATATATTCACTGCTCTAGTTCAATGAAATCATGGCATAAGTCTATCACAACAGTCACAGATTTCTACAGACTAAAAATTGTGCACATTCTACAGGCATATTAACGAAATTAAAGACACTTCAGCTCAATTCAGGTTTTAACATTACTGACCTGCTGAAAATATAAAGAAACAGGCAATATTGCTGGCTGGATTGATTCTGGGATGTGAGTAATTAAAAGCAGTGGGTTTTGATGCTATCATGGAAAGTCCCATTAACTCCCACCAAAACCAATTCAAATGAGGAACAACAGGCCTACGCATGGTTCCATGACTGGCAGATCTTTACTCTAGCCTCTATATCACATATAGCCAAAACTGGAAGTTAGTTTTTAGATTACAACTCCCGGAATCGCCAGACAGTACAGACAGTGATCGTTTAGGGACAGGGGATTCAGGGAGTTGTAATCCAGAAAGTAACATATCCAAAGTCTCATGTAGCTTGAAAAAGGTTGGAGAAGAGTACAGTCTGCCCTATCCTCCTGTTCCCTTAAAAATCAACCTTTTGTAGCCTGCAATTCCAGACCAAAGACCTCAAAACTATTCTTTGTTTACAGCAAGGATTCCAATTGTGTGGCCATTCAGATTTTGTGTTGCAACAAAAATCAATCCTCACAATTGGATGTGCAGGCATCTATACTGCCATATAAAATCCAGATTATCTGCTTTGAACTGGATTATGTGGGAATGTAGAAGGGCCTAGGTGAATGTAAGCTACAGTACAGGAACATCTGGAAGACCACATGTTCCCCAGCTATACTTTACAGATGAAGGATAGTGTTACAACTCTACACAGAATGAACTTTTTTTTAAAAAAAAATCTTTGCTTAAGTTAAAGGTAGACAAAAATTGTATTTGTAGATAATTGTGGAATATCAAGCTGTTTTTATTTGGTAGTATCTACAAATGTTAGCAAAGATCACAAGCTACTGAGTAACATTTCTCTAATGACTATACCAAGCACAACATTTCAGACATCTTTTTAAAAATGTTCTTTAAATGTCTGGGGGGGAAATAGGATGTGAATACTGTTAGGCCTAAACATTTGTGGTGAGTTGCTTTGGCTACAAGACGAAGAAGAATTTAATAGATCAAGAAAATAATTTCAAGAATTACTGCATCATATTGCCATCCAGACTGCTCTGTAGATGCAACTAGCATGCCCAGAGCCAACACTGTAAAATTACTGATCTCTAAAACAGCAACTGGCACAAGCATCACCACATGTAACATTTAAGAACTTGTGCTTTGTTTTCCTTTCCTCCCATCAACACTTTCTTCCCTTCTTTTCTGTCAAATTTCAAATGAGGAGCCCAAGAGCATCTTGTCAATAATTTTAAATAAGCATTCTAGGAGCTCTATTGGCTAAAGTGTAGGAACAAATGTTTTTAATAAATACTTGATCCTATACATTTCGTTCTTATGCATTTAGCCCTGTACATATGCAGGGAGGAGGGAAGACTTGAAATGTCAAAGATACAACACTCCAACTAAATGATGTACAGTATTCTAAAGATGGGTCAAATAACTGGTTTTCCCAATCATTTTAATGGAAGAAGCAGACCACTCTCTGAATAACAATATTCATCAGTGCCACGTAATAGCTAAGAAATTACATAAAGCACTCCTAAAAATACATTTTCACTGTTTACCATGATCCAAAAGACAAATCACCCGATATAATTTTTAAAAGAAAAAAAAACAAAGGACTAAAAAAAACTAAGTTGGGTTGGTGCCAAACTAACCCAATATTCATTGCTAAATAACTAACTTGATGCTGGCAGGGACTGTGGCAGCAGCTGAGCTCCCTGATCTCCTGGCCAGAAGAAAGGTTGTTGGGTGCCAGCTGAGACGGAGCAGAAAAGGAAAGAAAAAGAAGTATTAGGAAAAGGAGACATATCTTTGTTTCAGCAAGATGCATGGATTATTTAACTAAAGAGTACCTCTGATGGTTTTCGGTCTTCGTGCTTAGAGCATGAACTCCTCCGGTGCTGAGACCTAGAATGCTGGGACCAGGTTGATAAGCCTAGAAAAGGAAAAAAAACACAAGGTTAAGAATTGAACACAAATTGATCCAATAGGGATTGGTTTGTCCCCATTCCCACACACTATCTGAATCTGACATTACTGGGATTACTTTATTAAAGCCAATGAAGTTTGACTATTCATTCCACATATCACTCTGTTTCATAATGGGCCTGCAAGAGAAAACTGCAGGCTCTGTTATTTCCAGATAACTTCCCATCTCTCTGTAGATTACATAATCAATGCGCCAGTGGCCACCATTCTGGGTTTGAATGGTTCAGCCCAGTGGTT
The DNA here is from genome assembly GCF_035594765.1 of Anolis carolinensis. Taxonomy (NCBI): domain Eukaryota; kingdom Metazoa; phylum Chordata; class Lepidosauria; order Squamata; family Anolidae; genus Anolis; species Anolis carolinensis. The sequence continues at coordinate 37,807,357 of NC_085845.1, read as the reverse complement.
CTCAAACTTTTTCAGCCGCGGAACTCTTTTGGAAGCAAAAGTTTTTCATGGAGCCCTAAGAAATGTCCCCCCTCCCCCTCCCCCTCTCTCTATATCAGGCATGGGAAAACCTTTGGACACAGGGGCTCCATTGCATTTTAAAATTTGACAGATAGGCCAGGCCAGAGACAGATGGATGAAGAGTCTTTGTGTGAATTAATTGAAAAAAACACGAACAAATTCCTATGCACACTGCACACACCTAATTTGTAGTGCAAAAAAGAGGGAAGAAATAACAATAAATATTTAAAATTAACAACAATTTTAATCAACATAAAAGTAACAGTACAGTAGAGTCTGCTTATCCAACATAAACAGGCTGGCAGAACGCTGGATAAGCAAAAATGTTGGATAATAAGGAGGGATTAAGGAAAAGCCTATTGAGCATCAAATTATGTTATAATTTTACAAATTAAGCACCAAAACATGTTTTACAAAAAATCGACAGGAAAAGCAGTTAATTACGTGATAACATTACGTAGTAATTACTGTATTACGACTTCAGCACCAAAACATCGCAGTGTATTAAAACATTGACTACAAAAACATTGACTGCTAAAAGGCAGACTGTGTTGGATAATACAGAATATTGGATAAGCGAAGGTTGGATAAGCAAGATTCTACTGTATTTTAATGAAGGACCACAGGGGCCACCCAGTCCTACCCCTTAATAATAGGATCCCTTATACCATGCAGGAAAAGTCCAAAACGTCGCTGGCAGATGGCAATCCAACCTCTGTAGTAATAGTAGTTGGAGTACTAGTAATAATAAAAGTAATAGGAGCAAACACAAGGGCCATCCAGTTCAATTCCCTTCCGCCATTTAGGAAAACAACAATCAAAGCACTCCCTGAGCGATGGGAGGGAAATAGGGTTTTAGAAGCAAAGAGAAGGCGAGGGGAGGAAGGGTCTGGGTGGCAAGGAAAATAGTGTGCCCTGGGAGGACACTGCTGCTGCTACTGTTTCAGTAGATCCAAACTTTAATTTCCCTGGATTTCTCAGGAGAAGGAGGAGGGAGGAGGAAAGAGGAGGCAGAAAACAGGATGGCACTATGGAGCCGCTGATTATCACTCGTGGAGCCCCAAGGACTCCACAGAGCACCGTTTGAGAACCCCTGGTTTAGACAATATATTCTCCTAAACCAACTACCATGCTAGGATATGAATACAACTAACAAGTCTTTTAAGTTGCATTTTTTCTGATTTCTGCTTTCACACACACACAAACACAAGGGTATTTCAAAAGCTAATTAAAACCACTACAAAAATAGTTGATCTTATCAAAAAGACCATATTTATATAACATAATGGGGGGAGGAAAAAGTGCACAAAAGAGCTGTCCACTAAACAGTTAAAATATTCCATTTAAAGGATTTACTGAAACTATCCCCAAACTACCTAGCAAGAAATCTAATAAAACTATATTATCTTATTTTCAAAAAAGAATTAAATATTAAGCAGAGCAGATAATAGTGCATTTGTTACTTTATTAAAACTACTAGTGATAAGCATGCTGTGTTTCAAGTAGAGCCAACAACCTGAATACTGCAAAGTAAATGAACTTTTTTTTACAAAGCAAAAGAACCGAAATGGCTACTCTTTGTCATTTTATAATTGTGTTTAAAAAGGCATTCATATTAACTGGTCTGGAACTGTTCCTGATAGAGTAAGGGAAGGCCAAGCAGAAGAAATATTTTGAGAACATGATAATATCTATTTAAAAAATCAGGCTAACAGAATGATAGCTTATTACCAGAGATAGTTTCCCAAACCCAATCAAAACCAGGTGTCAACACCACAGCTATATGATAACTTCCTTTCTTAGGCACAATCCAGCCAGAGTTAAGCACTTAAACCCCATTAGTTTTAATGGGAAACTCAAGCGTAAGTTTAAATCTCTCCCTCTGAGAGCAATGAGACTTAAAAATGCTTAGCTTTGTGCCCTATAAAAATCTTTTAGTTCAATTTCAATCTCAATCCTTCCTAGGGGCTTAGGCTGGATAACAACAGATTAAAGAAAAAAACCTATCATACAAATGAAGTACCCAATTAACATGTAAATTATAAAGAAATGAACACTACATGCCACATCCTCTGAATATCATGTCAAACTAGGATGTGTTGCAGAGATTTGATAAAATATTTATTATAAATCCGATGAAAGTCTAGGTTAAAATTAAACAAAATGATTTCAGAGAAACAAATTGTACACATGAGCATTAGTAGCTGGCTGAATTGCAGGCCCAAAAGCATGCATCCAGGCCATGTGGGCGGGTGTTATCAGTATGCTGATGACACCCAAATATATTTCTCCATGCCTTCAAAAACAGCTTCAGCTAAGGATAGCATGTCTCTGAATGAATGAGTGCTTGGAGAAGGTAATGGGCTGGACGAGGAAAAACAAACTGAAACTGAATCCAGACAAAACAAAAGGCGCTTGCCATCAAGGGTCCTAATCTGGGGGTGGAGGTGTGTCAACCAGTTCTGGGTGGGGTTACACCCCCCTTGAAAGACTTGTGTTTGCAGCTTGGGAGTGCTCCTGAATCTGTCCCTCCAAATGTCAGCCCAGGTAGATGCGGCAGTCAGGAGTGCTTACTACCAGCTTCGGCTGATACGCCAGCTGCGCCCCTCCCTAAATTTGGAGGACACGAAGATGGTAATGCATGCGCTGGTAACCTCAAGGTTGGACTTCTGCAATGCGCTTTACATTGGGCTACCTTTGTACCAAGTTAATAAACTCCAGTTGTTTAAAAATACGGCAGCCAGATTGGTTAAAGGAACATCAAGGAATGAGCATATGACACCTATCCTAAAGTCACTCCACTGGCTGCCAATTAGTTTTCGGGCAAAGTACAAGGTGTAGGTTTTGACCTTTAAAGTCCTACATGGTTTGGGTTCAGGTTACCTACAGGATCGCCTTCTTCCATACAATCTGTCCCGCACACTTAGGTCCTCTAGCGGGTGTCTAATCAAGCCTGCCAGAACACAACTGGCAACCACCACCCAGAGGACCTTTTCATTGTCTGCCCCATGACTGTGGAATGACCTGTCGGTAGAGCTCCAACAACTAAATCAGCTGTCAGAATTTAAGACACAAATGAAGACCTATTTTTTTCCGGCAGGCCTACCCAGAAGTTTTAATGACAAATTTTAAACTTCCACTCTATGTCTAATTTTTGTTTTGTGTATTCTAATATGTATTTTATAGAAATGTGTTTTAATATGTGTATTCTACATAATGTTTTTAAATTATTTTTGGATGATGCGTGCAGATCCCAGTAAGGTGGCCTTTTGCAGTTGACAGATCGTAATTTAGTCAATGTTTATTGTTTCCAATTGCCAGCTGAGATCTTTTGGCACGGCACCCAGGACCACCTGTACTGGTTTATGCCAGAGTCTTTGCAGTTCGACCTTGAGGTCCTGATAAGTTTTTCCTGTTGTTTTTCATCAATTCGGCTGTCACCTGGTATGGCGACGTCAATAATCCAAACATTTCTTTTCCACCATCGAGAGGTCTGGTGTGTTGTATTCCAAAACTTTGTCAGTCTGGATTCGAAAGTCCCACAGTATTTTTGCATGTTCATTTTCCATTACCTTTGCAGGTTTGTGATCCCACCAGTTCTTTACTGCTGGGAGGTGGTACTTGTGACACAAGTTCCAATGAATCATTTGGGCCACATAGTTGTGCTTCTGTTTGTAGTCTGTCTGTGCGATTTTCTTACAGCAGCTGAGGATATGATCAATAGTTTCATCAGCTTCCTTGCAGTCTGCATTTTGGGTCACTGGCTGGTTTTTCTATCTTGGCCTTAATTGCATTTGTTCTGATGGCTTGCTCCTGGGCTGCAAGAATCAGACCTTCTGTCTCCTTCTTCAGTGTCCCATTCATGAGCCATAGCCAGGTCTTCTCCTTATCAACCTTTCCTTCAATTCTGTCAAGGAACTGTCCATGCAATGTTTGTTGTGCCAGCTGTCAGCTCTAGTTCATAGTGCAGTTTTCTTGTACTGATTTTTGGTCTGCTGTGCTTTTATAAGTTTCTGATTTTTGAGTTCAATCAAAGCAGGTTCTTCACTTTCCTTTACATATTCTGCCAGGGCATGTTCTTCTTCTATGACTGCTTATTGTACTTGTAAAAGTCCTCTGCCACCAGATCTTCTAGGCAGATATAGTCTGTCAACATCACTGCGAGGATGAAGTGAATGATGAATGGTCATGAGTTTACTTGTTTTTCTGTCCAAATTGTCCAATTCCACCTGCGTCCAATTTATAATGCCAGCAGTATATCTTATGACAGGTATGGCCCAGGTGTTTATGACCTTGATTGTGTTGCCTCCATTGAGCTTGCTTTTGAGAACTTTTCTGACCCTTTGAGTGTATTCTTTGCTGACCACAGTTTTTACATGTTCATATTTGATGTTGTCCAGCTGCAGTATACCCAGATATTTATAGGCCTCTGGCTGGTGACACTTTATCGTTTGGCCATTAGGCATATTTATGCCCTCACTTTCTTTTTTTTTTTTTAAATTTTTTATTGAGTTTCCAGATGATATATTCGGTGAGTCATTGAAAGTACAAGTGCAGTGGGTAAACAGAAGGGGGTAAGGGAAAGAAAGGAGAAAGAGGTTGTCAAGGACAGAACGCCACAAGATTCAAAGTAACAGAGTTTATTAGATTACAGAACTCAAAAATGCCCGTAAAACACAAGGGCCAGGCAGTTTTTGCCTTTAGGAGCAAAAAGGGGCAAAAGTAAATGTTCAAAAGATAAACCGGATTAAACCGGAGTTTAATCCGGGTAAAAACAAACTGCTTGCTTCAGCCTGGGTATAAACGGAACGAAAGCCAAGGAACAAAAGATACAAAGAATGCAACTAATTGGCAGCAGATTCCTCTCTGCTGCCAACACTGTGCTTAGAGTAACTTGCGTCGCTCCCCCACACACACAGCAGACAGGATCTCCAACACGAGTAAATCAGCCAAGGATTGTAGCAGTTGAGTAGACCAGTTCCGTTCCGTAGATCAAAGCCAGAAGCAGACGTTTGTAGTTTTTCCAAGTCCAAGAAGGGGGGAAGACAAGCCGTGGTCAGTTCAGTCCGAGTTCTCAAAGCAGGAGATGGCGTCCGTCAAGAAGACGACGGAAGGTCAAGCTAATAAGAGTAAGCACAGGTTTGCACAAACAAATGCCCACACAATCCCTCCCGCCGTCTGACCCTGGATTCCAATCAACTTACGTCACAGCACAGGAAAGCACACAAGTCTTCAGGGAAGCGTCCCACACACACACGGATCCAAAGCGTTTGCCCAGATTACCTTGCCCAACGCAATTTGCAATTGCTCTCAAGCCCCATTTTATGCCAGTTACAAATCTTCATCACTGTCAGCTGTCCTCCTTAACCCGGGCGTTTCCTCATCACTTTCCTCGTCAGAGCTGGAACACCTCTGACTACGCCCAACAGCATCTCCAGCTGTGGATCCCGTCCCATCCCTCCAGCTAAACCATGGGTCTAATCCTGAAGGTCCCCATTCATCTTCTGTCCCATCATGGCCAGTGGCACCCACTTCCTCCCTTACCCGAGTCCAATCCATCTCATCCTCCTCTGAGCTAACCAGCCCCTCCTCCATTCTCTCCGTAAACCCTTCGAAAGACTCCTCGTCAGATGGTGCTGCAAATATGTCTCGCAGTCTTTTTCTCTCTCGCTCCTCGAGAGTATCTGACTCTCGAGGAGTCTTACGCCCACGTCTGTCAGTAACAGAGCCATGAGGCTCAATCATAACAGAGGTAGTCCAAAACCACAGTGGAAAAAAAAAAAAGAAAAAAAATTATAAAATGAAATAAAAGGAACAAAAAGTAAAAGGAACAAAAAGGAACAAAAGGTAAAATTTGTCACTTCCATCTTTTACACAGATACCTGAAGTAATTACAGTCCTTTGTCCATTTCTTTAACCTCTATTCACATTGTCTAAGTCAATATCAGCCTATTCTCTATCTTTCCTCATTGACGATTTCATTTCTTTAAAGGTTAAATTAACACCCTCATTTGTCTCTCCCTCAAATACTTTTTTATCGCATCCCAGTTTGTTTGTTTTTTCGGAATGCCGTAGTTATTTTTTAGTAAATATGTCAATTTGTCCATATTCATTATTTCCAAGACCTTATTTAGCCAACAGCTCAATTTCGGGGTTTCTTTCTTTTTCCAGTAGCTGGCATATACTATTCTTGCCGCCGTAGTGAGATAACTGAAAAGGATTTCTTTATTTTTGTCACTTTTTATGTCTAGCATCCCCAAGAGAAAAAATTTGGGATTCAGTTCTATATTAATTTGCAACATCTTTTGTATTTCTTGCTGAATTTTCTTCCAATAGCTTTTCGCTTCCTTGCAAGTCCACCAACAGTGGAAAAAGGTTCCCACTTGGTCCTTGCATTTCCAACACTTATTTGAATTTTTATTATTAAAATTTGCTATTCTTTGGGGAGTCAAATACCAACGATGAAACATTTTAATCCAGTTTTCTTTCAATTCTATTGCATAGGTGAGTTTTAATCTGGAGTTCCAGGCCTTTTCCCATTCCCCTAAGTATATTGTTTCCCCTAGGCTTTGGGCCCACTTAATCATGTTTTCTTTTATTGGTACCGTTTCAGTTTCCCATTCAAGTAGCTTTGTGTAAATTATGGATATTTGTTTTTTTTCCAATTTCATTATCTTGTCCCAAAATGTCTCTTTTTCTTCGAATCCTAGTATTTTATCTTTATTGTAATATTCTTTAAGTTGTATGTATTGGAACCATCCCACCTTACCGAATTTGTTATTAATCTCTTCTTGACTTTTCAGGGTGTATCTCCCATTTTCCTTAATTAAGATATCGTTATATCTGGGCCAAATTTCTCCACCTGTTTCCCTCCTTTGGCATGCCTCCAAAGGTGAGATCCATCTTGGAGTTTTCTGGTATAGTTTATTTTTATATTTTTCCCAAATTTTTAGAAGTGAGGATCGAATGAAATGATTGCCAAAAATTTTTTCCGTCAATTTTTTCCCATACCACAAATATGCGTGCCATCCTGCCCTCAGACCTATTCCTTCTAATGTTATAATTCTATTATTTCCCAGTGTCGACCAATCTTTCACCCATACCAAGCCACATGCATCATGGTACAGTTGCAGGTCTGGGAGGCCTAATCCTCCTCTTTTCTTATCATCTATCATATAAATTCTTTTAATTCTGGGTTTTTTCCCTCCCCAGATAAATTTGGCAATTTCCTTGTTCCAATTTCTAAATCTCTGTGTACTTCTGATAATAGGGATGTTTTGAAAGAGGAATATTAATTTGGGCAAGATAGTCATTTTTATTACCGATATTCTGCCTAGTAGTGATAAATTCGCATATTTCCATCTTTCCAAGTCCTTTTTTATTTCTTTCCATTTATAATCGTAGTTGTTCTCTAGTAGCTGGGAGTTCCTTGCCGTTAAGATTATACCTAAGTATTTTATTTTTTTCCTAACCTGTATCCCTGATACCTTTACCAGTTCTTCCTGTCTTGATTTTGTCAGGTTTTTTGGTAATAGCATAGTCTTTTCCGAATTTATCCTTAGTCCTGAGACTTCCCCAAATTCTTTTATTTTAGTTAACCAAAATTGTACTGTATTAATTGGGTCGTCTATTATGCAAATAAGGTCGTCAGCGAAGGCCCTGAATTTATAATTGTACTTTCTTATTTTTGCTCCTTTCAACCTGGGATCCTCTCTGATATTTCTTAAGAGGATTTCCAATGAAAAGATGAACAACAGAGGAGATAAGGGGCATCCCTGTCTAGTTCCTTTACATATTTTAAAATTCTGTGAATCCAGTGAATTTATTTTTATGTTTGCTTCTTGTTTGTCATAAATTTGGTTAATCGCATTCTTAAATTTGTAGCCCATATCCAATTCACTAATTAACAGTTTGAAAAAGTCCCAATTCAAATTATCAAAGGCTTTTTCCATATCTATGGTGAGTAGAGCCAATTCATCTTTTTTTGTAAACTCATAGTATTCAAGTATGTTTATTATTTCTCTTACATTATCTTTCATTTGTCTTTTTGCCAGGAAGCCCGTTTGCTCCTCTCCTATCCAATCATTGAGAAATTCTTTCATTCGCTCCGCTAATATGGCCCTCACTTTCAATGATTTTTCTCTTCTTCAGTGCCACTGTCGAACATTTTTCCAAACCAAACTCCATGCTGATATCAGCACTATCAATATGATTATGATGATGATTATTATTACTGCTACTGTCATATGCTAAGCTTCGCATATTGGTTTTTAGCTTGTTGTTACAACCTATTTCAAATAGTATGTAATTCCCTGAATGGATTAGGTAGAACCATTCTGATTCATTTCCCAAAATAATTGACTAATTACATATCCCTCTTCCCACTGAAATTTATACTGGATTGTACCCATATTGCTCAGGCTAATATTTAAGACGTCAATGACCCAGATTTATATTCAGGAATTTACCCTAACTTACTTTTCAAGGGAGATAATCATTCTGACCTTCAGTGAACTATCAAGTACCAGGTGTCAAGAGTTCATGCTCCTTTCTCTACTGCTTGCACATTTCAGGAATTTAGAAGCAAACATGTCCTGTTTCAGCCTGATATGATTCCTTGAAGCAAGAAATTCACCTCAACATTGATATTTCATTCCACTTCTACCTCCTGCTGACAAGGGAAGTACAGTGAAATGCAATTTAGAAGATATCTTCAAACTAGTTCAATAAAGGTGCAGAAATATTTGGTTGCTAGCTAGCAATTTTGTAACATATATTTAAAATGATACTTCCTATGACAGTGTAATTGCAATTACAATTTCTATTATGGTTCATCTAAAGAAGGTAATTTCAAAATCCCAAAACCTTAAATAACCAAAGTTTTAGTTGGCAGCATATGCTAGAATAAAAGTAAAAGAGCCTTAAAAGTTAGTCAAAGAAAGTTGCTAAACCCTACATGCACGGACAAATGCCTATTTTTGCCATGAGTTATCTAATCAATCAAAGTGTGCTCTGACAACAGTATAGTCAGTGTAAACAAAAAATCCCAAGAATATACTGCAAGGTTTTCATTAGTTATGGAATTCAGGACCAGGTTAAACAATTATCTGTTCAATGGCAATTTATAAAAAAAGAGAATACAAAAATTAAAAGACAAATCATGATCTGAAAGTCTAAACAGTTTTCCATAACAGTTTTCCATACCAAACACCTAAGCTTGTGTTCCATACTACTCATGAGTGCATCTTACTAAAATAGACATTGGTCCAGTAGTATATATACAGAAATACCTCCTTTAACAGAGCCTCTGATAGTCAAGTTCCTTTTGTCCCACATGGTTTTTTTAAAAGCATGGATCTGGCATTATTAAAATATGGCCACCAAAATGTAAATCACAAGAAAAAGTCATTTCTAAACATACTTTGGAAGAGTACAGGCAGTTCCTGAGTTACAAACAGCCGACTTAGAAATGACTCCTAGTTAAGATGATAGGGAGATAAATCTACTCCTTGGAAAGGAAATTTACTCCTGAAAGAGTTATCATGGGGAAAATGTATCTCCACTGAAGCTGTATCACCAATCCTTGTTTTACAACAAGTCATTTTTAAAAAATCCAATTATCACTGGGATATAGTGAGGTAAAATCTTCTGAACAGGGACACAGAGAAGAAAACAAATACCACAGGGGTGTTAACCCTTCCCTATGCTGTTCAAAGCTCAAATAGATAGATAGATAGATAGATAGATAGATAGATAGATAGCGTACCTGTTACAACATACATACAAATTCAACTTAAGAACAAACGTACTTGTTCTTGGGGACTGCCTGTACTGTCTTTTATGGCTTGAATCATGGAAACAAACAAATGGCAAAGAATTAAAATCTTCCTCTCAGTAGCTTTTAGACCAGTGTTCTCAAGCTGTGGGTCCCCAGGTGTTTTGGTCTACAACTCCCAGAAATCTCAGCCAATTTATCAGCTGTTAGGATTTCTAGGAGTTGAAGGCCAAAACATCTGGGGACCCACAGGTTGAGAACCACTGTTCTAGACAGACGCTTGTCTTAAAACACGCAGACAATTTTTTCTTTTAAAAAAACACCCAAGCTGGCATCTTGCTGATGACAAGTGACTGTATAGCTTGGACATGTTCAGTCTGATGCAGAATCCCCATATTGAGTTCAAGGTAGCAAGAGAAGAGTTGTACACGTGTACATTGCTTACTGTTCTTGATTTGCTTGCACAACATCAGAATTCTCTAACAAGGCAAAGCTGCATAACTACTGCATAATTCTGTGAGTGTACAATTGCACTCCATCTTATTGATTTCAGCCCAAGATTGGCATAGCCTTAATAGTGCTGATAAATAGCACTGTGCTCAAGGAAAAACAGCACAGCAGAACCACTCAAGCTCTTTTATCTGGAGCCATAACCAATTCAACAGCACTGATACTGTGTTTCCCCGAAAATAAGACAGTGTCTTATATTAATTTTTGCTCCCAAAGATGCTCTAGGTCTTATTTTCAGGGGATGTCTTATTTTTCCATGAAGAAGAATTCACATTTATTGTTAAACAAAAAAATGAACATTTATTATATACTGTACAGTAGTTGTCATCACAAACCAGACGAACTGTGAATCCTATCAATAATTTCTTGTTACTGCCATTATTTCCATGTACAACACTCTATGGTACGTACATTTACCGATCCTGCATGCTCTGGTGTTCTGTTCGGCGGGCATGCTTCCAAACAAAAACTTTGCTAGGTCTTACTTTCGGGGAAGGCCTTATATTTAGCAATTCAGCAAAACCTCTACTAGGTCTTATTTTCTGGGGATGTCTTATTTTAGGGGAAACAGGGTAACACTATAACAAAATTTGGAAAAAAACTGTTCTTGGTTTGCAACTGCTTTTCCTGTTTAATTGTGCCATAGTTACTTTGAAAGTAGTTGTTATACTCCAAAAACTTTGTTTTTTGTGGCTGCCACAAACTATGTTGAATTGGTTGGATGAGATATTCATTGAAAAACTATAGCAAAATGTGCTGCAGGATGTCCCGCAAAAACAAAGTTTGTGCAGTTTAATAAACTTTTTCCATGTTTTTATGATAGAACCAATTAGGAAATAACATTTATAGCCCAGAACAAAAATTGTGTTACATAGCTTAATACATGGATATTTATGCAAAAATACCAATAGAAAAGTGATGAGATTTGGAAGTCCAAACCTTAGAAACATGAAAAAGGTAAACTGGACGTGCAGAAATGTTTTGAAATCCAGCACATATATTTCATGCAGAAATGTTCTGCATGTAGTTCTATATGCATACCCCCCCCACACAAAAAAAAGGAACTGGAAGGGGAATAGTTCAGTATTTTCAAAATGAATAAGTACCCATAAGCTACCAGAACATATCCGGTATCCCAGGGTGCACACCCAGCAACCAATATGTTACGCTGCATGGCAGATAATTAGCTAGAGTGCATAATATAGAACCCTGTTGTAAAACCAGCTGTGGCGTATCCAGCTGTGTCCCAGGAGTGCTCCAGGCTGCTATCTCTTCATTGACACTTCAAAGCCTGAGCACTCTTGGAGTCTGCACACACTTTTTCCCCCAACTGTAAAAACAATGCTACTACACTGCTACATCAGACAGCACACAACAGGTTCCAGCAAAGATTCATATGTAGATTCTGCTCCCGCTCCATGTTGGTATTTCCATCTGCCGAGCTTCCTTCTGGGCTCTCTCTGAGTGGGAGTGGGCAGTTGCCAACAGTACAATTTGTTGGAAAAGCCATGCAGCTGGAGCAGAAAATGGAATTGGTTAGAACAGTCTGCCCTGCCAGCCCATCATCATAAAACCTTATTTCAGACTTCCTTCTAAGCCTGCCAAGACCATAGAATCACAGACAACCCAGTCGCCCATCCCATGCAACAAGAAGCCACAATGAATCACAGCCAGAGGAGGAAATACTCTTTAGAAAACTACACAAAACAGACAGTTCTAAATTGAAAAACAGAGAGTACATGATGTGAGTTTATCCAAAATTATACTCAGTATTCTACTTACAGTAGATGCAAGTGCTGGTATATATTACAGAAATAAAAATGCTTCCATTTGTAGCCATTGCTGTCCTGCAGTTAATGAAGTTTTGCTGTTTTGCTGTCACTGTTCTAGTAAAAGGTTTCTATGAATGAAATCAGGGGGTGGATTTTCACAAATTCTCCCTTTGATGTCCACTATTCCTCACACCCTCCCCACAAAAAACATCTAGATTTAAAATGCTTTGTAACATTAAGGGTAATATGCCAGGAACTTCAAAAAAAGGAGGAAATCACAAATAAAATCTCACCCATATTCTCCTCCACTTACAAAAGCCTACACAAGAGCTTAGCTTTCTGTGCACAGAACAGAATTCTGTTCACAATTGCAAAAGGTGTCTTAGATGACATTATCACTGCTGACTTATTTATTGGTCAACATTCTGGCAGCCTTCTTATAACCAATCAATGAAAGACACTTATCTAGAACAAGAGCTGTATTTGCCTATCTGTCGGCATTTTACATGTTTGTGGTACGCTGATTGTCTCAAAGGAGAAAAATAGTTCACCCTTTTCTGGTTGGTTTTTTTAAAAAAATCTTTTAAAAACTCTTTCTAATGTGGAGTTTAGAGTTTAATATGGAGGACAGAGATTCATAGCTGCCACAGGCAACCATTAATATATCTCATTTACATGCTTGAAAATAATCAACTCCTTATGCTAACAAAGTGTGTTTTCTTTTGAAAGTTGCCATGGACAAGCCCAATAAATAGGACAACTTTCCAGGTTACCCTTTATACAGTGTTTACTTTACTTACTTACTTACAGTATTTATATTCCGCCCTTCTCACCCCAAAGGGGACTCAGGGCGGATCACATTACACATATAAGGCAAACATTCAATGCTTTAGCATAGAATGAAGACAGAGACAAACGCAGGCTCCGAGCTGGCCTCGAACTCATGACCTCTTGGTCAGAGTGATTTGTTGCAGCTGGCTGCTCACCAGCCTGCGCCACAGCCCGGCGGTTCACTTTTCACTCCCTCAATGTTTCACAGGTTTTCAGTAAATATTAATGTAACCATTTATTGCAGTATTTTCGCTGTTTTGCAGGTTTTTACGGTGTGCAAAGGTTTGGGAAGGGGGGGGGAGGGAGAAATAAAGGGAGAGGGGGAGGGGAGGAAATAAAAAGTTATTTAGCTTCCATTCTTCTGCCGGTGTACTGTATATTGTAACTGCTAAAATAAATTACAGACTGCACTGAAGTAAGTGGTCTGTGGTTTGCTCTCCTCCACACATAGAATAAATATAGTGTCCCTACTTTCACTTATTGCGAGTGGTCCTAGAACGTAACCCCAGCAATAAGTGAGGGAACACTGTACTTACATTTTTGCCATGAATACAAAAGTATCATATATGTATCTTTGAACATATGCTATGGTTGGTATTACTTTAAACAGTTTGTTTTAAATGGTTTGCTTTAAGTGATAAAATATTTAATTTTGTTTTAATTTTTAATCATTATTGTTATGTATTGTCATAAAACTGGTTTTATTTCACACTGCCCTGAGATCCACAAATACAGGGAAGGATACAAATCTATATACATAATAAAGGTGAAAACTTGTATGTGGCATGGGTGTCCGCTCACAGATAGCCTCCAGCCTCCACAAAGAGGCTATAGTTCCCAGTGCTGAGGAGCCACCAAGCCATTCCCTCCCAGGACATTGCAGGTTACAGCAAGCACCATGAGCATGTAGCCCCAACCCCTGCCAATGTCCTCCCCAAACACTGTGGCCCACCACCTAAGGAATGCTTTCATTTGGGGACCATTTCATCCTAGATTTTGCATTGTTCTCCACCACAGGCAGGCATCCCAGGGTTCTCCATTGGTGTGGAATTTGCATGACCCCACCTACTGCCCTTCCCTTTCATATCTGTTTGCATAACAAACAGAGCAGAACTGAGCAGCAACTAAATTTACTGGAGGAGTTTGGGGGATTGACTCCACATGGTGGAAGTTGTAGTTCACCCTGCATCAAGTCAGAGCACTGTGACTCCTACTGGGGAATTTAGAGGAGTTGTAGTTCACCTGCAACCAGAACGCTATGAACCCAAACATTGATGGGTATGGACCAAACTTGCCATGCATATCCGATATGCCCAGATTTGAATACTGGTGGGTTTTGAGGGGAATTGGCCTGGACATTTGGGAGTAGTAGATACTGGGATTTGTAGTTCACCTGCAATGAATGAGCACTCCGAACCCCACCGATGGTGGACCAGGACCAAACCTGGCACACAGAGCCCCCATAACCAACAAAACATATTGGACAAGTTTGGGGGAAAGGGAGTTATAGTTCACCTGCATCCAGAGAAACAGTGACCCCACTTTGTGCGAAGTTTGGCGACCGGAACCAAACTTCGCACAAAGAAGCCTCATGACCATCTGAAAATACTGCAGGCGTTTGTGGGAATGGGCCTTGATCTTGGGAGTTGTAGTTCACCTGCATCCAAAGAGCACTGAACCCAGCCAACGACGGATCTGGACCAACTTGGCACACAGACTCATAGTGTGGATACCGACAGATGTTTCGGGACAACTGCCCCAGGAATCTGGGAGTTGTAGTAGTTCATCCCCATCCAGAGAGTACTGCAGCCAGGCGATGACCAGCCAATGACAGATCTGGACCACATTTGGTACACAGACCCAAAATGGCCAACTTTGAATACTGGCAGGGTTTGGGGACGAATGACCCACAATTCTGGGAATTGTAGTTCACCCACTCCAAACTGAGAATACCTAACATTCAAAGACAAATAATGCCTTTTTCAAATAACCTGGGTATCGCCGGGTCCCCAAGCTAGTATTTATATAAATATAAAACGTGTGTAGCAGCCTGTCATGGGAAAACAAGCAGAGAAGGCTGTGCTGCACTGTAACCAGCTTTATAGGATGTAGAATGGCTTGCTATAAAACTTGGGAATTCTGAATGGTGGAGGCTTTGTGCTTTAAGACATTTGTAAATTATGGCGACTCAAAGACAAACCTGTCATGTGGTTTTCTTTGCATGATCTGTTCATATGGAATTGCCTTTCCCTTCCTCTGAGGCCAAAAGAGTGTGACCTGCTCACAGTCATCCAGCTGGTTTCCATAGCTGAGTTGGAATTCAAACCCTGTTCACATGACTTCTAGTGCAAGATTCGATCCACAACACCACGCTGACTCTCAATCCTAAATGAGTAATAAATAATTACACAGAAGCTCTAGGTAAATCAGCATTGTAAAAGCTGTATGTACAGTACATTGAAGACTGCAGCATTACAATCCTTATTTCTCGAGCCCTGCCATACTCTTGAAAGGTGTGCCTTCATTAGTTTGACAATGCATCATTTCTGAATGCTACATAATTATACATGTATGCCACAAGTCACCTGTCGACTTATGGCAACCTCATGAATTTCAGAGCACTCAGAGGTGATTTTGCCAATTCCTTCCTCTGAATTATAGTGTCAAAGACAGAACGCTCCAAGTAGAATACAACACAATTTATTGAGGTTACAGAACTAAAAATTGCCCGTAGGAAACAAAGGACTAGGCAAACACTTGTCTTCAGTGTGAAAAGTAACAAAAATAACTTCGTTTGAGTTTAAACAGTTCAAAAGAATAAACCGGATTAAACAGAAGTTTAATCCGGATTAAATCAAAGGTGCTTACTTCAGCCTGGCAATTAAACAAACAAAAACTGGTTAATAAAAGGTCAAAATGAACACAAAACCCAGCAGCAGATTTCCCTCTGCTACTCAAGAGCTACAGAAGTAACTCGGGCTGTTGCTCCTCCGTGCAACGGGCGAAAACCAGGTCCAGGCACATCAATCAGGGTAACGACGGTCAGCGGGGTCCCAATCCGGTCCGAGGTCGAAAGCCAAACGCAGACGTCTAAGGTTCCACAAGTTCCACCGATAGCCACAGAAGGGTTAGTCCAGAGTCGTAGTCAGTCAGTCAGTCCAGCGTCAATCCAGAGTTGGCAATAATGTCCGTCAAAAAGACGACGGAGGTCCAAGCTATCAAGATTAAACACAAGTTGCACAGGAAAAGCCCACACAGTTCCTCCCGCTGTCTATGCCCAGTGTCCTTGGTAACTTACGTATACAGCAAACGAATCACACCCGTCTTCAGGAAGTTCCCCAACAAGAGCCCAAGCGTTCGTCCAGATTACCTTGCCCAACGCAATTAGCCATTGATTCTAAACCCCATTTTATGCCAGTTCATAACTCCCCATCGCTGTCAGCTGCTATCCTAATTCCAGGTGCCTCCTCATCATCATCCTCATCAGAACTAACACACCTTTGACTACGCCCCACAGCATCCCCAGCTGTGGATCCCGTTCCATCCCTCCAGCCCGTCCACGGGTCCGATCCTGCAACCCGCCAGTCGCCTCCCATGCTATCATTGCCAGTGACACCCAAATCCTCCCTCACCCGAGTCCATTCCATGTCATCCTCCTCTGAGCTAACCATCTCTTCCTCCATTCCCTCGGTAAAACCCTCAAAGGAGTCTTCGTCAGTTGGTTCTGCAAATAAGTCCCGGAGCTGCTTCCTTTCACGCTCCTCAAAAGAGTCTGACTCTCGAGGAGTCTTACGACCTCGTCTCCTAGTATCAGAGCCAGAAGGCTCAACCATAACATATAGTCTACAGCTCTTGGTATGAATTGGCGGTCTCTCATCCAAGTACTAACCAGAGTTATCTTCCAAGGTCAGATAGGATCTGGTTATTTAGACCTATTAAAACATTACAGAGAGCCATTATTAAAATAAAAGTAATAATAATAATGACAATTTTATTTCTTACCCACCTCTCCCTACGGATCAAGGCAGATATATGTGGTCAGTGTGGTTTATTTATTTGATTAACAGACACTTGAAATTCAAACAGCAATTTGAGGAATATTTGATAAGACACTCCTCTGTTACAAAAGAAAGTAGTACTGATACGATGTGAAAATGACTGCAAAGCAGTACCACATAAAAATGATTACGAACCATACTGGATCAGATTAATAGCTTACTTACTCCAGCATTCTGTTCTCACCTGGAATTCCACTTGTGTCTCTCAGAATTGATACTCAGAGGCTTATTGCCTGTGCAATTAAAGGTAATACAAAGTCATTGTAATTAGTAGCCCTCCACAGCCTTCATGAATTAGTCTGATCCCCTTTTGAAGTGGGACAAGTCAATAGCCATCTCTATCCTTTGTGATAGTAAACTCCACCATTTAATTGTGAAAGAAATATTTCCTTTTGTGGTGCCTTGCAGTTGTATTAGATTTTCCCACATTTTGTTATGTTAACACCTAAAATGGATAACTGGCATCATTACCACTTGATTGGACAAGGTACTCAACACAGTGAAAGTGCAAAATAGGGTTACTGTGGTACAAAAAGTTAAGTAAGCAAAAACAAATTGCACCTGTTGAGTATTCAATACTTTGTAAGTATTCAATACGTTGTAAAAACCAACTTTAAAAGCTCATCTCGGCCTTCTTTGGGCCTGCTTTGACTGGCCCATTCTAAGATAATCAGGTTCTTGTTCAGTTCCAGTGCTAATTCAGATGTTTAAGGTTATTGTCCTGCTGGTAGAGAACCTTGTCCCCAATCCTATATCCTTTGAGAACAAAGCAAGTTTCACTCTTAAAACTGGTCTGTATTTGGCTCCATCAACTTTTTCCTGACTAGTGTTTGAAGCCCTGCTGAGAAGAAATCTTTCAACAATAGGAGGCTGTTTCACCATCAGGCTAGTATTTTCCGAGCACTGAATACTGCAGGATTTGCACCCCACATAGCATTTTATGACAAAACCTGGGTGTTCAGTTTTGATCTCATCATAACAGAGCATTTTCTGTAAATTCCAAGCAGGCTTTGATATGGACTTGTTTCGGTGGAGGCTTTCTTCTTACTACTCCAAACTTCACTGGGATAAGGCATTCTGCCAGATTCCCCTGGAAGTAGTTCACTTGCTAACCACCATACTAGCAGGCAGTTGCTTAATTAACTCAACAAGAACTTGCCTCTTTTATCCTTGTCAAAAGCCAGAGGGCTTAATATGAGGCTAATTCTACCTTTTTAGTAGAAATTACATTATCACCTCTATTAATGAGGTAAAAGCTTTGTGTGGGTTCCCTTCTCTCCCAGCAGTACCACAGTAATCCACGGAAGATTCCCACTGACTAAAGGCCTTAGCATCAAGTTTATTTTTCAATATAATTTTATTTAAAATAAATCAATACATGCACAATACATTTGTAATACAATAGAGATATAGTATCCACAAGGTAATATCATTACATCTACTATTAATTTCACTCAGATATTTTTCCCAACATTCACCTCAGTGCTCCCTGCCCCCTGAGCCACTCCTTTTTATATCCTCAGTCCAAAATTTCATTTCCTCTTGTGGAGGTAATTTTCCATCTCTCTTATTTAATCCTCTTTCAATAAATTTCCCCCAAACTTCATCAAAATTGTTTTTTCCATATTCCTTTTTTAACTTTTAGCCTACATGTGAACTTATCATTTATTGCCAATTTCCATAGTTCCTTATGGGTAAAAGTAAAGGTTTTCCTCTGACATTAAGTCTAGTCTTGTCCAACTCTGGGAGTTGGCACTCATCTCCATTTCTAAGCCAAAAAGCTGGTCCGTAGATATCTCCAAAATCATGTGGCTAGCGTGACTGCATGAAGCGCCGTTCCTTGTACCACTCTTCAATTTGTATATTTATTTCCCTTTTCCAATTCCTTGCTATAAGTAATCATTGATATTGCATCTTTTTCTTTTTATCAACAGTTTACTGTTATACAATGATAATAAGCCAGTACTAGCATCAAGTTTATAAAGACAATATGACCACAAAAAACATGTGACCATCTGGGGTGCCCCTGCTGGAAAGCTCTGAAAGTAACCTTATAGAACTATAGGCAAAGGCTTAGAGGGTAGTATTTTCATGTTGGGAGAACCATTCAACTTGTCACCTAAAGACTCTAAAGCTTAAATTGCATGAAGGACATCCTTAGACTACATACTGCGTAAAATATAGTGTGATATTTGAGTGTGAGATGATGCTGGCACCATCTCTGTTAATTCAATAACCATCAGTAGAAATCAGAGCAACTTAAAAGGGGACTGAATTCTATTCAGACAGTTGTAAACACAGTTACAAAGTCAAGTTAAGACATGGGGGAAATCTGGCTTGTACAGCTGGATGTATATATTTTCAAGCCCAGAGGGCCACATTTTCTTATTTTCTAGAATTCCAGAGAGCTTCAGCATGCCACCATAGCTACCATGTTGGATAACCAGAAATTATGTCACATTGCTCCTGGTCAGCTTTTTGTTCTATTCTGGTATGACTTTTCTACTGCTTTGACTGGAGGAAAGGGTCAGTGGGGATCTCAAGGGCTACACTGCATCCACTGCATTCTATGAACTACACAATTTCCATTTCTGCTCTAAAAGGAACAACAGTCCAAGTTCAATTTTTGGATGACATGCCCTTCTAATATAACTAGACTGTAACTTCTATTACCCCTAACTAACATAGCCAATGTTGAAAGATAATAAGAGTTATGTTTCAATTATTTCTATAGATTCTCACATTTTTCCTTTCTAGAAAGTCAATGGAAAACAAGAGCAGATAAACTGCATGCACCAGCCATGTGAAGCATCCATGATAGCCAAGGTTCTCTGGAACCTTATACAAGCACTAAATCTGTGATTTAAATTTATAGATATGAAAAGGCAAAATCCATCAAATTTAAAATCCTTCAGCCACTATTCTGTCCTCTACAACAAAGGGAACTGCAACAATGAATCCTCAGGAAGCAAAAGATATAATTTGTCATGCCACTTAATTCTTGCAAGGGATACATATTTTAATATAAATATGGGCCAAGTTTTCTGTTCTGTGCCCTGCTTTTTATAAGCAGCTTTGATGGCAGTGGGTGCAGTCAAGATTTATTTGCAACTCCTGAGAAATCAGATGAAAAGACTGTAAAGTTGATGAATGTCAAGTCACATACATGATAGTTATGTATAAAATACTGAAGTAAAGTATCCTTCTGAGTCTACTGAGTTGTCCTCAAAATATTATAAAGCAGTATTTTGCAACAAAATATTTGTTTTTACTTGAGTGACATTTATCTAAATAGTGTACATGATACTACCACGAGGCAGATGGGTTTGGGGGTGCACAGAATGCCAACAAACCTAACATAGGTGTTCAATGGCACAGAAGGATTAATCTGTACCTACCAGAGCCAGCTTCACTATTAACTTTAGCAGAACATTCAAATTAATAAGGAACTTAGCTCTTATTGGAATCCTTTTGCCTAACTGGGAAGGGTACATGGGAGTTTGTACCCTTTACTTTTCTGCTTTCTTCACTTTCCATGCTTTTAGGCCACTTCTACACTGCCATATAAAATCCAGATTATCTGCTTTGATAATCCAGATTACATGGCAGTGTAGAAGGGGACTAAAGAGTCATATCTACACAGTTGAAATTTCTTTGTTACTTTGACCATAAAAGGCTTACCAGCATGCATTCATTCATTAGATCTACCCTTTCTATACAAGACCTATCTTCTCAACCTTCCCTTGTAGCCTTGAGTTCCAGCTACATAATTATGGAGAAGTAGAGCCTCATCTGCTATAACAACTGCTGCAACTATCATTGTGTTTACTTGAATCTAGTGTGCCATCGAATCTAATGGACACCTCAATTTTCAAGACCCTGAAACTAAACAAAGATTTGCTGGTGAATGCAATGCACAGCAGCAAAAAGTGCCCTTTTTGTAATTTGTTCCAAAAAGGTGTTGCTGTGCACTTAGAATTCCTTCTTTAAAAATAAGAAGTGTTAGAATCTTTCAGCAATGGAGGACAACATCAGGTAACCTTTTCCTTAAGGAGCCTCAAAAGAAAAGGCAGAGAGAAGAAAAGTGAGGCTTCACATTACAGATGAGGAACAATACTTATGACAAAGATGATACTCATGTGTTGAACAGTACCATCTTAGTGCCCACAGAAAGTAGTAAACACTATTTTCACACACCATTTTAACAGCAAACAAGATGTGTTCACCTTTGTTAGATGGTACTAGGTACAATTCTCAGTGTTCATTATGACCTATAAAGTCTTAGGTCCGGACTATCTGATGGATCATATCCATCGGTATAGGAACAACATTATAGTCATAGGGCATTTTATAACATTTTGACAATATTACATATTACTGTCGCCACTGAATGTTTGCCATTGTGTATTTTGTTGTGAGCCGCCCTGAGTCCCTTCGGGGAGATGTGGCGGACTATAAATAAAGTTTCATTTCATTTCATTTCATTTCAATATAACAGCAGGAATAATAATAAGAATTATAAGAATAATAAACAGATATCAGAATAGGAAGTTAGGAGGGCTTTAAATATACTATAAAAGTTATCTTACCTTCTTGAGCACCAGAAGAGTTACTTCTCTGCCAGAGATATCCTTGAAGGAAGGACTTGGGAAGGGGGGGGGGGGGGGGGAGAGGGGAGAGTACCTTTTCCTTAGCCTCTCAATGGGAGGCTAAAGAAAACAGACCTGGGAAAGGGGGGTCTGTTTTTCTTAGCCTCTCAAAGGGGGGCTATGGAAAATGGACTTGGGAAGGGAGGTTCCTTCTCCTTCGCTTCTCAGTTGGGAGGCAAGGAGAAGTGGCTCCCCTCGCCAAGCCAAGCCCAGCCTGGCTTGGCTGACTGGCATAGCTTTCCAGCTGGCCTCTTTCAGAGCCTGAATGGGGCTGGTGGGGAAGCCACAGTGGCTCCATCAGGCAGAGGCTGGGGAATACAATACCTTGAGCCTGAAGGTACTGTATTCCCCAGCCCAGGGATCAAGCACGTTTTGGCATGCGATTCTAATGTGCCATCGAATGTAACGTGCACCTGCATTTTGGCTAAGCAATTAAGCCCCCCCCCCCCCCAAAAAAAAGTGCATTACATTCTAGTACATACAGTAATTAACAATGGCAGATCTGTTTTGCAGCCATGGCTTGTACCTGAGATCAACTAAATCTCTTTGAGAGACATGGGTTGGGTTCAGTCCCAGCTCAAACAGGACATTTACCTGAGTTTAAGATTTCCTGTGACATCTTGTGTCCAGGTCAAAACTGGAAAATTTCATACTTCCTGAAAGTCCTATACTTTTAAAAGTGCCATAATTCATATTCATATTAGCATTTTCACTTAAAATATTATGCATTTACCAAATATCACATTTTGTGTGCCAAAATTATTGAATTTATTTAAAAGGGCTGGCATTCATTATTACAATTACGTATTCATAACCTAGACCTGGTCCATAACTGTTCTGTATTCAGTAAGACGACATAGTCTTGCTGCAGAACTATGTAAAATGCACCCCCAAGTCCTCCTTAACAGCCAGCAGTGAAATTGGATAAAGGAGCTCTAAGAAGTTCATGGTTGAGGTGTAAAGAGGATGACATTTCAAACTCTTCTTGCCACCAACTAAGAATACAGGAAAGATTTGCGACAGGTATGCTTCCAATCACTGCAGCCTCACTGGCCGCATCTTCATGCTGACTGCCAGCTGAACAGACCTCCTTCACCCAATGATTGCTGATTAAAGGGAACTGGGGAAGTGGGACTAAGCCAGGAGACGTTATTTAACCAATGCAGAATATTGGTAAAGATGTGTAACCTAAGCTGTGTAATAATATCACAGCAATTCTCAAAAGACAAGAGAAGTGTTGCACTTAATATGGCCATACAGTCCAGAAAACACACAGCAACCCAGTGATTCTGGCCATGAAAGTCTTCAACAAACACTCATGCACTTCTTTTTCTTATTTCAAACATTTTTGTCAAATACATAATGCTGCTGGGACTGCAGTGTGAATCAGACGGTCAAGAGAGGTTATTATGCAACTGCCTCTTCACATTAAAAATCACAATGTATTGCAATTATTTTGGCACCACGAACAGAGCAAATCTGGTATTTTAACCACAGAATATTCTGAATGTTAAGTTACAGAGTGCTGCTAAAAGACATAGCCTCCCAGGGTTTCTTGGGAAGGAGATTTCTGGACAGTATCAAACAAATGGAATGACTGACTCTCTCTGCTGCCATCATCACAGAGCCCACTGCATTCTACCTGTCAACCCTGCTTTTTCACTGCCCAAAGCCTTGTGATATATGAGGCAGCCAGCTGGCCTCTAATTATACAGTGCTAAGAGAGCTGAGTCAGACATGTGTGTTCATTTCTGTGTTCCAGAGGTTGATCATGGCTTCTAGAGCAGCACTAAATGTATCAGCAGAAAGCCATCAGAATACACCCGTGTCCAAAACTGACTAACCTGCAGAGGTTAGGAATAAATGGAAATCTGAAACATATATGTGTTGTCACAGCCTGATCACTTAATAGGTGATTAAATGATCTAGCTGTGACAACACATATACACAGATTACCAAAATCCTAACCAGACAGAAAACTTGTTTAATTTCCTACATGTGAAAGAAGACTTCAAGCCACAATATTATCATGACCTTTTGAATCATTTAATTAAGGTGACTCGGAATACTCAGAGCCGGCCCTAGGTATTTTTCAAGTGTAGGCAAACAGAATTTTGGCGCCCCTCCCCAAACCAATCACTGAAAAATAAAAGCGTTGGATAAGCGAAAATGTTTGATAATAAATAGGGATTAAGGAAAAGCCTATTAAACATCAAATTACATTAAGATTTTACAAATTAAGCACTAAAACCTCATGTTTTACAACAAATCAACAGAAAAAGCAGTTCAATACCTTGCGGAGGTAGGCCGCAGGAGACAGGAGTTGTCTCGATGGTGCCCCCAACAAGATGGCGCCACAGGCAACTGCCTAGTTGGCCTGGTGGTTGTACCACCTCTGGGAATACTTATTAAAGTTTGAATATTCAGCACTAGATTTTATACAACTTCTGTGAAGTCAAGCAGGAATTTCTTTAGATAGTAGTGTAAAGCCATATGCCCTATGTTCACACACTAGGAATGGATAGTGATGTTGTGTGCACTCAAGATGTTTTCGATTTATGGAGAGAGGCATGCCTCTTCAACCTGCAGGCCTCTAGGTATTAGGGCCTCCAACTCCCAGAAGCCCTAGCCAATGGTCAGGAATTCTGGGAGCTGAAGTCCAAAACACCTGAAGGGCTGGAGGTTGATGGCAAGATTTCTTCAGAGGGGATTAGCTTTTGCCTTCCTCGGAGGCTGAGAGTGTGACTTGTCCAGGGTCACTCAGTGGATTTCCATGGCCAAACAGGGATTCAGACTCTGGTCTCCAGAGTTGTAATCCAACACTCAAGCCACTACCCTAAGAGTGGGCAAACTTTTGGACTTGAACTCCCAGAAATCCCAGCCAGTTTACCATCTATTAGGAATTATAGGCCTTGAAGTCAAAAAACCCTGGAGGGCCAATGTTTGTCCATACCTACACTACACCATGCTGACTCTCAGCATGGACATGTCTACTATAATATACTACCAACCTGCTATATGATATTTATATATTGAGTCCCTTTGAAATAATGATATTTTTCTCCATGGCATTTGGTAATCTGGTTGTACTACAATTTGCCAACAAAAAAATTATGTAAACAGCCTTTTTTATTTCCTATTGAACTACATTCAACTGTTTACAACATAACATTATAATATTTTCAATACAACAGTTCTATGCCAGGCTTCTCTGGATCTATGTCTTCAGATATGTTGTTGGATTATAATTCCCATCACCTCTGATTATTGTCCACACTGGGTGGGGGATGATGGAAGTTGCAGCCCAAAATTTGAAGTGATACATGTTTCCATAACAACAGCAGACATGTTCAAAAAACAACATACTGTACAGTCAGTCAGCCCTCCACATTAACAAGTTTAATTTTAGTAGGTTTGATTATTTGTGAGTTTTATTTATATGTTCTCTCTCATCTCTAGGTCCTCCAGGGTGACTCTATAGTCATCTTCTGTCAGACCTTGACCATAGACTCATCCTGGAGATCATAAACTTTCCTAGGAATCTTAAGGTCGTCCAGGGAAATTCTATGGCCAACCTCTGACAGAAGATGGCACTTGACCGTTGAATCACCCAGAGAAGGGATTCCTAGATACGTTTTTGTTCACTGAGGTAAAAAAATAAAATAAATACTTCACACTTTCTACAACCTCCGGCAAAAGTAAAGGACCTACTGTTTCTACTTTAGTAAACATTATTAATTTTTTTGCAATTCCCTTTAACAGACTATTTTATGAACTACTTTTCCAGAGATTACTGTGAAATTTCCGTTGGCATTTAGCCCTAAAATTATCAGTTCAGCCTGATACTAAAATAAATGACCATAAAACATTACAGAAAACCCCTCAACCTCAGAATGCACTATTGAAAGCTAGGAGACTCACTCCCCTTAAAGTCAATGAGGATTTTCCAATTCGTTCGGTGCAAGCAATATTATTCTGTAAAGCCACAAGACCATAAAGTTCAGAGTAGATTGAAGGAAATCAAGCATGTTATGACTCAACAGAAGAAAAGGGCAGAGGGAGTTTTACTAGGAAAGTCTATTCTTCCTTAGCACTGATAAAAACTATGATGTTCTTTTTTAAATATGCCTTTTCTTCTGATTATTCTACCCCTTATCTTCTTCTTCATACTTTCTTTTTCTAGGCAGGAGACTGAAAAGTTATGGAGGGAGGAGCAAAGAGGAGGAACAAACAGGTTTTTCCCAGAATAATATGTAGCTGTAAGAGAGACTATTATTATTATTATTATTATTATTATTATTATTTACAGTATTTATATTCTGCCCTTCTCACCCCGAAGGGGACTCAGGGCGGATCACATTATATACATATAGGGCAAACTGTGATGACTCATGGGCCATGTAGTCCCGTTCCCAGTACTATTGTGGCAGATGAAGAGGAAAACTTGGGTTTCCCACCGTTTCAGTCAGAATTGGAGCCCTTGCACCTGCAAGATGTTTGCCCACAAGAAGTCAGCCAAACAAGCCTTGAGCAGAAATCTCCCCCATTTTCTCGCCGGGATTATTATAATCGAGATAGAGGCGCTAGGGAGGCGACTCGCAGAAGCGCCAGGATTGCTGCCAGACAATTAACTGATTAAGCCTGTTTCCCTTGGGAAATCTTAAGGAGTCATGCATCTGGACACAGTATGGGTTTCGTTTCTTGTTCCCCAGGGAAAGTGTTCCTTGGCGGGAAAACAAGATCCTATATAGGTGTTTGCCCGCAAAGAAATCCTTGCGGAGTCAATTCGTCACCTTGTGGAGTGAGATCGTGTGTGGACTACGCTACTCCAGTCCCTTGCCTCCAGGACCAAGTTCCAAGCCTTGTTTCTCGGACCTTGTTCTAGCATCAAGCTTTCCTTGTTTCCACGGACCTCGCCACGGACCTTGTTCTTGTTTCTTGCCTCTTGCTGCCACGTATCAAGCCTTGTTTGCCAAGAATCTAGTTTGCTTCCAGCATTGTTGCCAAGCTCCATTGGACTAAAGGACCCTGTCATTTCCCCACACTTTGCTTGGCAAAGTGTGTGTTTCGGTTATTGGATTACAACTTTGGACTCTAATATCACATATTGGACATTGTTTTCCTGGACTATATTTGACCTTTCCTGAAAGGTCTACTTCTGAACTATATTCTTCACTTGTTTTTATTGACTTTATATAATCCTGTAATAAAGATATTAGATAGATTCTGGTCTCTGCGTATGGTTATTGGTGCTCTGCAGCCTGGGTCCTGACACAAACATTCAATGCCCATATACACATAGAACCGAGACAGAAACAGACGCAGAACCAATTTAACCTTCTCCTGAGGGGATGTTCGATTCTGGCCACAGGGGGGAGCAGTTGCTTCATCATCCACTGTGACCGCACTTCCTCATTCCAACGTTGTAAATTAGTTAAATTTGCCTCCTCACTTTATAAGTGGTACCTTATTTCCTACTTGATAGATGCAACTATCTTTCGGGTTGCTAGGTCAGCAACGAGCAGGGGCTATTTTTTATTTTTTAATTGACGGGTGCTCACCCCGCCATGGGCTAGCCTCAAACTCATGACTTCATGGCCAGAGTGATTTATTGCAGCAGGCTGCTCACCAGCCTGCACCACAGCCCGGCCCGACAAGGGTAAAAACAGAACAGAATCAGAAACTAATCAAGAAAAGAAGCTTCTTTAACTAATCTGAAAAACATACTTCTTTCTGAAAGGAAATCAGAAAAAGGAGATCTGAAAAATAATTTTTATCAAAAAAGCTAATGGAGGAGCAAGTTATCTAGAAATGTTATTTATAATATCACGATAACTTGGAAGGAACAAGGAAGAATACTTCTGTCTTTTAATTTCCAGGAATATTTACAGCAATAAACTCATTACCTTTACCATCAGGATGTCCTTAGAAGGGCAAGGGGTTACAGAATTTGGAAAAAAATAATTCATTTTTTGTATTATTATGCTAACAATCTCCAGACTAACATGATCAGCAGCCATGCTGGCTGGGGAATGTAAAGCGTTATAGTCCAAAAAGTAACTTTTCCAAGATCAGTTTTGTTATTGTATAAAAAACAATAATCACAGTCAAAGGAAAGCAGCCTTTAATTGCTTTCTGAACATAAATAGAACAGTTTTCATTTCTTTTCATTAAAAATCCATATCTCAAATGACAGAGACATGTCTTGAACTCATGCAGTTAGTATCCAGAAGTTGAAGCTAGTCTGAGTTTATATTTTCGGACTTCCGGTGGGCTGACATGGCGGCAGGACGGGTCTATTGAGAGCTCTCGATAGATCAACGTTCCAGCAGTTGGGTAGAGCATCGGCTCCCCTCTTCTTGTGGATCGATACAAGAAGGGACGCAAGGCCCCATCACCCCGTTGAGCCGACCCCCCGAATTCTGTCGGGGGGGAACGGGTCCGGGTTGTTGTTGGGGAGCGCGAACCGCGGGGACGGCAGCGGGCGGTAAGCCGGCACAAACTGCCGACCTAGCTCTTTTAACTATTTGAGAAGACACAGAAGAAACCGAAGGCAAGGAAGGGCAAGGAAACGTAAGTTTCAAACAAACTCCCCTTCCTGCTAGCACGATAAAGTAGATAAATATTTAAATATAATTTGCAAGACAACTTAAAGCAACAATCCAACAATCCAACAAATGCCAATCTAAGAGAGACGAAGGAGACGAAGGAGCGAGGGGGCGAGGGAGCACAAACCTCGGAGCGCGACCGGCCGATGGTGCCAAAAGGGGTGCCTCCCTCAAGGAGACACCTCTAAGACGCCCGGCAGCGGCGCGCACTGAGGGGCTGCTCCCCGATCCACCTCAGGGAGAGGGGCAAATCCACCCTCACTCCACAAACCCGGCTATCCCCTCGGAATCCCGTGGAGACACGATGGTTACCAAAGAGCCGCTACCCGTGTTTATATAGCCAAACAACAAAGTTACAAAACTTTATCCTCCTATCTGCCTTAAGAAGGGCTGAACTGTCGCTCTGACTGCTTAGCCAAACGGGGCGATTTGATGGTGAATATAGAGAAGAAGCGAGGAACTCTCAGGGAAAGACGCGCCAAACCTATATAATACATTTAGCCATGTGTTAAGACTCGAACGCGGAGGAGAGTCTGCTTAGAAGGACATTGACATAAACCAGAAAGGTGTCGCCACAAAACAATCAAACTCCTATGACCTTGACATAAATTGTTTTGACTATCTTACCCTCCTCCTTATCTGTGTGCCAGTGAGATAACAGCGGAATTCTCGCGGGATCAAAGGGGGCGGAGAGTGGCGGCAATAAGCCGGAAACGGAACTTCATATCTTGCCCTGAGAAGGGAAAACTTCATCTGCCCAGGAAGTGCGACTGGTCCGTCACTTTCTAAACTCCGTTAAGGAAGAAAGAGGAGAAGATAAAGTCCAGCCAAGAAGGTAGGAAGACGAAGGACAGCAGGAGGCGCTTGCAGATGCTATCTGGAAATCTGGTGACAAGCAGACTGTGCTAACAGCGACTTAAAGGACCCAAGTTTGCCCCTTTTTTTTTTTCTTTTTTCTTTGATCCTCCATCCCTTTCTGTCTTTTGGTTTCCTCCCTCCCTACTTCTTTTCCCCTCTTTTTCGCTTGCCTCTTCTGGCTTGCCCTCACTATCTCTCTTTTACATTTTTATCTTCTTTTTACATCCTTTACTTCCCCCCCCCCCTTTTTTTTATTTTTCTTAAATATCCACAGGACGAACTGGTCATCTAAAATAACTCAACCCACACCATGGCGGTTCCCAAGACCAAATTCGATAAGGACATAAAAGACAACAGAGGATTGGTGAGAAGATCTTCTCAAACCGAGGAGGTCAATCTCAAAGATATCCTTCGAGAGATCCAGAAGTTAGCAGAAAGACAAGAAGAACACCAACAACAATCACAGATGAAATTGGACCAACAAAATTTACAACAAAGAGAACTCTATCAGGAAATGAGGGACATGAAAAAAGAAATTAAAGAAGATATTGGACAGCTGAAAAAAGAAATGATTAAATCCCTCAAGGATATTAATGATCTGAAATTGGAAAATCAAAAGCTAACCAAGACTCAAACACATCTACAAAATAAATTAGAAAGACTAGAAGCCAAGAATGAAAAAATGGAGAAACTACAGGAAAAAACGGAACAACATGAAAAAGAATTTCAATTAAGATTCCGTAACATTCAAGAGGAAACCAATGAAGACATTAGACAAATCATTATCAAACTACTAGCCAAGTTGCTATCCCAATCTGAAGAATTCATCGAATATGAGCTAGACAAGGTTTACAGAATACAAACGAATTTTTCAAGAAGAAACAAGGCCACGAGGGATGTGATTGTGCATTTTGTGAGGAAAAAAATACGAGATGAAGTATTGCTGAAAAACAATCGAAACCCATTGAATTACAAAGAAAGAAAGATTATAATATTAAAAGAATTCCCTCAACTAACCTTAACTAGAAGGAAAAAATACTTCTTCCTAACGGAGGAATTGAAAAGGCAAAAGATTAGATTCAGGTGGGAAAGAAACGAAGGCATCATGGTAACCCTGGAAGGAGAACGATACTGGCTCACATCTGAAGACAAAGCAAAAGACTTTTATAGAAAACACATACAAGGCAAAGTAAAACACTCTCCAGACACAACTCCTCCATCAACAAAAAAGAAAAAACCAAAAAGAGCAAGGCATCACTCTCCATTGGCTCTGAGCTCCAGGACAACCAAAACTCGGCCTGCCTCGGATATGTCGGATGTGGGAGGAGAAGACGAGGAAGAAGAAAAAAACGTAACAGAGGAAGAAATAATAACTGAAGAAGAAGAAACTACCAACAGAGAAAGTAATAAGAAGAAAGAAGTATACGATGAACTCGGACAGGAATGTATGTAAATTGGACCGTCAACTGAAATTCTACTCTAACAATATTAACGGAATTAATTTACCAAATAAAAGGAGAATTTTGTTCAACCAATTAATTAAAGGAAAGTATGATTTTGTGGCCTTACAAGAGACACACATTGCGTATAAACATGAGGCCTTGCTAATTAACAGAAAAATTGGAAAAGAATTCTGTTCCTCAGACCAAAAAAAAAAAGGGGTGTAGTACTTTATGTTAATGAAAATATCCCAGCTACGTTAGAGTTTAAGGATAGTGAGGGAAGATACGTAGCAGTGCTAATTCATCTAGACATGCAGAGAATACTCATTTGTAATATCTACGCTCCCAACGGCCCCCAACGTCACTTTGTTAGCGAATTAAGAAAACAGTTAACCAATTCGGACTTTGACCAATTGATTATATTAGGGGATTTCAATAGTATAATGGATATAAATTTAGATACAAGTAAAAAGATAAAAAATAAGAAACAGGCAAATTCGAGACTTATACCACAAAACTTCAAAAAATTAAAAGAGGAATTATACCTCCAAGACATCTGGCGGATTCACAATTTGGAAAGTAAGGACTATACCTTCTACTCCCACAGCCACAGGTCGTGGTCAAGAATCGACATGGTATGGCTGTCTAACTCTCTTTGCACTAAAGTAGACTATATTAATATTTTACCCAGAGATAAGTCAGACCACTGTCCAATAGAAATGCAGATAAATCAAAAAAAGACAATGAAAAAATGGAGACTGGATGATAATTTTCTCAAAAAAGAAGAAGATATAGATAATTGCAAAAAACTTACACAAGAATTTTTTAAAATTAATTGGATCCCCGAAACAAGTGACCATATTGTATGGGACACATTTAAGGCTGTCCTAAGAGGTCACTTTATTCAGCAAAAAGCGAAAAGAAATAAATTGAAAAATCAAAAAATGAATGAACTTAGCAAGGAAATAACCCTAATAGAAAAAAAGCTAAAAGAGAGACCTCACGAAGAAGGACTAGCTAGACTTCTAATGGGACTGAAAAATAACAAAAGAAATTTGGAAATGGAGCAGACAGCAAAGCAACTTAAATTCATCAAGCAGTATAGCTTTGAAAATGCAAATAAGCCAGGTGCTTGGCTAGCTCGGAAAATAAATAAAAAAGCGCAAAAACAACAGATAATCAAAATCAATAAAGAAGGAAAGACCTTGACAAGAGATGAAGATATAGTATCACAATTTCAAGACTTTTTTAAGGTACTCTATCAAAAAAATGACATAGACCCAAATGAAATCTCACAATATCTGAGCAATCAAGGACTGCAAAAAATAACAGAAAGCCAAAGGGAACTACTAAACAAAGATATAACAGACGAAGAAATTAAAAAAGCTTTAAAAATGATGAGATCCAACTCAGCTCCTGGCCCAGATGGATTTACAACAATTTTCTATAAAATTCTGGCCGAAGAGATCACGCCATTTCTAAAACAAATAATGAACTCAGCATTAAAAGAAAAAATAATCCCAGAATCTTGGAAACAAGCGGACATAATAGTAATACCAAAGAACAACACAAACAACTCGGACGTAAGGAATTTCAGGCCGATCTCACTATTGAACACGGATTACAAAATTTTTACCACAATTCTAGCAAATAGATTTAAAACATTCCTGAATAATTGGATAGGAAATGATCAAAAAGGTTTTTTACCAAACAGGCACATGAAGGATAATGTCAGATGTGTACTTGATATCATTGAATATTACGAAACATATCACCAAAAGGAAATTGCCCTAATAGCTATTGACGCTGAAAAAGCATTTGACAATTTAAATTGGGTTTTTTTTTAATTACTCATAAAAGAATTGGACATGGGTTATTATTTTGCAAATGCTATTGAGGCGATCTATACCAAACAGGAAGCAAAATTATTAATTAACGGCCATCACTCAAAAATAATTCCAATTGAAAAAGGAACAAGACAGGGATGTCCCCTTTCTCCTCTGATTTTTATTTTTGCTTTAGAAATCTTGATCAGGAACATTCGGAAAGACGACCATTTAAAAGGTACCAAAATAAGAAACCAAGAATACAAAATCCGTGCTTCCGCCGACGACATTATATGTTTCATTGAGGAACCATGTTCGCAGTTATCAAAATGGATCAATAAAATTGAAAGTTTTGGCCAGCTAGCAGGCTTTTTCATAAATAAGGAAAAAACTAAAATATTGAACAAAAACATAACAAAAGAAAGACAGAACAAATTAGAAGAATCAACGGGGTTTAAGATAGTAACAAAAATGAAATATCTTGGAATCTGGATTACTGCAAAAAATGCACAGCTACTAAAAAACAATTATCAGGACAAATGGAAGGAAATTAAAAAAGACTTACTGAATTGGCAAAATTTAAACATCTCCTTGCTAGGTCGAGTGGCGGTTATCAAAATGAATGTGCTCCCAAAAATATTATATTTATTCCAGAATCTACCCATTATAAGGACCCAAAAACCATTCGCGGAATGGAACAAAGACATTTCTAAATTTGTGTGGAAAGGCAAAAGACCAAGAATCAGTTATACTCTTATGACTGATCTAACAAAAAGAGGCGGTTTTGGTCTACCAAATTTAAAACTCTATTATGAGGCATGTGCTTTACAATGGGTGAAAGAATGGACAACTCTAGAAGATAACAACATACTGACATTAGAAGGATTCGATTTGCGCCGTGGATGGCACGCGTATGTGGGATATGATAAAAGAAAGGTCGAAAAGACTTTCGGAAATCACTTCGTGAGAGCAGCATTAATAAAAGTATGGGAGAAATATAAGAAACATTTTCACAATAAAACCCCTTTATGGATTTCTCCATTAGAATCCACTCAAAGACACATTACACAATGGACAACCTGGCCGTGTTATAAACACTTACTGATGAAAAAAAATGGAACCTACGAGCTAAAACCACAGGAAACCCTGAAGGAGAAATTCAAAAGTATGTCATGGTTTCAATATGCTATTATTAAAGAGCAATATATTAAGGACTCTCAAATTGGTTTCAATGACGCCAATACGATTTGGGATAAAATTATGCAATTAAAAAAGAAGACAATCTCCAGGATATACGATACATTACTAGAATGGTCAACAGAGACAGGAACAATTAAAAACTGCATGGTGAATTGGGCCAGAAACATAGGACACCCAATCATGCTAGATGACTGGGAACTAATATGGAACAAAAAGCTGAAGTATACATATGCAGCCGAATTGAAAGAGAATTGGCTAAAGGTCTTTCACCGCTGGTATATGACCCCTAAAAAACTCGGACAGATGTATAAATCCTACAACAATGCTTGCTGGAAATGCAAGATCCATGAAGGCTCTTTTTATCATATTTGGTGGTCATGTGAAAAGGCAAAGAAATATTGGAAGATAATACATGAAGAGACACAAACCATATTAAATAGGAAATTCCCCATCAAACCAGAATACTACCTACTTGGAATAACAGATTCAGACACACAATTTGATAAAAATGATGATATTTTATTCATGTACAGTTCAACAGCAGCAAGAATAGCATTTGCTAAAAAATGGAAATTGGCAGAAACCCCAACGAAAGAACTTTGGCTACAGAAACTAGCAGACATACAAGAAATGGACAAATTAACACTTTTACTGAAAGAATCTAGAGGAAAATGTATCAAGGAAACAAAATGGGAAAAATTTAGAAACTACTTATCAAAGTAAAAACAAAAACTGAATGACTATTACAACCTTACTATACTTGCTGATATGGAAGTAATTGGAAGACTATCTCCATACCCCCTCTCCATTACCCAACCCTTTACCCCCCTCCCCTTCCTCTACTTTCCCAACTTCCTCACACCCTTCCCCACCCTTACCTCACCTATTCCCTTTTCCTTCCCCGACCCTCGCCCAGAATTTCCCCCCCTTTCTTTTTAACCTATGTAATCGAGAAATCTTTAATAAAAATTATTTAAAAAATGAGTTTATATTTTCCAGCAACACACGAATCCAGTACATGACCATCAGCTCTAATAGCCTTCTTTACCAGGCCTTAACAATAATAAAAATGTCACAAACAAGCAATTCTATGTAACTTATTTCTATCAAAGGATCTGTTCCCTGAAAGTAAAAATTCTTTGAACGGGACATCTCAGTAACCTAGCAGCAAAGGAAGAAATTAACACTCACTTCAAATAAATCATTAAAAACTTTATTGGGAGTTTCAATTGTCGTTTGGTTAAAAGAGCATGATAGTTCAAATCTATATTAAACTGCAAATGAAAAATGTGCCCAAACATCAATACATCGTTCAATGTCTCAGCCTGTGCGACTAATACAGACTTTGAAGACTCTGCACTT
This sequence comes from Anolis carolinensis, assembly GCF_035594765.1. NCBI lineage: Eukaryota > Metazoa > Chordata > Lepidosauria > Squamata > Anolidae > Anolis > Anolis carolinensis. The sequence continues at coordinate 37,772,406 of NC_085845.1, read as the reverse complement.
CAACATCACCTTCTACCCCAGGAGATGTACATTCACATTAAACCAAATGCAGTGCCCTTGAGAGCCAGGCAAATGATACAGAGAATAAGTAATTTACCGGTACTTATCTGAACAGGAAAAACATTTTTCAGAATGCCACCATTTCCATTCATTCCATTCATTATGCTTCACCACCTTGTTTTATATGAACTCATAAACAAGTTGCAAAAGAAGTTAATTCCACAAAGCTTTTTTTAATCTGTGGGTAGAACATATTCACAGAACCAAGCTAGCTTGCTGGTCAGGCAATGGATTTTGTATTACTTAAGAAAAAGGAAGCATTACTAATTAAGGCACAAGTAGGAACTGGGGGTGGAGATGGAAAACTTGACAAGATTGTTGCCATGACAAGAAAATGGCAAAAAACTCCCATCAGATCAGATATTCCATTTTAATTTCTGAAGGTTGAGCAAACTCTTGCCATCACTTTTGCTCAATCCAAGTGGGGGGAGGAGCTCTTAGTGATCAGTGTACAACTATTTACAGAGCTTAGTCCCTCTCCAGTCCCTGCTACACTGCCATATAAAATCCAGATTATCTGCTTTGAATTGGATTATATGACAGTTTAGACTCATATTATCCAGTTCAAAGAAGATAATGTGTTTTATCTTATTTGATAATATGGATTATATGGGAGTGTAGAAAGGGCTTCCCTTTATCTTTCTTCTGATCAAATTTTACTAAGCGAGAGAAAAAAGAAATTCAGGATATTAACTTACTCTTAGGAAAACTGTGTAGAACTGCACACATGAGGTGTGCAGTCCTGTGATTACTTCAACATAGGCTCAGTTCACAATAAAACTTATACTACGTATTACAACCATATTGTCATACCCCAGCCACCTTTGGTTTCTGAACCTGATCCAGAAATGAACATGAAGCTTATTCTGACTTTTTACCCAGTCCACAGAGCTCTTTTCAATTACAACTGCCGGCTGTTGATAGCTCGGGTGATTCCTTAATTGGGAGAGAAAGCGAAAATATTACTCCCATGGATGAACCAGATGTTCTTAGTTCCCCAGAGAATGTGTCCTTCAACAGAAGGGAGTTTCTGCATCGCCAGAGATCTGAAAAACAAGGACTCCGCAGGAGTAACCGCTTGGCATCTTGAGGGGATAATGGATAGAAGGTTTTCCCTTGAGAACCTTTAGGGAGTTTGGCTTCTCTTGTTTGTGATCAATTTGGGTTCCATAAAAGTGTTTTACACCGTGGACACTACGGTGTCAAAGTTGCTATTTCCTGAGAAAGGTTCACCGACTCTAGCTCCTGCTTCTTCCAAGCCAAATTCCCAGATCTTGGCGGCCAAGCCGAGCCGCGACTTCTGAGTAGACCCGGAGTAAGTCTACTTCCTTGCCTTGTTCCTGAACCAAGTTTGCCCTCAGCTTCATCACGTTCCTGCTTTGATATCAAGAACTTTTTAGTGACTTTGGACTTTGTTATTCAGTCTTGCTTCCTTGTTATTCCCCGTTCAAGAACTTTCCAACAGTTTTGAGCGTGTTTCGGTTTCTGGACTTTGGACAATAATATTGGACATTTTCCTTCAGTTCTTTGGACTAATACATTCCTTTCCTTAAAGGACTATTATATGCTCAACCTTTCCACCTTTTCATTCCTAAATTTATAATTGTTTTAATAAAGATATTATATGATTATTGGTCTCTGTCTGGTTTCCAGTGCTCACGCTGCCTTGGGGTACAACACATATAGCTCAGAACATCAAGGCAGATAATCCACAATATCTGCTTTGAACTGGATTATCTGAGGGCCCTTCTACAGAGCCATATAACCCAGAATATCCAGGCAGATAATCCACAATATCTTCTTTGATATGGCAGAGTCCACACTGCCATATAATCCAGTTCAATGCGGATTTTATACAGCTGTGTGGAAGGGACCTTAGGTCAAGATTATTTGGGCATTGGAGGAGAACAGAGCTCTGCCAATACAGTTACCCAAGGAATTCAGTGACTGTGTACTTAACCATAATCCCTGGTTATGCAGCCATAAATCACCAAAAACATTTGGACCTTGATCTGCCATCTTGATTCCATACATATGTCCTCAAAGTTGGTGCCATGAAGAGCTTTCCAAAATCGTGATTATCTGGCTAATTTATCTGTAATAAGAAGTTTCTAACAGCACTGTTTAGTACATGAGATCCTCTGGTTTCTTACACAAAACGGAAAATTATTCTCCAGGGATGAATTTAGGCAATCCGTTTCTCCTACCAACAATAAACTTACACCAAACAAAACTCACTTCAATGGTAATTCCTCACATAATCTTGCATAACTCCTAGGAGCAGGGGTTCAATGTAAAGACTTATTTAGGGAGTAAATCAAACAGCACATTCAAATTCCCAACCATTCAACAGTTACAATGAAATACAGTCATACAACTCTACCTTAAAGATACATGCAAAGAGATAAAGAAAAAGGGAACATTTGTAAATACTGAATCAAGCAGCATGTAGTTTTGCAAAGCCAGCAGAGCTATACTAGATGCTGAACACAAATACAAGGAAACACACCCATCTGTAGGGTCAGTCTAGATTTTTCTTTTGCAAATACAGCAATCTAAAAACCCAAACGATCTGTTGGTTTTTTTTAAAAGAAACTACGTTGTGTGACAGTAAACTGCATTTCAGTATAAACACAATATCAACTTGGGTACGTAACATAAATCCTATGCCAAAATTTGTTTGACAAGTAGCTGCAAATGATCTTTTTGCTGAATATGCAACAATAACAATAACATAATACTATATACATATCTTGAACACTATGTACCAAAGGAGCTTTAATTAGGTTAATTTCTTTTTTTGAAAGCGGGGATTTACTATTCCATGCTGTGTAATCAGTAGCAAAGCCTTAGGATGCCTTACCACAGTTCACCTGTTGAAATCTAGAGTTTAGCAAAGTATTTTCATATTAATACTCTATCCAGCTGATATGCAAAACATCTTTGTTACTTAAAATGTCACATTAAAAATGAAATTTTCATGAAATTCATAATCCTGGTGTGATCCAAGCACAACAACAAAAAGAGCACTTACTGCCATTGTCGTCAGAATCCTCACTGCTGCTGGGAAATCGACCTCGTTTCATGATCTTCCCAGGTAACAGCAGGCAGCCTGTGAAGCAATACAACAGAAGTTAACCCCCAACAGTAACAGCCATCAGTTTCTGTATGAAATACCATTCCAGGACTGAATGCCCAAAAATGAAAACAAATGGCACCAAGCAGCATAAATACAAAGCATAAACATCCTAAAGATGTTTCAGTGGGAACATTATCACATGGGATGGGCAAAAAGATGTGAAGATAGATAATGATGTCTATATAGACACGATCATCCTAAGAACTTTGCATCTAGATTTAGTTTAATATTTAATAACACAACTCCACCAGATCAGATAGTGTTCCTCTGTTTATACTGTCCAGCACTTCTGAAAGGCTATACAGCTGAGGGAGGAATTCAAACAAGGACCTTGATAGAGCAAGCAGGGGATGGAAAACGAAGGAACTTATCCCAACTACAACCGAAGGCAGAAAAACAAGGGAATGTCAGACCCAATATAGGTTAAATCACAATGTTCTAAACTTTTACAATCTCTGGATGGAAGTGGTTTTTGAGTTAAGAGAAGGGACATTCACAACACAAGACCAGATATAAAAGTGAGCACGATCAAGCTTTATTTTTTATTCATGCAAAACATGGTCCTAAATTAAAGCGGGCATTTCACATAATCTATTTCCATGTGTGTCTTCATATAAAAGAAACAAAACCCTTATCTATTTCATGGCAAAAAAGAATGGGCAAAAATCTATCCCTGGAGATAAAAGGAAGTACTGTACTGAAGGATGTCAAAACGTTCCTTATAAATGAAACTGCTGCTGTAAGACCAGTCCTTGAACCCTAAGATTGTTCTTGTTCTGATTTCAAAGTTGTTAAAATAGTCAAAAGCTATCAAGGTAAAGGACAACACCAATTTTGCATAACCACTTCTATCTATTCGGGATTCCAGGTACCAATCACTCACTGATGTGACCAACATGTTAGAGAGGAATGTGCAGTAATATAGCAACTTAGGAAAAATACAGTACATAAAATATTTTCCTTATCTACTTCATTTATACTATAAAATACTGCACATGTACAATGCATAAGGCTTTTTCCAATAACTCCCTGAACAGCATAATTAGCTAGACTGCCTAGGATTCTGTATTAGATCACTGTAGCTATAACAGATCTCTCTTGGCTTGGCCTGGCTATGGGACAGAGACAACTTTGGTTGCCTTCAGAAATGACCTATGAAGGGAACTATGCAGAGGGGAGTATGTGACTCTGTCGGTTATGCTGGGTCTCTCAGCAGGTTCCAGTAACATCAGCAATGGTATCTTTCTGGGTTATTTCTTTGGGATGAGATCAGATACAGTTTTTTAAAGCTGCCAGTCTTTCCTGGAAGGAGAGGCTCAGAGAAATGGTGTTAAGGGATGCCTGTTGAACAACCTGGGTATTATACTGTGGTGTCATTCAGGGCTTGGCTCTTTCCCCCATTCTGATAAATATTTACATAAAATTGCTGGGACAGGTCATCTGGAGCTTTGAGTTCACTGTCATCAGTGTGCTGGTGACATCCAACTTTATTTCTCGTTTCCATCCAATTGCAAGAAGATGTTTCTGTAATAAACCAGTGTCCCCTGCCAGTAATGAACTGGATAAAGATGAATAAATTGAAATTATGATCCAGATAAGACAGAGATGTTTTTGGTCATTTGGAAAACAGATCAAGGAATAGGGACTTAATATTTGACTAGGAATTGTAATTTTAAATATGTTTTACATGTTTTAACAGTTTTAAATCATGCTTTAAGTAATTGTTGCTTTTTTGATTTTAACTTTTGTAATCTAATGTTTTAGTTTAACTTTTAAAAAATGTTTTGTAAGCCACCTTGAATCCCATTGTGTGATAGCAATTCAATAAATATATGGGTACTGTTTTATTATCTGGGCGGAGGCCACGCCCCCTTATGGCCTTCCATCTGGATAATGAAACAGTACCAATAAATGAAATAAATAAAATAAAATACACATGTAATGCTTTTCATTTGGTCACCAATGAGTTCAAAATTTGTACTTAAGCAAAGTCTCCTTGACAATTACCGAAAGCAATTGTTGATTTAGCAGCCTGACCTTATGAATGATCTAACACATATTCAGATCATTTTCGAAAATAATCAATTCAAAACTAATAGAACCACATTGCGACACGTCTCATACTGGGCATGCAGTGGAGCATTCATAACGCTATTTAAAATGACAAACATCCATGAGATCTGTCCAGTACATACTGGCTTGCACACTCAACATAACTACAAGGATCAGTCTTTTGAGATGAAAAATTCTGTTCTAACAAGTCCCTCTGTCAGAACTGATCCATCAGAGTGTTTTTATGCAATGAATACAGATTCTCAGTTACAAAATAAAAATAGCTAGCGAGCACCCAGTAAGCCTAAAGACCACATAGGAAAAGTGCTAAAAAGGTAAAAATAATGTTACACAACAAGTGGAAGCAAAGAATGTTCAGTGTGAATTAAAGTGACAAGTATTATAGGACATACATCAAATCTCTTGAGGCTTAGTTTGCCATGTTTCAGTTTCTAGTAACAATGAGGACTGGCCAAGCCATTAGCAGTAAAATCCCAAGGCATGCCTTCCAGGTGCAGTATTAAGAAACAGCTGCCAAGCTGATTTGCCTCTAGTCTGGTGTACAGAGGCTGAACTAGTTAGATTCTCATGCAAGTGGCACCTTCTAATATGCTGCTCCACTGGCTGCACCAAGGACACAGAGCCAAGAAAAATCAGAAAATAACCAGCTGGGGAAGAGCATGGGGAAGTAATAAAAAAGTGGGAATGATAAAACAAAAAAGCACCATCTAGTCATGTTTTAAGTTTGTTAACAATACACGAGAAGAAACATGCTAGCCACAGTCCCCTCCTGTCACCAGGCATGGAGGGTGTTGCTTCTGAAACAGATAATCTCTGCCATTCATTGAGGCTTATCCTGGGTACTTTCATACTAAACATTAACAATGTGCTTCTACTTTATCAGCCATGATTCTACTATGAAATTTTGAGATTGGCAGTTTGAGGGAGGCATAGTATTTATAATTCTCTAGTAATGGCTCACCAAATTACAAACATGACAACTTCGTAAGAAACAACTATGGGCGCTTCCAGACAGCACAAAAATGCAGATTTTAGATGGAGGACAAAAAAATTTTTGGGATCTGAGAACATGTCCCAACTCAGACCTGTCTGACTCGGGATTTATTCCCTGTAGATGGGCCCTACATTATTATTATTATTATTATCATTATTATTATTATTATGTTTATTATGTTTATTTCTCTCCACAAGGAGACTCATAGTGGAATTACAGTGCTATAAGTGCATAGTGTCAAAAGACCCTATGAATCAGTGTTCTGGCTTCTACTTAGTTGTTTCACCCTCAATGTTATATGGATTACAAATTGTGTGGACAACATATCATCCTGCAGATGTTGAACTGCAACTTCCATCACACCAGCATAGCTAATGGAGAAGACTGTCGGGAGATTAAATTAAATTAACATGTGGCAGGTACATGATCTTGAGCTAAATCCAAGATTCATTGAAATCATTGGAGCTTACGTTAGCTGTGACTAACATGTTCCACCAGTAGCTGTAGTACTAGATTTAGCTACTAAAGTGTTAAAAAAGGCAGAGGTTTACAACTTCACTCATTTATTGATTTTATGTCACTGACAGCACAGGATGCACTCAATCATAAAGAAAGAAAAAACTACTCCAATAATTTGGAGAGCAATTATCCTGTGAAGTCTAATAGCTCACAAATTGTTATTGGGGTTTTTAAAGGATTATTATGCATTTGAAACAAGGAATATAGAAAACAAATTCTGTGGCAAGTATTAACAAAGCAGCCAGTTTCTACACATTCAAGATGAAACCACTTGTATTCGTCCCCATTTCTTAAAAACAAAATAGTGGACACAGGCATACACATTTATTTATGTTGCAAATCATTAAAATAATGTATAGACATTCTTCAGTCAGCAAAGTCTCTGACAAAGAAGCTGTTTTTTACAAAGTCTTTTTTATGATCTCTTAGCTCTCTTTTTCATTCTTTCCTCTGTCTAGCTAGATGTCTTTTTAGCAGAATAGGCAACAGGAGGATTTTTAAGAGAGGCTTCAGAAACAAATTGAACTGCTCTGCTTTTTGGGATGTAGGAACGTATATCAATTTCTTCTACATTATTTTTGCCTCTGCTATCAACATTTGTCTTAAAGAAATAATGCCCACAAAACATTTATATATCACTATACTAAAAACTAAACTAAATTAAACTACATGTTTATCCTACCTGGCATAGATATAATGGATAAATATTTGGCTGAAAACCTGGAAACTGGAGCCCTACAACTCAATAAAGACAATATCACACTAAACAAAAAAAATAGACTTGGAAAAGTTATTTTTAGACTACAAATCCCAATCTCTATCAGCCAGCATGACCTGCAGTTTTGCTAAGTTGGAGATTATGGAAGCTCACAGAACACAGAGGGGGCTTCCAGTCATGGTTTAAACCCACGCTGAAGCAGGTTTAAAAAACTCGCTTCAGCGTGGGTTTAAATTTACATGTCTGCCCCCCCCCAAAAAATGGGCTTATTGGGATAGCATGGGGACACCCCCCCCCCCTCCAAAAAAAAAAAAAACAACCAAAAACGCCCTAAAACTTGTAAAACTTACCGGGCTGCCTTTACGGTGGTCTTGGAGTGGCCCTGATGTGTAGAAATGACACATCAAGAGATGGGAGCGAGGAGCGATTTTCCTCCCCCCCCCCCCCCCCCCCGATCTCCTGGTGTGTCATTTCTATACATCAGGAGGGTTCCAAGACCGCCATAATGGCAGCCCGGCAAGTTTTTACAAGTTTTAAGGGCAGTTTTGAGGGAAGGGGTGGGCGCCAACTCACTCCTCTGAGCTTTTGGAAGCCCCAAGAAGCAAGATGGCTGTGGGGACTCACCCCCAGGTAGTCCTAGGACTACTCATGGATGAGTCCCCACAGGCCCAATGTCCCATTAGACCCAGGCCTTTCAGGAAGGCCAGGATTGAATAGGTTATCTAATTAATTTGGGACAAAGCAGGGTTTTGCTTTTACCTGAGGCATTCTTTGGATGCTTCAGGCAAATGCCTGACAGGCCCCACATTTTTTGACCTATCTGGAAGGGCCCAGAGTTGCAAGAGACCACAAGGACCATCCAGTCCAACCTCTCTGTCATACAGGTGTAATATAAAATCTAACTTTTCTGAGCTCCATATAAACTGATGGTCTGACTCTGTGTAAAGGCCTAAACATACATTTTAGTATCTACAGTGTTTGTATAAACATATCCAATGTTTGCCATATGGTTTTAGTTTCAATCAAGTGAAGTACAGCAAAACTCTCTTATTCACAGATACAATATACAAATTTTTACTTACAGTAACTATGCCCCACAAAATATCCACTCCTCCCCCATAAGTGTTTGTGGGTCTGGCTAGGTCCTCCAATGACATTCTATGGTATGTTTCTGCTCAAGTATAGTCAAACTATAGGCCATATTATTATCCATGATTTCAGGTATCTATGTCTATCTTGGAAGGTATCTCCATGGGTATGGAGATCATACTAGTGTTCATCATATATCTCTGCCTAAAATTTCTGTTAAAATTATGTCTGATTGAAATTAGGCATATCAGAAATGTGTTATACCTAAAAGGGAAGAAAGCCATGCTAGCTAAAAAGGGATTTTCTATTTATTAATAACACAATTTCTCATTAAAATGTTTATTGCTTGTTTGAGTGCTTTTTTGCCTAATTTTACACCCTCACACTACAACTGTCACAGGCCTGTTTTCTTGTTTAAGAAGTGTTCAAGGCTAATGACCAAACACATAAACACACACAGGCACACAGCATCAAAAATGTCAACACATAGTTGAGTGAAAAATAACAGCATTGAATACTAGTTCCTCGTGATTTTCTGCTCAGACTCTCCACCTGTAGATAATTAAGAAAGGATTTAAATCTAGATTTTTAAGAGAAGAGTATTCGCTGGACAAAATGAGGCTGTCATCTGAGGCAGCAGTTGGGGCATCAATACAGAGGAGGAAAAACATATGCTATGGGATTGGCTTTGCACTTGCTAAGCCATACTTTATGTGCAGTAGAAGAAAATATCCCATTGGCAATGTTGAAGAAAGGTTCAACTGCCAGTCCTATGTTTCTCCACGGAACGGAAACTGATTCTATCTTATTATTTGCTTCAGGCAGCAAAACATTGTAGATCAACCTGAGTATTCAAATGCAGATATCCAGAAATATGAATGGATATAGGCCTATGGTTACACTGCATGATACTTCTAAATAAGCCATTCAGCTTTCACATAAAACTTTAATGGTGTAAAACACTGTGAAAATGTTGATGGCACACCTCTATCACAAATGCTGATAGCACACACCTTATGAATGTGGGACGAATGAACTGCTACACTTGACATGCTCCTATTTACACTTTTCCTCCTCATACCATAGAATCATAGAATAGTAGAGTTGGAAGAGACCTCATGGGCCATCCAGTCCAAACCCCCACTAAGAAACGGGAAATGAGACAAATAAAAATATCATTTTGATATTTTCCCAGAAAAGCTCCACCTGTCCCAAGGCTAACAAACAATACTTTAAAAACTGCTCCATATCAAAGATTACAAACCTGAGAGTAAGAACCATTGAATTATTGCTAATGGCACTATTTATTATCTAGCGCTTGTATCACTGTGGTGGCTCCTCCACAGTATTACACAATAGAAGTTTCTACCGGGATCCCACCCTGAGAATCAGAGTGAAGGAGCCCTCTGACCACTTGAAAAACTCTGTTGGTCTGTTTGTTGCCAACATGATGCAGCACCAGCGACGGCGACAGGGGCAGTCGCATTGGCGATAGCAACAAACCGTGGCTAGCAGACAGATAATAAAAGTCAGCCACAGCAAGAGTCCAGCCTACTCCTGCAGCGCCCAGGCAGTGATAGAATGCGGCAGTGATACACAAGCAGCCAGCAAAACAGGTGGAAACAACTGCCGGTGCATCGCCAGTCCTCCTTGGGCAGCTGACGACCAAACCCCAGCAGCCTCTCTAAAGGGGATCACTAAAAGCAGCCCGCAACAATGGCGGCATGCCAAAGAGGTCAGCAAGGATAGAAGCATTGTGGGAGCGGCAGAAGTGTGCAGGCAGCCTGCACAACAGCTGACATCATCGGCCGCCCACCCTGCCAATCTTCTTTATGGAGCCGATACTCACCCACTTTTGGCAGTCTCACCAACAGGGAATCTGCCAGCAATGGCCCCCAGCAATGGTTGAAGATACCAGCAGAGATAGGCCAGCAGAAGGAGCAGCGATACATGGGCAGGACTCAGGCAGCCGCTAGCAAATGAATCTGTGGCCGGGTGCATTGCCAATTTTCCACTCAGAGCAGCTGAGATGAGAGAACCACATGCTATGGCGGATACATGCATTAATACAACAAACCCATATATCAAAACACACCACTAAGCAAAGTGATAAGACAAGATAGAAAAGTGATGGAGAAAAAACAAAACCACCTATGAAGATCGGAAGTCAATAAACTTTCCCCTTTTTCCTATCCCTCCTTCACTTTATCTATCCTTCCCCCATTCCTCCCCCCCCCCCCCCCCCCACTCCTATAACTTTCCCCCTTGGCTCTCAGAATCCAAGGATTTTTATTTTTCGTATAATGTCTTTATTTTTAGTTAAATGTTTAAAATAATTTGAATAAAATTGTTTTTTTTAAAAACACACCATTATAAAATTTATAAAAATAGTATTTGTTGAAGGTTCCACCTTGGTTCCATAGATAATAAAAATCGGGACCAGTCAAGAAATCAAAAGACAAATAAGATTTGAAAAGGCAGCTATAAAGAAACTACAAAAGACTATAAGTGCATAAATGTATCATTAAATGCTAAAGACACAATAATTCATGCCACAATATTTTCAATTTCCACATATGGATATTGAACAGTGAAGAAAATTGACAGGCTAAAAAAATCAACTCATGTAAAATATGGTGCTGAGCACAGTCCTCTCTAGACTGCCAAAAAGACAAATAAATGAGTCCCAAAATAAATCAAGCCTGAACTCTCACTATAAACCAAAATGACTACACTGAAGCTACTGCATGTTGGATGTGTCCAATAAAGTCATGACTCATCTGAAAGGAAAGTGCTGGCATTTGGTAATCTGAAATAGGAAGTTTGCAGGATTTGTGTATGGCTGTTGACAACATGATCGCCTGGAGGCCTCCCACATTCATGGAGTTCTGGAAACCGACTTTATTGGACATAGCAATAACAACAATAACAGTGACTGCCATTATTCTACAGATCCATAGTCATCAGAATTAAGATTTCAATTAAGTATACAGCAGTGTTTTACATCAGGTAATCCCAAATGTCATAGACGAAGTAATAAATACCTTGTTGCTATGGTCAAATAGTTGGGCATTTGACCCTTTCTCAGTAATAAGAAAACGTAACTTGAGAATAAACCAGTCAAACTTCTTCTGCGAAGGAACAAGCAACAAAGATTTTGCAAAGTAAAACTACAACATACAAACTCATTAGAATTTTGTGAGTAGCAAGAAGTAATGGATAAAAGAATAAATCAGGTACAGTTTCAACTTTTTGCTGATTCAGTACTTTAGAGCAGAAACACAGTTCTAGTCCCTATAGGATCAAATGTGAATCTGAAGACATTTCCCAAGTGTCTCTCACGTTGAGTTTGAAACAATAACGAGAAGGGAAGTGTCTTCTTGTAAATCAACAAGTTTTTTTTAAAAGTGGAGTACGGTACTCATGACCAGTTTTTACAGCAAAGATGAACACTGGTGCCCAAAACTTTTCAGACAACAACACTTTATTTGTACTCCACCCTAACAAAATGGCAAACATTCAATGCTGAAAACAATGATAAATCAAATCAAAACAGTGGATAAAACAATCTCAAAATAAATTTATAAAACTAAATAAAATAATACATAATTGAACTTAAAAAACATAAAACCAATCACACACAATTTCCACAGGTTAAAGTAGGTGTCCAATATCTAGACGAGGATATCTATATATATAAAAGAGTGATGGGATCCTAGCAACCAACAAAACAACAAAACTAAAGGCCCCCCCAACCTCGAAATTTGACAACACAACCCATCATCCATGTCTCCAGGTTGATACAAGAAAACGAAAAGAAAAATAAAGTCCTAATTAGAGGGAGAGGAATAATTGTTTTTATCCAATTGCTGCTAATTAGAAGGCTAAGCTCCGCCCACTTGGTCTCCTAGCAACTCACTCAGCCCAGGGGACAGGCAGAGTTAGGCCTCACTTAAGCCTCTTCCACACTGCCTATAAAATACAGATTATCAGATTTTAACTGATAATGTGTAGACTCAAGGCCCTTCCACACAGCTATATAACCCATTTAGAATCTTATATTATCTTCTTTGAACTGGATTATCTTGACTCCACACTGCCATATAATCCACTTCAGTGTGCATTTTATCCAGCTGTGTACAAGGGGCCTCATATAATCCAGTTCTAAGCAGATAATATAAGATTATAAATATACAGTAGAGTCTCACTTATCCAACATAAATAGGCCGACAGAACGTTGGATAAGTGAATATGCTGGATAATAACAAGGGATTCAGGAAAAGCTGATTAAACATCAAATTAGGTAATCATTATACAAATTAAGCACCAGAACATCATGTTATACAACAAATTTGACAGAAAACGTAGTTCCATGCGCAGTAATACTATGTAGTAATTACTGTATTTACAAATTTACCACCAAAATATCACAATGAATTTAAAACACTGACTACAAAAACATTGATTACTAAAAAGCAGACTGCGTTGGATAATCCAAAACATTGGATAAGCGAATGTTGCATAAGTGAGATTCTACTGTAATATGAAATAATTACTGTGGTAGAATAATATAAAACAATATAAACTCTAAAACCAGGACAGTAAATAAAGAGCAAAACTCTCAAACCAGGGAAATTGGGAATTCCACATATGAAACAATCAGGACCAGCTAACACCTCCCAAGAAAGGATTCTACCAGAAAGGAAGCTGGGAATGGAGTGAAGCAGTGTGTATTACCAAAGTCATTATTATTACTATCATTACTATTATTACTATTATTATTATTATTGTGTTGCTGTGCACCGTGAAAATGAATACAATCTGGTTCCAAGTATTCACAAACACTAAAATCAGAATATATCAAAATTACTGTGGTATAATAAAACAGAACAATACAATCTCTAAAATCAGAACACTAAATAAAGAACAACACTCTGAAAACGGGAATTCCACACAGGAAGTAATCAAGGCTAGCTAACACCTCCCAACAAAGTATTCCCATCACCAAAGTCTGCCAAATCCTCTCTTTTCTGAGGACCACAGACAGTAGAAGCACATAAAATATCACAAACAACACCACTCTGAAAACAAGGGAATTCCAGACAGAAAACAATCAGGGCCAGCTAACACCTCCCAACAAAAAGTTCACTCAGGGAGGAAACAACCAGGCTTTAAAGCTACAAGGCCATTACATGCTAATCATTTCCCCTAATTGCAGCATTCATACTTGCCTTCAACAGGAAAAAAACCAATCAGAAATACTGTATATTCACAACCTTTAGGAAATAATATCCCCTGATGGCACTGCGTGTTAAAGCGCTGAGCTGCTGAACTTCTGGACTGAAAGGTCGCAGGTTTAAATTGGGGGAGTGGAGAGAGCCCCCACTGTTAGCCCCAGCTTCTGCCAACCCAGAAGTTCAAAAACATGCAAATGAGAGTACATGAATAGGTACCGCTCCGGTGGGAAGGTAACGGCGCTCCATGCAGTCATGCCACATGACCTTGGAGGAGTCTACGGACAACGCCAGCTCTTCGGCTTACAAATGAAGATGAGCACCAACCCCCAGAGTCAAACACGACTGAACTTAATGTCAGGGGAAAACCTTTACCCTTTACCTTAACTACCACCAATTCCTCAATACTTTATTTCCCATACCACCATACTTCGCCACAGCAATGCGTGGCCGGGCACAGCTAGTCTTGGATAAAATGTTTGCTGAAACATACAGAAATGCTTTCTGGGGTGGAGAAAGATGGAGAAATATCTCTCTATTCTTTCTATGTTATTTATGCTTCTGTTATTAAAATATCTCTTAAGGACATAATGCCCAGAAATATGTCTACTACTTCATTAACTCAGGTGTAATTATATACCTCATTTTGCCTGAAGAAGCTCCCGGTGGCACAGCGGGTTAAACCGCTGAGCTGCTGAACTTGCTGACCAAAAGGTCGGCGGTTCAAATCCGGGGAACAGGGTGAGCTCCCACTGTTAGCCCCAGCCAACCTAGCAGTTCGAAACATGCAAATGTGAGTAGATCAATAGATACCGCTCCAGCAAGAAGGTAAATGTGCTCCATGCAGTCATGCCAGTCACATGACCTTGGAGGTGCTGGCTCTTCAGCTTAGAAATGGAGATGAGCACCAACCCCCAGAGTCCGGACACAAATAGACTTAATGTCAGGGGAAAACCTTTATTTTTTTGCCTACAATGAGCCGCAGTGGCGCAATGGTTTAAACCCTTGTGCCGGCTGAACTGCTGACTTGAAGGTTGGCGGTTCGAATCCATGAAATGGGATGCGCTCCCGTCTGCCAGCCCTAGCTTCCCATGTGGGGAAATGAGAGAAGCCCACCACGGGATGGTAACACACCTGGGCGTCCCCTGGGCAATATCTTTGAAGACAGCCAATTCTCTCACACCAGAAGCCACTTGCTTCAATTTGCTTCTGACACGATAAAAAAGCCTAAAAACTAAAAGACTAAAAACTGGAAAGAAAAACACAATAATAGTGCAATACAGAACAAAGGTAAAATGTTTTAACTCAGTAGCACCAACACTGACAAGTGTGAAGTTCAATCTCTGGCATCGCCAGTTAAAGCAGCTATGGGGAACATTTGGCTCTATGATTACTGATAGACTACATCTCCCACTAGTTCTGCCCAACATAGCTGAGGAATGATGGGGAGCACAATCCAGTGACATCTGACTACATATATCCTTCACCAATCAGCTGAATGATTGAGAAAGGTGCTTGGCCCAAGAACTGGTCCTACCAGCCTGTGTCAACAATATTAAGCTGAAGAAAACTATATATCCTGCAGTAAGGCAGCATCTTTTATTACTACGAAGGAACAACCCAAGTTCAAAATTGGATAGTACAAAGGAACTCATGTTTGGAAATACCAAAGCTAGCTTAACAGAAACAGTTTTCTTTTTTCAGAATGAAAGATTTCATTTTAAATCTACCTCAGTTATTCAATATTCACATTCCCCTGGAACTCTAGATCATCTTTCTTTCATAAGTGAGCACCACCTACTAAGTAAACCACCTCTTGATCACTAATTCCTAAAGCTACCTAGAACTGATTTGCTTTCATCCAAATCTGTTTAAACAATATCATACATGAATCTTGTCCAAAGACTCTTCACCTATTCATCTCAAACGTGCCACCCTTAATTTCTGCAGAAAGGCAACCATGCCGGTAAATAAAATCCCATTGACTTAAGAATACATACACACACTCCATAAGAAATAGTCACCCATTTGTCAGCAATTTAGAAAGAGTTATCCACTCTTAGGGAGCAAAGTGTGTTAAAGCACTGAGCTGCTGAACTTGCAGACCGAAAGGTCCCAGGTTCAAATCCCGGGAGCGGAATGAGCGCCCGCTGTTAGTTCCAGCTTCTGCCAACCTAGCAGTTCGAAAACATGCCAATGTGAGTAGATCAATAGGTACCGCTCCGGCGGAAAGCTAACGGCACTCCATGCAGTCATGCCAGCCACATGACCTTGGAGGTGTCTATGGACAACGCCGGCTCTTCGGCTTAGAAATGGAGATGAGCACCAATCCACAGAGTCAGACATGACTGGACTTAACATCAGGGGAAACCTTTACCTTTACCTTTTTACTATCCACTCTTAAGAAGCTACTATATCACAAATGTCATACAAGTATGACAAATGGAGGGATGTGGGAACACCAGTTCCTAGATTTCTAAAAACTTCTGAATTTCAACCCACATGTAGAATATTAGTCAAATCCTATAACTTTCAAAGTGAGCCATTTCCTAAAGTGCTGAATCAGCAACCTAAGAGAATCCTGTGGTCAGCACACATCTCTAATACTGATATGTATCTGTCAGTGTAGCCTGATGTAAGTTGACCACTAGCATCCAGAGAAAATATACAATTATTATTTTAATAGCTGAGAAGAAAGAAGTTTCTATATGGACATTAAATGTGCATCCCCGGGTCAAAGCTTTTATAACTTGTGTTTCCTCCCAGAGTACTTTTAATGACTTCCATAAGCCCCTGGGTAAACAGGAATTATAATTCAAGTTCTGACAGATCATTAACTATAACAGTGTTAACGGTTGCCTCCATAATAAACCTCACAGAACTACTAAACACAGCACAGGGCTAATGCAAATGTATACCCTGAAGTTAAAACTATGCCATTTGCATTTCTCTAAAATAGCCCATGAACTGAAGCAATGCTGGTTAAACTGGGACCTAATTAGCACATCTAGGCTAGAGAGCATTTTGAAACCATTTTAATATATGTGCTAAAAAGGACACACTCTAGTTGTGGGCTATATGTAAATGAATGGCACCTAAAGCCAGTGGGTAATATATGCATGGGTGCCCTTCAGTTACACTCAGTTGACTTCTGTAGATGTTTTCCCTAGTTTTGCACCACTACAGAATATGCACGTATTAGTAGGATAATTCAACATTATCCTGAATCTTTGTAGCTATTTAAACCTCCATGAAGAGGACAACTAACTTACTTTGATTTTGAAGGCTGTCAAGGACTCAGGCAGTGATGAATTAGTTCACGTGTGTCTAGCTTAATCTACCTTTCACCCACCAGATTTATTTGGTGACCTAAGCATGGAGGGAGCTGTCACCTGAATCAATTTCAGCAGGAAATAGCAGCATGATGTCGCAGCAGTAAGCACTAAGAGGGTGCTGGATTTTGCTGTGTAACAGTTCTGCACCCTGGGAAAGAAACCAGAGATACTGGAAGGGAAATGTACAGCTGCGAGGAAGAGGGGCTTTTATTTTAAACATATGTGTTAACAACTCAGAAGAACTGGACTAGAATCTACAGCTGGAAGAAGCAGCTTGTCACTAAAATGTGCAACTCTTGCTGTGCAGCAATATCCCACAGAGTAGAAGATCTTCTAGGAACAGGGCGTATTTTATCAGATAAAACAAATGGAGAACAGACATGCAACCTAGGGCTCTTCCACACAACCATATAATCCAGAATATCAAGGCAGAAAAGTCCCACAATATCTGCTTTGAACTGGATTATCTAGGTCAACACTGCCATATATTCCAGTTCAAAGCAGATAATGTGGGATTTTATTCAGCTGTGTGGAAGGGGCCCTAGACAATCTATTTAAGGAATTAAGCAAAATAGGAAAGATACGTAGATGTTTTATTACAGTAGCCAGCCACATATTCTTATAGACCAGTGGTTCTCAACCTGGGGTCCCCAGATGTTTTTAGCCTTCAACTCTCAGAAATCCTAACAGCTAGTAAACTGGCTGGGATTTCTGGGAGTTGTAGGCCAAAAACAACTGTGGACCCCAGGTTCAAAACCATTGTTATAGACATTAATGAATTCTTAGTCAAAGATACTGAAGCAGGTTATATGTGCCAGAATGTGACCATAGTCTTCATAATGGCAAAGATAAAAAAAAATCTATTCTGTTCAAAGTTGCACATGTGTTGTGCCTAAATGGTGTCCTTTGTCACCTAATGAATACAGCAGAAACTCAAGACAGGCTGCCACTTCTAGGGATGTACACATTGAACGGAACATTATAAATTCGAATAATAATTGGCAGCATTCATTATTATCATGTACGCTGGAACTCAATCGACAGACCCAGTTTTTTGAACTGAACATGCCTATCTGTATTTTATGTGTTTTATGAATACTGATGTAAGTTAATAATAATTTTAACTGATTTATATTGCACTGTATAATTTTTATATATGTGTTTTTTATAAGCCGCCGTGAGTCCCCTGTTGGGTGAGAAGGGCAGGATATAAATATTGTAATAAATAAATAATAAAATAAATAAGGGTGGTGAGAAAGATTTAAACATTCAAGATTACTCAGGTGTATTTCAGACCAATAGCTATTGGACTAAAATATACCTGTATAATCTTGAATCTCACAATGCAACCTTTTATGTTAGTGTCTAAATTTAAGGCACATGCATACCTATTAGTGATTGTGTGTACATGTGTCTTTAATCGCCTGCCAACTTGTGTTGACCACATTAACTTCATAGTTTTCTTAAACAAGGAATACTCAGAGGTGGTTTTGTCAGTTCCTTTCTCTGAAAGGTAGTCTAAAGAAGTGACAAACTACTGGAGATCTCTATTTTTAGGATTAATTTTATGGCAGCACTCAACTAAAACACTCATGTCATTTTTTTTCCTTTCTAGATCTCCCTGAGTCTGTATCACTGCTCCTATTTAAGAGACCTGCAGAACTGGAAAGATTGCAAACTTTTGTGGGATTCTTGATGGTCTTAATAAAGGTATAACCTTCCTGTGGAGTGAGTGTTAACAGTAAGATATTTATAATCTCAAATATAGGAAAAAACTAAATGTAATATGAAAGGAGGTAGTGCCATCCATACTTTACTTATTCTATGATTGAGTAGCACCAGTTCATTGGATATGGAGGTTAGGACATTCCTGCAAATCAATATTGAGAATTTCTTCAGAAATACAGTAGAGTCTCGCTTATCCAACGTAAACAGGCCGGCAGAACGTTGGATAAGCAAATATGTTGGATAATGAGAGATTAAGGAAAAGCCTATTAAACATCAAATTAGGTTATGATTTTACAAATTAAGCACCAAAACATCATGCTATACAACAAATTTGACAGAAAAAGTAGTTCAATACGCAGTAATGCTATGTAGTAAGTACTGTATTTACGAATTTAGCACCAAAATATCACGATGTATTGAAATCATTGACTACACAAATGCGATGGATAATCCAGAATGTTGGATAAGCGAGTGTTGGATAAGTGAGACTCTACTGTACCTGTATTTAACTCAAGTCAAATGCACCATCGAATCTAACACACACCACAATTTTCAAAACCCTGAAACTGAAAAAAAGTATTTACTGGCAGATGTAATGCACAGAGGCAAAATGTGCATTCTTTGTAATCTGGCCCAAATAGTGTGCATTACAGTGGCTACAGGCTTGTAATTTCCTCTTTAAAAACAAAAGTGTTAGAACACCAAAACTTTCAGCAATGGCTCAATGCTATGGAGTTATGGGGGTGTATCATGGGGGCTGCCAAAAATGTTGACATCTTATCAAACTACAAATCCCAGCACTGCATAGCATTGAGTAATGGCAATTAAATTAGAGATGATGGCCCTCAAATAGGAGCTCCAGGAGCTCCTGAATAGCTTCCCCTTTTGATTTGGCTCAACACTAATCTAATGTGCACCCTCACTTTGGGAAGGTAATATAGCGAAAAAGGTGAGCATTAAATTTGAGCAAATATGGTATACCAGAGTGATGGTAAGGTGCATCAACATTACAGAATTAATTAAGTTTGACATCACTTTAATTGCCATGACTCATGGGGTTTGTAGTTTGATGAAGCAACAGGACAATTTAGCAGAGAAGGCTAAAGATCTTGTAAAACTACAACTGATTCCATAGAATTGAGCCTGTGTCAAACTGTATTAATTCTACGATGTAAATACACCCTTATATAGCTTAAATCAAAGTGTTTGGTCTGACCAAAGCAAACTCACTAAATCAGAGTTTCTCAAACTATGTTCCTCTAATTATTTTGGACTTCAGCTCCCACAATTCCTAACAGCTGGAAAGCTGGCTGGAACTTCTGGGAGCTGAAGTCCAAAACACCTAGAGGAACAGAGTTTGAGAAACACTGCACTGAATTAATGGAGCTTACATATAAATATTGATTTATGTAAGTTCTTTTGACTGAATATTACTACTATGGAAACAAGAACAAAGTTTAGGCTTTTAAAGACTCCCTCCCACTTCCAATTCCCACCTTGTTTACATACAGATCGAAACATGGGTGGCTCTATTTTACATGAGTCTGCAATGAAAATTCCAAGAAATAAAGAATGCCCAGTATCGTAGATAAGATGAATTTGCTAAACTCCTGGGGACCTGACTCTACCAACAGTTTAACCAGGAGGGAAGTGTGAGAGGTCAGTATTTTTAAAGTTTCCTTTGCCATATGAGGAAGTATTCAAAAAACGGATTTTCCCTTTTTTAAAAACGTCAGTTTTCAATAGGTCCTTTCAAAGATTCTCGGAAGATGCAACAACCTCCCAGATTTTTGCAGAGCCCACATAAAAGGGGTTTTCCCCAACAGTCCATGCAAGCAAGCCATACTTTGCCAACCGGTTTTGCAGTGTCCAAGCACTGCAAGCTGGGGAAAACAGCAAAAGAAAAGGACAGCATACACGCAATTTTGCATTCCAAAAAAAGGGAAGCCATCAAAGAGCCCAGAGTACACAACCCCAGAGGAGAAACGGTGGCAGGGAGTGAGTGGATAGCAAGGAAGAGGCTGGTACCTTCCAGCATCCTGGGCTTTCCATTTGAAACTGCCCAGTCTTCCTCCTCCTCTCTCCGCTCCGCCTCCTCCTCCCTGCTTCACCAATCCGCTCAGACCCCAGTTGCAAATCAAACTTGGTGCTGCTGCTGCTCTTTCCCAAAAGTCCGCCTCTCCAAGCAACCATGCAGCCACCTCCTCTTCTTCCTCACCGCCCCCTGTGCACCCAAAATCTCCATGTTGCAATGTCTGGGGAAGAGAGGAAGAAAAAAAGCAGGGAAAGGAGGAGGGAGGGGATGGAGAGGCATGGACAGGGCAGCCCCAGAGATGAATGCCCTCCTTCCTTCCCTCCCGCTCTTCGACAGTTCTGGAAACTGGATCACCTCTTGTCACAGGAAACCATCCAGCAAGCAAGCAAGCAAACAAACGCCCTCTGGCCTCCACCCACGGGCGAGAAGGGAAAATACACACATCATTTTTACCCATAATACACACACACACCACAAAGGGTATGAGGCGAGGGATGGATATTGTGTATGTGTTTGGGAAGAAGGCAAATTGATGGGGAGAGAAGACACTGCTTTGTCTTTATTTTTTATCAAGGAGCTTGAGAGCTCTCCAATTGCACTCTGCTATTTTTCTCTCTTGGTCTTCCTTTACAACTGGAGGCGGGGAAGAGAGAGACAGACCGTTAGGTGGCAATGATGCAGGCATTTGAAAACACCACCACCCACAACTCATTTTTTTTTACTAGAGGCAGACAGGGAATTGAGACTTTGCTGTATTACTATGTTATATATCATCTAAAATATCCTATATATGAAATATTATACAAAAATTTTGTATCATTTTATATTGTAACGAAATAATATTATATTTGTAATACATTATCGCATTATAATATATCATAATATAATAAAACATTCTTTCCATTCCTGAGTTATTTAACAACCCGTACCAGCTCCATCTGGGCTTCTAAGAGTGCCTCTAACTGCCATGGCTCATTGTTATGGAATCCTGGGAAGTGTAGTTTTACAAGATTTTAGCCTTCTTTGCCCAAGAGTACTAGTGCCTCACTAACCTACAACTCCCAGGATCCCAAAGCATTGGGCCATGGCAGTTAATAGTGATGGCAAACTGCTTTTATAGACGTACGTGTATAAGTGTATTTGTGGTGTTCCTGCAGTGTTTATGTATGTTAATTGTCTGTAACCCGTCTCAAAGCATGAGGAGAAGTGGGTAAGAAATAAAATTATTATTATTATTATTAGTAGTAGTATTTATTCCAGAGTGTAAGCTTTTCCCTGTGATGTATCAAAGGCCCAGCGCCAATGTTTCTTTCTCTAGATTATAACTGAGACTTAGAGCAATTCCACACTGCCCTTTATCCCAGGATCTGATCCCAGATTATCTGCTTTAAACTGGAATATAGGAGTCCCCACTGCCAGATTTTTTTTTCAGTGTCAGGAGTGACTTGAGAAACTGCAAGTCGCTTCTGGAGTGAGAGAATTGGCCGTTTGCAAGAACATTGCCCAGGGGACGCCCAGATGTTTTTGATGTTTTACCATCCTTGTGGGAGGCTTCTCTCAGGTCCCCGCATGGAGCTAGAGCTGATATAGGGAGCTCATCTGCGCTCTCCCCGTGGGATTCAAAACTGGCAGCTTGCAGATCAGCAGCCCAACCTTCAAGTCACAAGGCTTTAACCCACTACTCCACCGGGGGCTCCTCCCACTGCCAGATAATCTGAGATAAACAGATATTCTGGGATCAAATCCTGGGATATAGGGGCAGTGTGGAAGGCCCTTAAGGCCCCTTCCATGCAGCTGAATAAAATCCCACATCATCTGCTTTGAACTGGGATATATGGCAGTGTGGGCTGATAACCCAGTTCAAAGCCGATATTGTGGGATTTTCTGCCTTGATATTCGGGGTTAGATGGCTGTGTAGAAGGGTCCTAAGGCTGTAAATTATGCTGTGTAGAATTATTGCCATTTGACACCAGTTTATTCTGTGGCATGGTCCAATGTTATGAAAATCTGGGGTTTGTAGCAGGGGGAGGCAGCAACACGCTTTGTCAAGAGAAGACGAAAAACCTTGTAAAACTAGAATACCCATAGTTCCATGATAAGGAAAGTGGTGTAAAAACTGCATTAATTCCACAGTGTAGATCAGGCATGGGCAAACTTGGGCCCTCCAGGTGTTTTGGACTTCAACTCCAACAATTCCTAACATCTGGTAAAATTGTGGGAGTTGAAGTCCAAAACACCTGGAGGGCCGAAGTTTGCCCATGCTTGGTGTAGATGCACCCTCAGCAAAATTGGCAGGGTCCTGAGGTAAATTTTAAGGCTGGGCCACCTCAATTTCTCCCCCTCAGAGGCACAGAGAGACTATTCTATGGCCCCTTCCATACAGCTAAATAAAATCCCACATTTTCTGCTCTGAAGTGGAATATATGGCAGTGTGGACTCGGGGCCCTTCCACAAATTGAATAAAATCCCATATTATCTTCTTTGAACTGGGTTATATGGCAGTGTAGACTCAGATAACACAGTTCAAAGCAGGTATTGTGGAATTTCGGCCTTGATGTTCTGGGTTATATGGCTGTGTGGAAGGGCCGGGCTGTGGTGCAGGCTGGTTAGCAGCCAGCTGCAACAAATCACTCTGACCAAGAGGTCATGAGTTCGAGGCCCGCCCATGCCTGCTTCTCGTCTCTGTTCTATATTATGGCATTAAATGTTTGCCTTTATGTGTGCAATGTGATCCTCCCTGAGTCCCCTTCGAGGTGAGAAGGATGGAATATAAATGCTGCAAATAAATAAATAAATAACTCAGGTCAAAGCAGATGTTGTGAGATTTTCTGCCTTGATATTCTGGATTATATGGCTGTGTGGAAGGGCACTATGACACACACAAAAAGGGGGAGCATCTACTCGGAATTAATGCAGTTTGATGCCACTTTAACTGCCATGGCTCAATGCTATAGCACAGGCATGGGGCAAAAACACCTGGAGGGCTGAAGTTTGCCCATGCCTGCATGTGATTGTTTTCCTGGTTATTTCGCCTTCTCTGCCAGAGGGCGCTTCACCAAGCTATGTCTCCCATGATTCCAGAGCCTTGAGCCATGGAGGTTAAAGGGGTGTCAAAGTGCATTAATTCCACAGTGTGGACACACCCGCCGAGGCCGTGCACCTGCCCGCCTCTTCGGTCTGGTGGCGCTTGAGGAAGCGCAGCCTGAGGGAGAGAGAGCAAGGCCCGCCTCTCAGGAAAAAGAAGGAAGGAAAAGGATGGGAGGAAGGGCAACGCACGGAGCCTCCCAGCCCCTTCTGCGACGATTCGGATCCCAGGGCAACGCGGCCTTCCCCCTTCTTCGCCCTCCGCGCCAAAAACGGAGGGAAACCCGCTGCCATCCAGACGGGAAGCAAACCAGCGCCGTCGCCCACGGCTCCGACACTTCCCCACACGCCCCTCGCTCCCACGTTGTGTCCATACGTTCAAACACGTGGGCTTACAACTTGGGGCGGCAGAAGAGAGGGGCAGCCACTTCTGCTGAGCTTGCTTATATATATTAAATACCATTATTCAATATATAAGCAAGCCCTCTTTGCTTAGAAGTGTCTCCCTCAAAGGTTTCTTCTCTTCAGCAACACTAGAAGTCTTTGAGGTTTGTCTTCAGGCCCCTTCCACAGAGCAGAATAAAATTCCACATTATCTGCTTTGAAGTGAGATATATGGCAGTGTGGACTCAGATAACACAGTTCAAAGCCATTATTGTGGGATTTTCTACCTTGATATTATTCCACGCAGCCATATATCCCAGAATATCCAGGCAGAAAATCCCACAATATCTGCTTTGAACTGGGTTATCTGACGCCCCTTCCACACAGCTGTATAAAATCCACACTGAAGTGGATTATATGGCAGTGTGGACTCAGGTATCCCAGTTCAAAGCAGATATTGTGGTATTTTCTGCCTTGATATTCTGGGTTATATGGCTGTGTGGAGGGGCCCAGAGAGACTCCATCCCAACACTATAAAAACCCAGAACACAATTTCAAACCTGTAAACCATTGAAATCCACAAACATGTGGAGAAAACCATGAAAATTAACAAAATCTGGCTACCAATAGTTTAAAAACTCTCAAATCAGGACAGTAAATAAAAAAACAAGACTCCGAAAACACGGGAATTCCATAAAGGAAACAATCAGATCCAGCTAACACCTCCCAACAATGGATTCCCCCAAGCAGGAAGCAGCCAGACTTTGAAGCTACAAGGTTTTTCAATGCTAATCAAGGTGATTAACTGCAACATTCACACTTGCCCACAACACCCACCCTGGATCTTCCACAGATACATATACCTCACTGGCCTAGTTTCCAATATACCTCACAACATCTGAGGACGCCTGCCATAGATGTGGCGAAACGTCAGGAGAGAATGCTGCTGGAACATGGCCATACAGCCTGGAAAACTCACCTCAACCCAGCACCAGAAGTCTTTTAGGTTTATCACAGGCCCCTTCCACACAGATGAATAAAACCCCACATTATCTGCTTTGAAGTAGGATATAGGGCAGTGTGGACTCAGATAACCCACTTCAAAGTAGATACTGTGGGATCTTCTGACTGTGTGGAAGGGCCCAGAGAGGCTTTCTACACTATAAAAACCCAGGGCCCTTCCAGACAGGCCCTATATCCCAGGATCTGATCCCAGGTTTTCTGCTTTAAACT
Source organism: Anolis carolinensis (assembly GCF_035594765.1). Lineage (NCBI taxonomy): Eukaryota > Metazoa > Chordata > Lepidosauria > Squamata > Anolidae > Anolis > Anolis carolinensis. Next base: position 37,746,781 of record NC_085845.1, on the reverse strand, counting down.
GGATTATATGAGTCCACACTGCCAGATAATCTGAGATAAACAGAAAACCTGGGACCACATCTTGGGATATAGGACCTATCTGAAAGGGCCCTCAGAACAATTTCAAACCTAAGGCCCTTCCACACAGCCATATAACCCAGGATGGATATCAAGGCATAAAATCCCACAAGATCTGCTTTGAACTGGGATATCTGAGTCCACACTGCTCTGAGTTATCTGCTATTCCAGTTCAAAGCAGATAATGTGGTATGTGTGGAAGGGCCCCTATAAACAACATCACTGTTAAGGACCCCTCATTTCAAACCTACAAGCCTGTAAACATGACTGAATGGACTCTCTCTCTCTCTCCATTGGGAAAGGAGGAGTGGCCATTGATGTGGTAAAGTTTTACTTTAGTGGGGCAACTTTCATTCTGTCTGCCCTTTGGGGCACTTTTGGGGGGTGTCTAGACGAGGAAAAAGACACCAATTCCAGCACTTCTTCCTCCCCTGTTTCCACACATACACACTCCAATTCCAGCACTTCTTGTCTCCTTTGGAGAGAGACCTGCGCTCTTGCTGCCATTGCCCTTTGCTTGTATATCTCTTAAGTTGTGGCAATGACTGGCCCACTTTCCCTCCTTTTTAGAAATAAGTCGAAAGAGAAAAGCCCACGAAGGAGAAAAAAAACTACAGTGAAAGTCTTAAACCTCTCTGCGCGGGCAAAAAATTAAATAAATAGGGGACACAAATACAAAAAAAAGCCAGCTATGCCCAAAGCAACATGCAACGCAGCCAACTCCCCCGCCCATAAAACACTCCATTGGGATTATTGTATGGCTTCCAAGCAAGCAATGATGTGTTGATATTTCTTCCTTTCTAGCCCCACTTTGCCTTGCAAGTTGCTTGTGGGATAGCAAAGCCGCAACTCCCCCCCCCCCCCTTGATAGGGAAATATATATATATCTCTCCCTCTATCAAGAACCCAATCTTTTGGCGCCATGTTAATGACGTACTCGATTATTTCCACTAGGCAGCGACCTTTCGGCACGAAACCGCTCTCGAGCTGGAGGAGAACAACTCCAAAGCGAAGCAAGCAAGCAACCAACCAACCAACCCGAGAAAAGGCAAGGCGACACACACATTTATCCAGGCGCACACCAGGCACACACAACATCAAATATGGCTGTGCAAAAGGCGGCTCTTTTTTTTCCTGCAAAGCGGCGCCCGGGTTGCAGTTACCTGCTGCTGCTGCTTTGGCTGCTTTGGCTGCTTTTGCTGAAATGGTTGCCAACGAGGTTCGACTTTCTCGGCTCCGTGTTGCCTCATGAGTTCATCGATCCAGAGGAGAAAAAAAAGAGGGGGGGGGGGAGAAGGTTGTGTCTCCCTCCCGTGCAAAAAGACCCACAGCCACACACACAGAGATATATCCAAAGAGAGAGAGAGAGAGAGGGAGACTCTCTCTCTCTCCCTGACTGACGTTTTTACTTGTTATGGAGGAAGGACTCGGTGAATCAAACTCATTTCTGGGTCACTGCTGCCACAGGGGGGAGCTACTTTAATCCCCTGCCAAAACTAAAGGGGGGAAAAAAGAGAGAAAGAGGGTGGAGAGAGAAAGAGAGAGACACCACTGCACTTGGAAACTGTCTCTTTTTAACTCTTGGAGGCCCTGCCACCGCGGAAGATGTCATGCTCCATTTCTCCAGGAGAAGGAGGAGGGAGGAAAAAGGAGGTTCCCTTCCTTCTGTTTGCATCCAGGGACCTGCCTCAAAACACACACACACAGAGAGAGAGAAAAGGCAAGCAAGCAGGGTGTTTCTCCCCCAAAGAGAGACAGAAAAATAAAAAGAGAGAGAGATCTCTGGCATTCCTAAATTGCCCAAAGCTGGATGCTACCACCTGGAGAAGGACTCGCCATTGCCTGGTCAAAGGAAAAGGCACACAGATAGATTAGATGGATAGATAGGTGCACACATCATATACATCTAGATACAGGCACGTGTGTAACATTAAGGGAGGCAAAGAAGCCAAAGTCATGGAGAAGCAAAAAGCAAATTGTGGTCATGTCATCCTTTGGAGGGATCTGCCCAAAGAAAGACAGACATAGATGCACACATCATATACATCTAGATACAAGCGCATATATAACATTAAGGGAGGCAAAGAAGCTAAAGTTATGGAGAAGCAAAAGCAAATCATGGTCATGTCATCCTTTGGAGTGATCTGCCCAAAGGAAGGCATACATAGATGCACAGATCATATACATATATACATATACATATATACAGGCACGTGAGTAACATTAAGGGAGGGGAAAAAGCCAAAGTCACAGAAAGGCAAAAAGCAAATCATGGTCATGTCATCCTTTGGAGTGATCTGCCCAAAAAAGACAGACATAGATGCACACATCATATGCATCTAGATAGGCATGTGTGTAACATTAAAGAAGGGGGGGGGGGAAGCTAAAGTCATGGAGAAGCAAAAAGCATATCATGGTCATGTCATCCTTTGGAGCAGGGGTCCCCAAACTAAGGCCCGGGGGCCGGATGCGGCCCTCCAAGGTCATTTACCTGGCCCCCGCCCTCAGTTTTATAATATAATATTTTTATATCAGTTTTAATAATATAATATATTGTATATACATATAATATTGATAATAATATTATGTTATACAATATAATATTAATAGTAATGCCATATAATAATATTAATTATATGTTATATATTACATATTATATAATAGTATAGTGGTATAGTTCAATATAGTAATATATAATGCTAATATTGTGTTATGCTAATAATATAATATATTGTGTGTACATACAGCTGCTCTGAGTCCCTTTCGGGATGAGAAGGGTGGGATATAAATGTAATAAATAAATGCAGTAAATAAATAATTAATTTTAGACTTAGACTCTGCCAAAGTCTGACATGACTTGAAGGCACACAACAACAACAACAACAACAACAACAACAACATCAATCCTAATTAACTTGACTATCTCATTGGCCAGTAGCAGGCCCACACTTTCCATTGAAATCCTGATAGGTTTATGTTGGTTAAAATTGTTTTCATTTTTAAATATTGTATTGCTTTGTTGTTGTTGTTGTTGTTGTTGTTGCTCTACAAATAAGACATGTGCAGTATGCATAGGAATTTGTTTTGTTTTTTTCAAATGATAATTCGGCCCCTCAACAGTCTGAAGGATTGTGGACCGGCCCTCTGCTTCTAAAGTTTGGGGACCCCTGCTTTGGAGTGATCTGCCCAAAGAAAGACAGACAGATGCACACATCATATACATCTAGATGCAGACACGTGTGTAACATTAAGGGAGGTAAAAAAGCCAAAGTCACAGAAAGGCAAAAAGCAAATCATGGTCATGTCATCTTTTGGAGTGATCTGCTCAAAAAAGACAGACATAGATGCACACATCATATACATCTAGATACAGGCACGTGTGGGAGGTAAAAAAGCTAAAGTCACAGAGAAGCAAAAAGCAAATCATGGTCATGTCATCTTTTTGAGTGATCTGACCAAAAAAGACAGATATAGATGCGCACATCATATACATCTAGATACAGGCACGTGTGTAACATTAAGGGAGGTAAAAAAGCCAAAGTCACAGAAAGGCAAAAAGCAAATCATAGTCATGTCATCCTTTGGAGTGATCTTCCCAAAGGAAGACATACAACATACATAAATATCAATATACAGTGAATCCATACACACATACATATACATCTATATCAGGCATGAGCAAACTTCGGCCCTCTGGGTGTTTTGGACTTCAACTCCCACAATTCCTAATAGCCAGTAGGCTGTTAGGAATTGTGGGAGTTGGAAGTCCAAAACACCCAGAGGGCCGAAGTTTGCCCATGCCTGATCTATATCCAAGTATACATCATAAACATCTAGATACAGATGCGTGTGTAACATTAAGGGAGGCAAAAAAGCAAGTTATGGAGAATCAAAAAGCAAACCGTGGTCATGTCATCCTTTGGAGTGATCTGCCCAAAGGAAAACAGCCATAGATGCATACATCATATACGTCTAGATATAGATCGAAACACACAACCCATACATGCATATACATCTACAGTAGTCTCACTTATCCAACATGAACGGGCCGGCAGAACGTTGGATAAGCAAAAATGTTGGATAATGAGGGATTAAGGAAAAGCTATTAAACGTCAAATTACGTTATGATTTTACAAATTAAGCACTAAAACAAACATGCTTTACAACAAATGGACAGAAAAAGCAGTTCAATACACGACAACGTTATGTAATAATTAGTGTATTTAAGAATTTAGCACTAAAACTTCGTAATGTATTGAAAATTTGACTACTAAAAGGCAGACTGCATTGGATAATACAGAACGTTGGATAAGCGAAGGTTGGATAAGCGAGGCTCTACTGTATATACAAGTATATAATTATGGAAGGAGGTATAGGGGAACTGAATTAAAAAGAAAAAGTAGTAACGGAAACTCAAAAGGAAAATCATAGTCATGTCATCCAAGGAAAGACATACATAGATATATCAATACACACTGAACCTATACACACACACACACATATATATATATATCCACACACATACACATCTGTGTCCACACACATGTATAAAATTAGGGGAGGAGGCATGAGGGGAGCCAAAGGAGGGGGGAAAGCAAAAGTAGTAATGAAGAATCAAAAACCAAAAAATAGTCATGTCATCATTTTCTGCTTGGAATAACCTACCAAAGGAAGTGATGCAAACATAAATATACATCTGTATCAACACACATATGTAAAATTAGGGGAGAAGGGATGGGTGAGCTGAAACAAAAAGACAAAGTAGTAATGGAGAATCAAAGAGCAAATAATGGTCATGCCATCTTTTGAAGTGATCTACCAAAGGAAGACATATATAGATATACACTGCACACATATATGCTTATCCATCTCTATGCTCACAAATTAGGGGAGGGGGGAATGTGGGGAATCAAAGAAGAAAAAGCAAAAGTAGTCACATCCCTTGGATGGATGGATGGATGGATGGATGGGTAGGTAGGTAGGTAGGTAGGTAGAGAGAGAGAGAGAGAGAGAGAGAGAGAGAGAGATAGAGATAGATAGCTATTCACTCATCATATACGCGTATACATCTAGATCCAGACATGTGTAAAATTAGGGAAAGCAAAGAAAAAAAAATCTGAAGTAGTAATGGAGAATCAAACGCAAATGATAATCATGTCATCCTTTGGAGTGATCTATCAATGGAAGATATATAGAAATATATTGAACACATACACACATATATGTGTATATACAGTATATACATCTTTATCCACACACATGTATAAAAGTAGGGAAGGAGGCATGGGGGAGGCAAAGAAATAAAAAGCAAAAGTAGTATAGTCCCTTGGGGTGACATACCAAAGGAATGCATAGAGAATTACAGATATATAAATGCACACAACACATGTATACACCTAAATACATACATATGTATAAAATTAGGGGAGGAGGGATGGGGTGAGATGAAAACAAAAAGAAGTAATAATAATCAAAAAGCAAATCACGGTCATGTCGTCCTTTGGAGTGACATACATGCACATATATCTGTATCCATACACATGTATAAGATTAGGAAAGAAGGAATGGTGGGGAGTCAAAGGAAGAAAAAGCAGTACTAGTAATGCCCCTTGGAATGATCTACCATTGGAATACATACAGCTATATAGATACACAGTGCACATATACATAGATATACATCTATATACACATATGCATTTATATCCACACACTTTTTTAAAATTAGGGGAGGAGGAATGGGGGAAGTCGAAATGAAAAAAACAAATAATAGCCATATCATTACCAAAGGAAGACGTACAGATATATAGATAACATACTGCACACAAAAATGCATCTATATAAACATGTATTAAATTAGGGGAGGAAGAATCGGGTGTGCCAAAGGAAAAAAAAGCAAAATATTAATGGAGGATCAAAAAGCCAATATTAGTCATGTCATCCTTTGGAGTGATATTCCAAAGGAGGACATATAGATATTTAGATGCATACTGCAAACATAACGTATATACATCTATATATGTCCATATACGTGCATAAATTTAGGGGAGGAGGGATAGGGTGTCAAAGAAAAAAAACAAAACTAGTAATGGAGAATCAAAAAGCAAGTTGCCTAAGGTTCAGGCATTTGTGTTCTACCATCTAAGGAAATACATTAAAGATATTCTTGGTGTACTAAAAAACAAAAATATACTATTATAGGAGTAGGAACATGATTTATTACTAGCCTTAATGAAATATAGACTTGTCATGAGTGCACGTTGTATATCTCTCTGTTGACCAAGTGATGACATGCTGCTTGGAAATCCTGACTATTGGTATTGCTACTACTACTATTATTATTATTGTTTTGTTTTCCAACTGTCGTACTGGAACAGCAATGATTGTTTAGTTTGACTATAACAGTTTTTGGCAGTTCTTTGTTGGAACATTGCCAGTGTCAGCTGCCTCTAACCTGGCGATTTTGTTCGAGGTGTTTAGTGCCAGTGCTGATGCTTTTTGCTTTTGCTTTTTGGTGTGTTTCTTTGCCAAATACTTTTGCATTTTTGTATCGCCATTTGTTCAGATTATTTTTCTTTTTTATATAAATATGGACATTTTAGCTTTGTTTTTGGTTTTGGGGGGGGGGTTCTTTCTCTTCCTTTTTGATCCTTTTTAAATATCAGTTTTCCTATTTTCTATACAATCAAATGTTCTCACTCTTTCAATGTTAATTTACTCTATCTTATAAGGTAAAACTTCAATAAAAATATATTTTAAAAAAATTTAAAAGCAAGTTGCAGAACCATAGCCTTGGAAGAGACCAAAAGGGCCATCCACCCCAACCCTTTGCTATGCAGATAATAGTCATATCATCCTTCGGAATGATCTGCCAAAGGAAGACTTACAGATTATATAGATGCACACTGAACATGTACATGCATATACATCTGTATCCAAATACGTGTATAAAATTAGTGGAGGAGAGATGGGGAAGAGGGGAGTCAAAGGAAGAAAAAACAAAAGTAAAAAATGAATATTCAAAAAAACAATAATAGTCACCATTCTTTGGAGTCACCAACCAAAGGAAGACAAACAGATATATAGATGCAGACTGAACACATACACACACATACATCTATATGCTTCTATATACACATGCATAAAATTAGAGGAGGAGCAATGGGGTGAAACAAAGAAAAAAAGCAAAAGTAGTAATAAAGAATTGAAGAGAAAATCATTTTAATGTCATCCTTTTCTGCTAGGAATCAAAAGATTCTTTAAATTATTTATTAGGGGGACTCCTGGAGGTGGGAAGCACTTCTGAATGAGATGCCATTCATTCATATGTTATCCAGCTTTCTTTTATGATTTCATAGTTATTTATATTTGCTCCCCTCCCCTCTTTTTTTATCTCTGCAGGCCCAGTGTGAGGAATTAATGGTTTTGGAGCCAGGCCAGGCTGTTGTCATGGAACCTCTGGGGCTCCCTATGGGATTTTCTGCAGCTCGGACCATTTCAGAGGTTGCAGTTCGTGTCCTTTGTAACCCTGAATCTGTGTTGGGATCAAGTACTGAATCAGATCCACAGGGAAACACAGGAAAATTGTAGTTTTTACACATGACATCCATGCACCTCTGAGCCCTTCTTGTCAAACCTTATGTCTGTGGGTATGAGAGAGGGCTTGTCGTGAGCAAAGGCAGAGGATGGATGAAACATATACCACCTAACTCATTACATATATAGAAATACAATACAAACAAATATTTCCAGATTTCACACAAACACTGTGAAGCCGTTCCCATTGTACAGATGTGAAACTGAGATGAAAGACATTAACATACAACAATGCTCAGTGAAGGGCTAGGAAAACTAACTTTCCTTTGTCCAAATTCAGCCTTCCTTCTCTGAATATTTAAGATTACTTTCCAGCAGAGGTGATGAAATCCTGGCCTAGAAGATTAAGAATGAAAAGAATATTTGTAATTATTTGTTCCCAGATCAGGAAACCCTGCTGGGAATACTAATAGATAGGAATCTGGCTCAATTTTCTCCTGGTATTTGTCATTCTGAAGTATTGCAGAGGAATTATTCTATGGAGAAAAACATGGATATTTTGAGATATATACTGTTTCTGTACACAGGAAATAGTAATGGGGAGTATGTTGTGGATTAATATAGTTTTTTTCCACAGTGGAGTTTACATCCCAGGTGCTGAAATTCTGTATTCCACAATCCCTTACTGCTATTCATGCTGGCTAGGGCTACAGGGAGTTTTTTCAAAATATCTTCAGGAAGAAAGATACCACAGGCCTGCTTTAGAGTGATGAAACAGTTTCTAAGCAGATTATTTTCAGTATAAAACACACACACACAAAGGTGAAATTACATGTCAAAACCCAGAATCTGAATCCTCCAAAGTTCTGCTCCAAGCTATCTGAAAATTGACCATGAAATCATGCTGGAGGCATAGATAGAACATTTCTCTGGGCATTTTCTAGATCCTACAGAGCAATTCTATGGTATGCAATGTACTTGTATGCACATTTTAATCAGAATAGGTTACAGACTGCAAAGATTATCTTCAGTCCAGGATTCTTTACATGAGAGTTTCTCAACGATTGAAAAACATGTTATCAGATTTGAACTGGACTTTTCTACATGCTGTTTGGTTTGGTTAAAAGATAGTATCATGTTGAGTAATGAGAGTTAGAATTAGATAGACATGGCTTGAGGATTGGATTTCATGTTTTTGTTTTTTTTGTTTTTTGTGGTATGATAAGACTACAGCGAGTGTAGATTTTAACCATCACTTTGTTTTGTGACATTCTCTGTTAAGAAAACAAAACAGATACAAACAAAAGTTTCAACACAGGAAGGTTTTATAGAAAGAATTTTTTTCTATAAAAGCTTCTAAATTTCTTTCTATAAAAGCTTCTAAAGCTAAAGAAACTTGGATAAATTATCGAGATCTTTTGAGATGGATCAAGAGGAAAATAAAATGTAACCAAATGAGACACTAATGTTAGAAAGCTATAGCTTTCAATAGTTTTTGCATTGATAAATATTTGAAAGATATAAGATTGTTTAAAAACATGGTTTTGTAGAGAACAAAACAGAATCTCAATAACAATTTTTCTCACCCTAAGGACTAGAGAAGATGGTCCCAGTTTAAGATTCAGGACCAAATACTGAGATCTAGACATTCTAGGAGAATCTAAACTCCTGCACTCTTTCTTACAACACAAATTCCATTGGCCCTATAATTCTATGTGAACTATAAAAAGTATAGGTCATTGTGGTTTTGGCAAGTGTGAGCATCTGAAAATTTGATACGGTAACAGCTTTCTGAGAACTCACCAAATTGTCACAAAATGATAATGAGCAAATAATAAGAATTTTGTGACTTTCTGGTTGGCTCTAACAAAAAAGTACTGCCATTTTTTTAGTTTGGGGATTTCATACATAGTTTGTAAAACAGGAGCAGCAGCTTCTTAAAGAAGCATAAATTCAATTTGAGTAGCTTGTTTTAAAAAGGAATAATAATTTATCAAATATATTCACAGTGCCATACTAACTATGGTTCTTTCTGAGGAAGTCCCATTCAATGTATGCCCTATGGTTAGGAATAAACCTTAATTGTAATACTTCCTTTAGGTCAGGATGCTGTAGCAGAGGCAAGATGATTCATAAACACTTGTTTATTAAGTAGGAGTTGGTCTTAAAGCAACAATTACATAGATGATGTTACTAGCCTTAGTCAGAACTCCACCTCAAACTGGTTCACCAGCTGAAGAAAAGAAAAAAAAAGCATCTTGATTTTTTCAAAAAAACAAACAAAAAAAACCACAGCTGATACTTTTTATGGCGTGAAGGCAGGAATTTTTGTTAGCAAATGTCTGTAGATCCAGCTGCCCTTAAGAGGAATAGGAGTAGGATTGGTCAAAAAAGTTGGCAACTTTCCTCTCAAGACATTTGCTTTGCATTTGTCACCATCTGTTAACAACCCAGTCAGTAGCTACTTGCAGCCAACCTGAATTTCATGACACCAATATTTCGAGCACTCCAAAACATGGAATGTAAATGCAAAACTGGCAGGCCTAAGCCATGTTTCCTTAATCAATGAATTTACATTTTTCCCTTGGGCAAAAGCAGGCGTGTGTCTTTTGCAAAGCATCTCTTGCCAAATTAAGGAAGAATGTTGCTCTAGGTTTATCATAATCTCAACATGAAAAAAAAAATAAGCTTGCCTGTTGGGGGGAGAATATATATTCTAGCACAGTTAATGTGCTCTAATTATAGGGTAATGCATCCCTTTTGGCAACCTTTTTACTCCATGTGCCAAAAAAGTCACACCTTATTCAACACAGTAATGCCAGGAGGGATCAAAATGAAGGAGGGTAGGAATGTTTTTAGAGAAGCAAAGAGAGAGAAGGAGACCGCTTCTTAAGTAGCAAGGGAAGCAATGACTGTTGTTTGCTCTGTCTCAAGAATCTATGATTCAGCAGAGAAACAGCTCTTTATACATTATAATAAACCGAGTAATTCATCCAAGCGTATCATACACCTACACCTTTGCCACACACATTGCCAACTTGTTACACGTTCAGAAAGCAATTTCATTTTCATAGTGAGAAAGCAGAAAGTGGGTCTCCTTTTTCATCACTGCAGATCCTAAAGCATCCCTATATTATTCTAATGGAGTATGGAGATTTTATCCACATATGTTTGATTTAAAGTAACTAAGAACATTCCTACTTTTTTCCTATTAATTTTCAGAAGGCTGCACCAACAGTATGGTGCAAGTGTTATTTAACCTATATATTAATATCACATTCATTCTCTGAATATGCAGCCTTAGGTTGACAAAACATCTCCAGAGGGAGGGAAACAGCAGGTGTGTGGGAGGTCTGTAGACATGGGAAGCTGACTTATACTAATGCAAACTATACTTCCATCTAACCCAGTACCGTTAGTTCAGTCTGGCAACAATACTGAGCAGCAGGGACTGAAAATGGTTTTGCACATGAAGATTTTTGTTCTACTGGTTTTTGTACTTTGCATTTTATTTATGATTTATAAAGAAATCAATCCGATAATTAAACTCAGACATATGAACAAAGGGGGACCCTTTTTGGAACTTCTCTAGGATTCCAATTTTCTTAATTAGGCCCACGAGAAACTCATTTTACAATAGGAAGTGATCAGAAAGCACTTTGTAGGATGGTATTTGGGGGATTTATCTCCCTAAAAGATTTTTTATCCCTAGGGGGCCCTAGAGGCCACAAAAATTCCCCTAGAGAGTCCATGAACTGCAGTTTGTCCACTCCTGCACGAGGGCTTTGTTGGAAATAAGTAAAATTCACAGGAGTAGATCATGCATATTTCAATAATCCTTCTCTGTGGCACTTATCACCAGGCTGAGTTTGGCATGTCAAACCATTTGATTGAAGCTGGGGAGACCCAAGTGCAAGTATATTTTTGGTCATAAAGCTCTTCGGCTCACCCTGGATCACTACAGCTCCCAACATCCATTATATACCACACACATGCCAAATTAAATATCGAAGTGGCCAGCAGTCTACTTATGGTTTCCAAAAAATCCTGAAATATGGAACAAAAGAAGGCACAAGGAGGCTGGGTTTTTTAATTAAGGAAGAATCACATTGCCTAGAGGCTGCCAGAGTATGATTTTCCTTTCTTTAATGTTAAAAAATGCCAGTGAGATGGAGGATGTGGGAACAACAAAATTGGGCAGGAGATGCGTTCTGCATATGCCTGTCTGCATACTTGTCTACCCTGGCCTTGCCAAATCCACAGTTGTTGAAAAGAGCTTCTTGGATGAAAGGTGGGACGTAAATGAATCATTGTTGCTGTTGCATCATATTGTGCTATATCATCACCATCTTTTTTTCGCCTTAAGGCACACCAGACGTTCTTTCAAAGAATACTAATGTGATTTGGCATATTGTTAAGGAATTATTAGCATAAAACAAGTAAGTTTGTCCAAATGTTGCTTTGAAGACCAATGATAAAAATCCCAGGGCTGAAAAAAAGCTGGTTTGATTTTATAAATTTTCAGGATGGATCCCCACCAAAGATGGATATATGTAGCTGTATTTAGCACAGCAGATAATAAACCAGGTAATTTCCTCTAATGTTGGATTGGGGGGAGCACCTATCATGCTGTATGCAGTTAACTACTAAGTCCACAAATGAACTAGTGCGAAACCAATTGTACAAATATCGGTAGTTCACATTCCCTTCTAAAATAAACCAGTCAACTGCATGGCCAACATCCTTCATTTTTGCTTAAAATCTTGGCACGCATTTAGTGTTAAAGTTAGTCCACTTTGCGCAACAGGAGAAATGAAGTACACATATTGTGTATTCATGATTATTTCAATGGTTTACAAATACATTGAAAAATAAGGTGCAGCTGGCCCCCATATCCACAGATTCTGAATTCAAGGATTCATCCAATCATAACTTGAAACATTCTTTTAAAAAAACTCCAAAAAGCAAATTTTAATTTTGCTACTTTATATAAGGAATACAATTTCACTTTGCCATTGTATAGTGAGACTTGCACATCCATCAATTTCTAAGGGCCGACTTTCCACAGCTAAATAAATGGAGGATCTCAATATGTTTTTCCCCGGACAATCTAGGTAGACTTTGGTAGATAAAGTGGGTAGGTGTCCTTCAGGATATCAACTTTTCAGCATTTTAGAATCAATAACTTTATTAATGATTGATTGTGCATAATGCAGTTTTATGGGAATATGCATTAAATGTCCTAAAGCTGGAAGGCTACAATAAAACATATACTCAAACATACTTGAGTCTAAATCATGTCCATGCATTTCAGATCTTTCTTAGAGAAACGTCAGTGGGAGAAGTTCAGAGGGTGTTTCTTCCTTTGTGTTTCTTTTTAATATATCTAATAAATTTTGGCGATGGTAGTGGTGATCATGATGATGATCATGATGATGATATAATAGTAGTAGTATGGATCTGGTACCTTGCAGATAGAACCCATGAGCATATACAATTTGTATTTACATAAAATTTGCATAAAAGTCTCAATGAAAAACAAAGGTTGTACAGCTTAGAAAAATACTTTTTTAAAAGGTAGGAACTTTTAGTCAGCATGCCCACTTTTCATATTTGTAAGATATCAAGCATAGCTTTCCTCTCTTTCCACATATTAGTTATCTGTGTATTTTATATCTTCTGGATATAAGTTCTATAGGTGCCTTTTGGCCTCTGCCTTTAATGAACAGATACTGGAATACATGAAACAATCAAACAATGAAGAAACACGTCACCTTTCCCTGTTCATAAATTGAACTGAGATACATGATTGGTGAGTTATTAAGCAAGTAGGACTAATAGAAAGACCCCTACAGTGTGCTAATTTATTTGCTTTCTTTGTAATTAAAGGAGGAAGAGCTATTTCAGCTCAGGACCAAATTAACCCTTATGCTGAATAGGCAACAGAACTGATCCCTGACCAGAGCATGTACCTGCAGTGTAATTAACTGTGAACAACTTCATGTGGAGTGAGTGCCTGTTCTGTTTCCCCAGCGCTGGCCTTTAATTCCCCCCCCCCCCGCCCCAACCTTAGAACATGGCATCTCTTCACACAAACAACAAGAAAGTGCTACATATGAATATGGAAATCATTACACACTCCCAGTTCAGAGCAAAAAGTGTATTTAGCATACATGCTGATGAAGTGGAGAAGAATGCAGTTTATTGAGTTAGAAAATTAGTCAAGTGGGCTTATCTATAGGAACAAAAACACCTGGACTCTCCTCAAATCCAACACTTCTGATGAGTGTCCTGTGTTTTCTGGGCAAAGTTGAGGACTACTTGGGAACTACAGGGTATCTGTGGGTTTCACAGCAATCTGGGCAGCCGGATTGGGTTCATTTCAGTCTGATTCCCTACCCAGATGGACATCACCACCCTCATCCTTTCTCTGCTCAGATCAGTATGGAGGAAGGTGATGGTTGCCCACCAACCACAGAGCTCCCTGGGAGTACCTGGCTATTTTGTTTAAGTTTTATAGTGTATTTTAACAGTTTTAACTAACTGCATGTAGGGTTCTGATTTATAATTGTGTTTTAGGCATTAAATTTGCCAATTGTTGTAAGCCGCCCTGAGTCCTCTCGGGTGAGAAGGGCGGGGTATAAATGCTGGACATAAATAAATAAATAAATATTTTGGTAATGTCTGCTGATGTCTGAATGGGGTGCCTGCATGATCAGAAAAAAGAGGGAGTCACTCTAACCCTCCTTTCTGGTTACATGAGTACTCCGTTATGACATCAGCACCTGCAATGGCCAGGCGGTCACATGGAATACCGTGGCTGGAGGGGACAGCATCCACAACATGGATGACAATGTTATGTCCCAATAGGGCTGCTTCAGTTCAGAAAGCCTGGTGACAATTATGGTCCCTCTAGGACCAGTGTGCCAGTTTGGAGCACACTGCTCTGGGCTGGCCCTGGATTAAGTGACTAGTGTAGATGTAAGTAATGCCAGAGACAGAAACAATATTATTAAGAATGTCTGCAAAATCAACCTGAGTAACTTTATATTGTATGCTGATCACAGTAATTACCACAGGACAATGGGCTGCATACCCCTGCCCCCTTTTGTTGGCTCTAAGACAATAGGCTTTCTGTTCAAAAATATAGAACTGCAATTTCTGAAACTTTCCTGGTGTTTTTTATTGGTGCATGGGGTACTATGCAAGATAACCTTCATTCCTTTCAATTAATTTACCACTAGCCACATTAACTACCTCATCAGATGGGCCAATTTGCCTGTTGTATGCTGCTTCCCATCCATTTTTGACACAGAGCCCTTCACACAACTTACAGGCAATGCCAGTCGAGCTCCGTGCCAAAAGGGAGAGGAAGCAATGTATGCTGCCACTATAGTGACACGAGAGGCTTCCCATGTTGCCTTCCCAGCAATGGGAGAAGCCGGGTGGCGACGCTTCCCCTCATGAGATGAGGGGAGAGGTAAGGCAGGCGATGCGGGAAGTGGAGTGGCTTTTCCACACACCTCGCCGAGAACTCATGGAATCGCCCTGATGTGGGGCCAATCCATGGAACTTTTTATGAGGTCCATAGCAGAATAAAAAATAAAAGGAGGACCACTGAGAGTATCAACATAGGCAACCTCAGTCAGCTGCTTCACTTTACCTAATGGTATGGCTGACACTAGGAGCACATCTTGCTCTGCCATTTCCTTGTTTTGTTTTCAGTTTGTTCACTTTTCTGCTCACCCCGCTAACAAAAAAACCATGACAGAAACTCCTTCTTTCCCTTCAGCCTCTGGCTAAAGAAGCAACTGGCATGACCAGTTGGGAAATACACTCTTTACACACAAAAGACATTGAGAATTGCCTGCTAGTAGTGAGTCTTGACTTCAGAAGCAAAACAACTACCTAAGAGAGCTTGCCATTTTCTCTTGCTGTCACTACTACAATAATAAAGGGTATACCCACTTGAGTTAGAAATCCATACTGGAAAAAATAGCAGGACAGAGAATGAAAAACTGGCAGTCTTGAAAACAATAGCAGCTGTACTAGTGACTTGGCTGGCAGCATCATTCTGTTTTGCCAGTCCAAGCCTCATTTATATTTCAAGTTGGCATTTCTCTTTTGAGAATAGGGCTGCCTGGAGTCATTGTATACAATCACCTGAACACAAGCATGTAGCTTGATATTGTGGTAAAAGCAACCAGCACGTAGTTCTGTGATGAGAAGATCAACGACCTACTGCAACCCCTCTGTTGGGAACGAACGTCAAGAATAACATGTCTAGGGACCTATGACCCCAGGGTTTGCATTGGTTACATGTGATCTCACAAGCATTTGTATATACAAATTATGAGTACTCTATAATGAATTCTAGAATGAATGCACATGATTCATGTAACTGCTAGTCAAGTATCCTCATGAGGAAATGTTTAAAATCTGACCCTGGCAGTGTGGCATTCACAGTACAGTGGATATGACATGGAAAGTATAATAAGAAATGTAGCACCTCTATTTGCACCTTTCTTTCTTGATGCTACTTCAGTGTTGGTTACCGACAGATGATCCATGTTGCAGAACCAACATGAAAGAGGCAGACCGAAACAGCTCAGAGTTCAAACTGACTCTTCTCACTATAGTAACGGCTTCCAGAGTCCTTAATCTGTGCCCTTCTTCACACACTACAAGGGAGTATTAGATTGTTAGCTATAATATGAAGTGGGAGAAAAAAAGAAAAAGTGGTGATAATACAGAGTGGCTCTCAAGAAGGCTTGTTGATCTATGAGAATACACAGCTGCCATCATACTTATTCAAGTTTTTTTAAAAAAAAAAAACAAAGTGGTGCAGCCCACACTAGAGATATGGACAAACTCATAAGCAATGTTACAAGGCTGTTAGAAAGAGAGGAGAATAGGTGATGTTGCAACAATTCCAGAGTGTTGACACTTAAACCTGGTTGGGCTAGGGACGCTGAACCCATGTCTTCTTCATTCAAAGTACTGTGGGAAATTTGGGGTGCCAAATAAAAATTTCTTGAAATCAAGAAACTTTTTAATACAGCAACTTTAAGAACATCCTTGCTAGCATGTTTTTGACTGTTCTAGCTGTGGGAGTGAGGGGGTCCAAGGTTGCAATGTAAATTTGTAATTTTTCCATGAACTGCTAGCAACTCATGTCTATATCTGGACAGGCATCTTTAACTAGCCAGTATCAAATGTATGGAATTTCTGCACTGTGACAGACTGAAGTAGTTGTAAATCCACACTGCTGGATGCTTATGCTGTTTAACACAAGTACAAGGAATACCTATAGATGGCTAGAGGATATGCTGGATTAGATTATTCTAAGGGTTTAATAATGCTGTATAATAACACAGTAGGAAATGGGAATAACCAAGCTAAGGCAGTCTGAATATTGAGTCACTAAGTGAAAATTGATGGCAAAAGGGAAAAAAAAATATTTTACTGCCCTTAGCCCTCTGTATCATCTGGCTAATTGAAAACTAGTTCCTGAAGGACACCTCCTGGGTCTCTAGAGCACATGGCTTTGAGATAAACGTTCACAGCCAGAGACAGGAACAGCCAAGGTCATTCTTGATAATGAAGGATTTCATTATTTAAAGCAGAAGTGATCCCCTATCTGTAGAGATAACATTATTTATTCACAATCAAGTTCTATGCAGCTGTCTTGGTTAGACTAGTAGAATTCCCAAGTGAAAATGCTTGGTCCTTGCTCTGAACTGCTCAAAGTACTCAATTATTAAACTGCTTCTAAATTAATCCAGCTGGGGAGGCGTCTCCTTCTAAAATGCAAGATTTAGACTAAGACCTGAAAGTATATTTGTCAGAATAAAGTCATTTTTCAATCCTATATTCAGCTATCTAGAATTAAGTTCCGTCGTGTATGTATCAGATCGTACTGCCAATAGTTTGAACATAACTGGTTTAAAGATTTCCAAAACGTTATAATCTTTGGGACACAGGGCAGACAGTGGATGTAGATTACCAGTTATTATTAGAAAATATAACTCTGAAGTTGTACTCATAAAACTTTTGCATTCATGTATTTTATTTCATATCATTTTTGCCTGATGACAGCTGTTTCTCCTTTTGGATCTGAAATCTTTCATCTTATCTCTTGCCATGTAGTTTTTAAAACCCTTTGATTAATTTTTTTTTAAAATATGCTCAGTCATGTTGCCTTCACCCTCTTCAGATGTTACCTATTCTTCTATTATCCATATTTTTGGAAAGTTTCCCTCTTTCCCCAATCATAACTTTTATATTATGCATGGGTTAACATGGGGGAAAACCTATTGAGGACATTAAAACCTCTAGCCAGTTGTATTAGATTTAGGAGTGGAATAAAGGCTCCATTTATATTGTCATGTAAGGCAGTTTGAAACTGCATTGTTTGGTCAATGTGGATTCATATAATATAATCTGCATTATATGAGATTATACTGACCAAATAATGCAATTTCAAACTGCATTATATGGCAGTGTAAGTGGGGCCATAGTATGTAATGGTAGCAATTCAATCAAAGTTTTAATATTTATGAAAATGGGAAAGAACTATCTAGCCTTTAGAAAATTATAGTCATATTGTGATTGGCTTTCTTGCATAAAAGTAACTACAAACAATTTGTCTGTAGGAATAAAAAAAAAATCACCCACATACACAGTGTTGTCATATTTCACCTTTTATCTTCATCTTGATGACTAATGCACGATAAGCCTTGGCTTCTAGTTTACCAAGGAAGCAGATTTGCAGGGCTGTAAAGTGGTACAGGGCAGCAGTGAACCACCATTTTGCCTCACTGCCCACTGGTCCTTGTCCCATTAATCTAAAAGTTGCTTTCTAGGAATGCCTTTGGCAGTCTGGCATTGGCTGCCTTCCCATGCACCCACACTATTTCCTTTATTGTTTATTGCATGATACAGTTTGTATACATCTAAAACTATTTCTTTGTCACAGCTTTCATGGCGTGACATGAGGCTGTGTCCTGTTTGGGAGTGGGAACATGTGCAGTATGCCTTTTATGGGATATCTTTAAATGGGACCTTGGGTGTGGGTAGTTAGGATCAAAGCCAGTACAAGAACAGTTAACATGCCTCACTTCTTTGTGACCCAGAACTACACAATGGTGATGTACAGGCATGTAGCTGGGGGGGGGGGGGGGGGAGCTTGAGGGGCTTCAGGCCCCCGCCCGAAATTCTCAGGGTAGTCCGCAAAAAGGCCTTACATTTATTATTTAAACTGCTATATTTATTAATATCATAATCTGATCACCATGCTCAATATATCCCATATGCATGGGGATATTGGGATAACGATACAAAGGGTTTGCTAGGGTAGATCCTCTCCCACCCAGACTCACCTCCCCCCACTGAATCAAAATCCTGGCTACGGGCCTGGTGATGTACTTGTATGGCTTCCATGGGTGTTACTCCAGATTTTCCTTCACTAGGTATACCAAAGAGCCCCAGTGGCGCAGCGGATTAAACCACTGAGCTGCTGAATTTGCTGACCGAAAAGTCAGTAGGTCAAATCCAGAGAGCGGGGTGAACTCCCGCTGTTAGCCCCAGCTTCTAGCAGTTCAAAAATACGCAAATGTGAGTAGATCAATAGGTACTGCTCTGGCAGGAAGTAATGGCGCTCCATGCAGTCATGCCGGTCACGTGACCTTAGAGGTGTCTATGGCCAACGCTGGCTCTTCAGCTTAGAAATGAAGATGAGCACCAACCCCCAGAGTCGGACACGACTAGACTTAATGTCAGGGGAATACCTTAACTTTACCTTAGCTATACCAAAGATGCGCGCTATCAGCGGATAACAAAGTTGGATCCACACCTCATGCTAGGCCAACATTTTACAGCTGTTATGAATAATCTTGTGGTCTTTCAATGCCCAGATGGATCATGGTGTGTCTTGGCTCTCCCACCCAAATGATGCCAGAACAGCAGAACTAGGGGTACAATCTAATCACATTAAGGACTGA